>NW_012107775.1:437262-512125 GCF_000951045.1 Mandrillus leucophaeus | reverse complement strand
ATCAAGCAGAGAAAATAATATGCAGAAAATCTCTTGAAGTACAAGGTACCTCACATACGTACAACATGTAGTGAGAATACAAAGTTTTTGAAGTTGAAAGTAAGGCAGTGATAAAATAGCACTTCCCTCATAGGAGTGTCTCCTGGGGAGACATGGAGACCCTTAGAAGGCAACAAGAGGACTAAAGCACTTAGAATAGTGCCTGACACCCAGTAAATTTAACTGTTAGCCAAATAATATGAGATTTTAAATGCTAGCCTGAACTTGGATTATGAAGAGTATCCAGAGAGTTTTAAATAAGGAAATGACATGATAAGCTTTACTTTCTTAATAAAATACTATGAAGGCATTTTGAAGAAGAAAGACAGGAGACAGGGAAACTAATGAGGAAGATATTCCAGTTTCCACTAGGAGATGACAAAGCCTAGGGCAGAAGTAGTAGCAGTGGAGATGGGGAGGGGATGGATTCAACAATAGCTATTGAATGTGGAAGCTGAGGGAGAGGAAGACAGACCCAAGGTTGGTAGATTACATGGCTAGATGGAAGAAACCATCAACTGAACTGAGGAAATTCTCCTCAGGACACTGGGGCATTTCCTGTGCATTCTGCACTAAACTTTCTAATACATGGTTCTCAACACCGTGCATGATCGACAAATATGGCTGATTATGACTGAGACTATAAAACAATGTTCTCTAACAAGGTGTATTATGACATGTGACATTAATGGATCATGTGCACTAAAAGCAATTAGAGCAATGTTCACCCAGTAGAATTAGCATGGCTTTGGTTACTTAAAGAAAAGGCAGATATTAATTTTCATAAACATACCTCTGACTAGGATTTCTGGACTGAGACTGAAAGCAATTTGTTCTGTGATTCAGCAAATTTTTTCTCCAGAGTAGTATATACTGTGTCTGTCAGATTCATATTCTTCAATTTTTCTGTGAGATGAATATATGCTTTATTATGGTAATTTCACATATAGGGTAAGCTACAACAGAAGTATATCATGGCAGCTTCCTAATATGGAGACCAAGGCCTAACTATTCATCTTAATTCAATAACTATTGACTCAACTTTCTTTGTCTTATTTCACATTTACCATATGCAAAAAAGTGTTTTAGGGAGTGGAGAAAATGATAAAATCAAAAGCTCTGTCTTGGATTAGGTCACAATTAAGCTAGACCAAATAGACAATCACAATAGAGAAAAACCTAACTGTGGCAGCACTGTGCTTAAGACACAGGAATAGCCTGCTAAAGATTTAAGAACCAAGCGGAAGACAAGAAAATCATTCCAGGGTTTTAAAATAAGGGTGAAAAAGATCTTAGATACATTTTAGAATAATCACTCTGGCTGCAATGTGGAGAATGGATTGAACAAAACCAATATGGGAAACAGGGAGATATAATATGTGGATGCTGAATTTCCCAGTCAAGAAAGAATTAGGGCCAGGTGCAGTAGCTCACACCTGTAATCCTACCATCTGGGGAGGCCAACGAGTGAGGATCACTTGAGGTCAGGAGTTCAACACCAGCCTTGCCAACATGGAGAAATCCTGTCTCTACTAAAAATACAAAAATTAGCCAGGCCTGGTGGCATGCCCCTGTAATCCCAGCTACTTGGTAGGCTGAGGCAGGAGAATCACTTGAACCGGGAGGCAGAGGCTGCAATGAGCTGAGATTGTGCCACTGTACTCTAGCCTGGGTGACAGAGCAAGACTCCATAAATAAATAAATAAATAAATAAATAAATAAATAAATAAATAAATATTAGTATCTTAACTAAGGCAGCAGTGTAGAATATGAAAAGAAGGAGATAATGGCCACATGCATTTTGGATAGAGCAGAAGAATGTGAAAGTAGTGGCATATTCAACAAGTCATGATGAAGGCATATGATGCCATCTAGCACCAGCCAGACAGACAGTCATATATCAGTAGAGGTGGGGTGGCATATTGAGACAGAGTGTAGGCTTCCTGAATTCTTGTGCTGGCACTGCCACTGATTTAGCTGGGTGTCCATGTGAGAGACACTTTACTTCTCTAGTACCAACTTTATTAAATTATTGTGATGATTTCGTGAGTTAGAATATAAAAATGCTTAGAATAGTGTCTGACATACAGGAAGCAAGTGAGTGTTAGTAATCATTATCTTGTTCCAACATTCAGGTACACAGGTTCTGGAGGCATCATGATGCAGTTCTGAGAATCTCCAGGTCCTATGCATTTTACGTATCCTAAATTTGGATGATTTCATGCCAGAAGGCGAGTGGTTACCTAGGGAGAGGCTGGCACTTTGCATGGCTCTAAACTACCCAACCTTGCTACCACTCACCAGAATTTCTTCCTTCCTTTTAATTAAGGCCTTGCTGAGCATCATTCAGAAAAGTCCCTCCTGTTTAATCTGTGACTCATAGTCCAACCATTTGAACGGTACAAACATTTCCTCTGCAGCAAGGAGCAGATGCACTGGTGAAAAACAAGTAGGGGAAAATAAAGCAGGGAGCCTCATAAATGCGGAGGTAGTTGGGACTAAAGAAATCACATGTTTTTGCAGACATGTTAGCTTGTACAAGTCCCTTATTCTTCATGGCACAATAATCATCGGAGACCTTTGTCTCTAAAGGAAATGAAACCAGCCACAGTTGCATCAGTTACCATCCCTGGAGTGTTGATCTGCTATTGGAAGATACACAGGGCAGGAAAGGCTTCTCTCCAGGTAGCAATAAAAGAGTTATCAACTCACTCTGGTACTCCTCTGGGACCCAGAAAAAAAAAAATCTAAGTCTGGCACCTAGGCTCTTTCCTGAGTGGGTTGTCATGGCAACAGGATATTAGCAACTGTTTTCAGGATTCTAGGGCCTTGGCAATTCTCATGAGTTTCTCTGCCTCAGCTTCTATGTATGCACAGACATATGGATACTAGAACTGATGCCAGAATTGAGGAGAGAATTTAAAATTCATGCCAGGATCCCTCTGGGTTACACAAGACCTCAGTTGACCTCGCAGAGTTTAGCTTGCTCTGCACCACCGCTGATACCATGACCCATCTGGTTCACTGCCTGCTGGAGCTCAGTTGCTCCAGCTGTAAAATAAGAGGGTTGGAGTCAGCAAGCTCAAAGGTTAATGTCAGCTCCAGAATGCTTTGAATCTCAGTAGTTTTATAGAATTTTCTTCCAGAGTTCTTCTTGGTTGATCTTGATCATGCTGTTTGAGAAACAAAAAGTCATCTTCATTAGTACTATTCTAGATAGAATCATTTGCTCTTGATCAAAGCCTTTATTGTTATTCAAATAGAACATTTAACTAATTGCATATGATATACATATTTAAGAAGGCAATATATTTGTGTGTGTATATATTCACAGAAGCTTTAGTATACAGGCATTTCAATATTCATACATTTTATTCCTTCATTCATGATTTAATTTACTTGATCTATGACTATATGACACACAATGTTGTATTAACTATAAATACTTGTTTCTTTGTGCCTGGATGTATGGTTTTAACTTGAGTACAAGTTCTGTTCCTCCAAGAATTCAGAAGAAAGCTGTAATTTTTATGAGTTCAGCTATTGTGTCTGTGTTACACGCTATTGTATCCTCAGCACTTTGAATAGCACTTGACAAATGATAGATGATTAACAAATGTTTGAAGAACAAGTGAATGAATGAATATATTAAAGACGTAAATTGGGCCTACTTGAGTTTCTTTACATTATAGTAAAAAGTACCTCTTGATAAAGAACACATTAAATGTTCCAGTTACCTACAGCATAATAAATAGTCCTAAAACATAGTAGCAAAAACAAAGACAACCAATTCAAAATTTCATGCTCATAGATTCAATATCTTAGGAATTCAAGAGGGGTACAGTGAAGATGGTCCTTCTCCACCTCATAATGTCTGGGGACTTAACTGGGTTGAGATCAGCTGACAGTGACCAACAGCTGGAGGCTGACAGATTTGTGGCTGAGAGATCTGCTTCCAAGGTGTCTTCTTCACTCATAAGTCTGCCACCACAAGAAGATTGCTGAAAGGTTGAGATCAACTGGAACAATTGACCAGAGCTCTTAAATGAGGTTTGAAATATCTCTCTCACTTGATGACTGGTTTTGGAGAGGGAACATCTAGAGCACAGGCATTCAAAGAGGTCAAGATAGAACCTGCAAGACTTCTGTTGACTTAGCATCAGAAGATACAAGAAGTGCCACTTTTGCCATGTTTTACTGGTTGTAAGCAAATCACTGACACCAATCCTCCATTTTTGACTCCTCTGGAACATAGACGTCAGTTGATGGCACTTCTACTGCAACGATTCCTACCTTTCATTTTATGTTTGTTTTTTATAACGTCCTGCTATCTTCTAAAATAATTCTTTCATCACATCTTTCGCCTTACCAATCCATGTTTCAGTGGTGTTCTCTCTGGTAATTATATCATCTATTGAACATTTTATTTTGTATACTAAGTATTTGATACCAAAATACTTCTACTTATATTAATTTAAAACTTCCTAACTTCACATTGCCAATATCTGCCCTTTTAAAATTTTATTTGTTGTATTTAAATAGCCATACATTTAAAGGTTTTTTTTGTAAAGAATTGGTAAGCTTCAGGTGTCTAGTCATATTGGTCTAGGGTGCCAGTTCCATGATAATATATAATGTAATAGGTCAAAGATCTGGCCTTGGTCCGCATCCTAATAGGCCCAAGACTCCACAGAACGACTGTGTGTGTTTCTCTCTCTGCCACTCTCAAATGCAACTCTGTCAGAAGATCACCTTTAAATTTTTAGAGAAAAATAAAGAATATCATAAAGAGGTATTTTTCATAATTCTAATCCACCACCCACGAGATTTGGAGGAAAAGTACTAAAGAAGTAAATACTAAAGAATTGTTTTCATCAACCCTCATCCTAGCAGGTTTTTTTTTGCTGTTTTCATATTGTCCACTCAATACCAACAACATGGCCATTGCAATTTCTGTGAGAAGAAGTCAAGAAATAGACTCTCAAATGTCTAGTTCCTCAATTGCCTTAAGTCCGCAGACCATGCCATCACACCATACACACACACACATACACACATTCATACACACACTCACACACATCTACACACACATATAAACCAAGGCATGATAATGGCCTCACATTTCCCAAAATGTCTCTCATTCCTTTATTTTTCTAATTTCTCCAGGGTTCATTTAAGGGAGAGGTCAGCAGTTCATGTTAATTTTTATCTCATTAGGAAAGGAAAGCTACTCTAATAGTTTTTCTAATGAAATATATTTTCTGAGGTGATCCACATAAGAAAGGGATGACAAAATATTCATTTTTTTCTAAGTGCTCCAATTATACAAGTCTCTGTAATGATATGTTAATAAGACATGTCTATTCAATGAAGCTTTTGCTGGAATTTTACTCCAGATATAACCATCATCATTATATTATTATTATTATAAAAGTTCTTGTTTATTTGGGATTTCCTATGAGCCATGTTCAATAATATTCACCTTACATGTCTAATCATATGTAATTAAGGACACTAAATAGGTTCCTTAGCAAGGTCACATGCAAAGTTTCAAAGTAGAACAGTCGACAATGAAATAAAATAAAATAAGAAGCCCAATTCTTTTTTCAATCCCTCAAAGAAAACAAATACAAACTTCTGGTAGCTGCTTTTGTTACTTTCTTAACTCTTGGCATCCGTACGTTCTCCAGACTCTCATTCTACACTCTCCTTCCTTGCCTACTTCTTTTTGCTTTTATATCTGTTGACTTCATTTCTTTGTTAAGTCCTTCCCATCTTCCTCCTGAGTCTTAGGCTCCATCTCTTTTGGATTATTCTGCATCACAAAAGGTTTCTCTAGCAGAGACAGATCACACAGAAGGAATCTAAGACTTGAAAGCTGGGTTAGCAACGAAAGCATTCTCGCTGGTAGACTGGGGTGGGGAGACAATATCTCTGAGCATTTCTTTATTAATATTTTTTCCATCACATATATATGATTTCATTTGTTCTCTCAACAACACTATGAGTTAGATATCATAACTGTATTTTTTATGTGAGGCAAGCAAGTGTCACGGAGGTAAAATTGCTTGTCCAAAGTTACAATAGATGTTCTTGAAAGTAAAGAAGTGAAAATGTACAGCCAGGGTATCTGATGTTGATGCCCACACTTTTAACCATTTACCTAGTTTGCGATACTTTTTCCTATGAAGATGTATTTTCAAAACAACATCAAAAGCTAGACCTTCATAGGAACTCTCCTCTTCCACTGAAAGAGTTTGGGTCAAGGGAGATAACGTATTTAAAAGAACCTGTCTGAGTACTCTGAGTTTGTTTCCGCTTGCTCAAGTGTATTTCCATTCCCAAAGAGTGGCTCACCTGAGGCCATCAGTATAATTTTACATAATTATACACATAGCTGGTGTAACAGCTATTAGCAACCAATTAGTAATAATTTGGGCAATGCTAGACATTCTCTTGCACTAAATCTTTTATCATGAAATTTTAAGTCATTAGATTAATAAATAATAAACTACCTACCAGAGATATTTGTGATATTTGTTATAAAAGACTGTACTTCAAATATGCTGTGATAAGTTCTTTAAATATAAGCAAGTTATGCAACTGAAGCAGCATTTCTCCCAATCCTGCTATGAATTTGAACTTGTCACCAACTCAGAAAAGCCAGTGCTCGTCATCTGAAACACAGATTCCATTTCCAGCTGCCATGAAATCTAGAGTAAGGTCTGACTACTCATTCAAGAGACACTCCACGGAACATTGACAGTCACTCTACTGCAGAAACTCTGCTGTGTGGTAAAGTGGGGAATAAAAAGGAAAAATGGTGGGGGAGACTTCTAAGATACGATGATTTATCTTTACCTGTGGACCAAATCTCTTAGGAGCAAAGAAACAGCAAAAATTTGGAAAATTGCCTAGATAATGTCTTATCTGCCTTCATAATCAATTCAAGGCAGTGCATTCTAGAAATAAAGCAGCTACATTTTTGTTTCCAACATGAGATAGAAGGAAAATTGAGACTACTCAACTGAAGTGTTTAGGACCTGCAAATCTGTGAAACTTAAAATCAAAATGGCAGGTTCCTTATTCCCCAACCCTGCAATATTTCAGATCAAAAATAGTTGACTTCCTGATATTCAAAAAATAGGTAATGAATTAAAAAATAAACAAACTTTATATTTCTGTTGTGTATATGTAGCTTAAAGTGAGTTTACAACCATTATGCACTAAAAAGAAATGGTAAAAATTAGTGCTATTATTACTTTACAAATAAAAAAGCCAAGGCACACACAAAATAGAGTGGAGGAAAAATAAAGATTTTAGAGCAAATTCTAGAGCTAAATTCTTGCTCTTTTGCCATATAAGTTTTTAATTTGAGAATTACTCTCCAAGTTCCATTTGCTTAGCAATAAAATAATAAAAATAATTCTGGACATCTTGAAGTTTAAAGGATCGCATGAAAAGTAACAACAGGTATCCAATACATCTTCCTTTCTCCTACCCCACTGTCCCCTTTTGCTTTGGGAAAAGTATGTATGTTGATCTTGCTTGCTAAGACAATTAGGAAGATGTTTCTTTATACATTTTTCTCAGTAACTATTTTTACTGTCAGATACAGCCTCTTGGAATTTTATCAGCTTGATAAGCATTAGTCTGATGGAAATTGTCAATTAACTTTTACTGTTGACCTAATTTTTTCCTATCACTCCTACATTTGAATTCCATCCCACAGTGCTTTGCCTAACTGTCTTAGTGTCTAAGGTAAAAGAAATATTCAGTAATGCTGATCTTGCCTTTATTTAAAATTTTGATATTTTGTTCATCATCAAATTTTTTGCATTCATTTTTTTAAAATATTGCTTTAAAATATTGTTTACCTCAATTACTAAGTTTTTTGGCACCTTTTAAAATTTTCAGACAATGCAAATGCCCCACTTGCTTCATCTAAGCCCAGGCCTTGCCATTCTGCTTCTATTTTCATATGTTTAGAACACTTTTTTTTTTTAACCTAGTATGAGGTGAGTCTAAATCTGGCTTAAACCAGTGGAGGATACCAGAAGTATCCAAAGTATTGATGAGGCCCCTACCATCTGTCTTTACAAGGCCCTGGAAATAAAATAACCTCTTTACTTTTTTCTGACCCCCAAAATATCAAAACACAACAGGAGGCATGTTAAGCCCAGAGTTTAAACTGAGAAGATTTGATTTGGTTTCATTGTTTGCATGTTTTGTTTGCTTTATTGTTTACTTTCAGTTTTGTTTTTATTTATGTCTTTCTTTTGGCAGCAAGCAATGGATAATTTCAGTTAGTGGTTCAAGAGAGGAGATGAAAATAATCCCTTCCTTTAAAATCTGACATCCGATATTGTTGTGCCCTTCACTTCCCCAGAGGAGAGACTTACAAGAGCAACAGACCCAGCAGCAGCAGCTCCATTAAATCTCTATCCTTATACTTTCTTCAGGGTGGCAAAAATTGAGCTTTTCAAAGTTGTCCAGAGCTTTAGATATCCCCTCCTTTATTTTCCCAAAAACATGCAAGCTTAGTAAAGACGAACTTAGGTGACACTGCAGGAGCTGAGTCCTAGTGCTCTAGGCCCAGCCTTAGCTCAGCTGGAGTCAGAGCAAGATGTATCTATGACTGGTTTGCAGAAGGTCACTGCATTGGCTACCTTGCTGACAAAAAATAAATCCTAGACTTAACACTGATAAGAAACATCATTTTGGCAGAAGCTTGAAAAAGAGAAATATTTAAAATTGACCATGTAGGGAAAAAAGTAAACAATGTGACTGGCAAGAAGAGTTTAGGACTACCAGAAACATAGTCTACATAGGAAATTAACAATAATTAATGTTCATTACCTGCTTACAAGGAACCTGATGTTGTTTCTAGTTCTTTTGTTATATTGAACTTTTACAACAACTTTTTAAGATAGTCACTATTTTTAAACTTGCTGAAGGTCACTGCTAGGTCCTGAGCTGTAGCTACTATAATATATGCTTCTCAAGTAATCAAGAAAACCCAGCTTTAGGAAAATGCAAGTATTATTTGCCCATAATTCTGGTTAATGGGTGCTACATGTATGTGTGTTTATGTATGTGCATATACTTAGGGAACTATCTGTGGAAGGTAGAGAGTTCCAAAGTCAAGATGTTTGGAGGACACATGTCAAAAAAAGTTAAACAGATTTTTATTGCAAACATTATCAGTGTCATGAATAGGCTAAGGTGAACAGTGATTCTCCAAGGGAAGAGTTTTAATGGTAGGGTTTATGTATTAGTCCATTTTCGTATTGCTATAAAGAAGTGCCTGATCCTGAGTAGTTTATAAAAGAAAGAAGTTTAATTGACTCACAGTTCTGCATGGCTTGGGAAGCCACAGGAAACTTGCAATCATGGTGGAAAAAGAAGTAAACACATCCTTCGTCACATGGCAGCAAAGAGAGAAGAGCCCATCAAAAGGGGAACAGTTCCTTATAAAACCACCAGATCTTGTGAGGACTCACTCATTATAATGAGAACAGCAGCATGGGGGTAACTGCACCCATGATTTAATTACCTCCCACTAGGTCCCTCCCATGACAGGTGAAGATTATGGGAACTATAATTCCAGATGAGATTTGGGTGGTGACACAGTCAAACCATATCATTCTGCCCCAGCCCCTCCCAAATCTCATGTCCTCACTTTTCAAAACACAATCATGCCTTTCCAACAGTCCTCCAAATTCTTAACTCATTCCAACATTAACTCAAAACTCCAAGTTCAAAGCCTCATCTGAGACAGGGCAAGTCCCTTCTGCCTATGAGCCTGTAAAATCAAAACCAAGTCAGTTACTGCCTAGATACAATGGGGGTAGAGGAATTGGGTAAATAAACCCATTATGAACAGGAGAAATTGTCCAAAAATGGGGCTATAGGCCCCATGCAAGTTATTAAACCTTAAAGATCCAAAATGACC
Organism: Mandrillus leucophaeus; assembly: GCF_000951045.1. Lineage (NCBI taxonomy): Eukaryota > Metazoa > Chordata > Mammalia > Primates > Cercopithecidae > Mandrillus > Mandrillus leucophaeus. Next base: position 502,131 of record NW_012107775.1, on the reverse strand, counting down.
TCCTTTGACTCCATATCTCACATCCATGTAACACTGATGCAAGAGGGGGTTCCCAAGACCTGGGGCAGCTCCAGTCCTGTTATTTTGCAGAGTACAGTCATCTTCCTGGCTGCTTTCACAGGCTGGCATTGAGTGTTTGCAGCTTTTCCAGGCATGTGGTGCAAGCTGTCAATAGACCTACCATTCTGGGGTCTGAAAGATGGCAACCCTCTTTTCACAACTCCACTAGGCCATGCCCCAGTGCAGACTCTGTGTAGGGACTCCAACCCCCATTTCCCTTCTGCACTGCCCTAGCAGAGGTTCTCCATGAGAGCTCTGCCCATGCAGCACACCTCTGCCTGGACATCCAGGAGTTTCCATACATCCTCTGAAATCTAGGCAGAGGCTCCCAAACCTCAGTTCTTGACTTCTGTGCACCTACAGGCTCAACACCACATGGAAGTTGCCAAGGCTTGGGGCTTCCACCTTTTGAAGCCACAGCCTGAGTTGTACTTTGGCCCCTTTTAGTCATGGCTGGAGTTGCTGGGAAACAAAGCACCAAGTTCCTAGGCTGCACACAGCAGGGAGCCCCGGACCTGGTCCTGGAAACTATTTTTCCCTCCTAGACCTCTGGACCTGTGATGGGAGGGGCTGCCATGAAGGTCTTTGAGATGCCCTGAAGACATTTTCCCCCTTTGTCTTGTCAATTAGCATTTGGCTCCTTTGAATAATCAAATTTCTGTAGCATGCTTGAATTCCTCCCCAGAAAATGGGGTTTTATTTTCTACTGCATTGTCAGGCTGCACATTTTCAAAACTTTTATGCTCTGTCACTTCTTAAATGCTTTGCTGCTTAGAAATTTCTTTTGCCAGATACTAAATCATCTCTCAAGTTCAAAGTCTCGCAGATCTCTAGGGCAGTGGCAAAAAGCTGCCAGTCTTTTTGCTAAAGCATAGCAAGAGTGACCTTTACATTAGTACCTAATTAGTTGCTCATTTTTATCTGAGACCATCTCAGCCTGGACTTCATTGTCCATATCACTACCAACATTTTAATCAAAGTCATTCAACAAGTCTCTAGGAAGTTCTGGGAGAGGCAGGGGGCAGACAAGAAAGGGTCCCCAGAGAATCTCTGACCTGCCCCACAAGCGTTTACACCAGATGTTTTTGTGCAGCTAAAGAAACCTGCACAGTGGGCTTGCCTGGGCATCCCCAGAATGAACTAGAGGCCCACATGCACTGTGGGAATGGGGTGGGGCCACCAGGAATCCATGTTTTATGCAGGAGAAGAGCTTGGCCTCCTTAGCTCCTCAGCTTGACCCCCTCAGTTCAGCTCAGTGTGGTAGCCTGGTATTCAATCTATGAGGTGGGAGTTGGCTGGCAGGAACCCTCTCTTTGCTGAGAGCTCCCCTTTCACTTAATGAATTTCACCCTCCTCACCCAGAAATGTGTCCTCATGTCTAATTTTTCCTGGTTGTGAGACAAGAACCCAGATTTAGTTGAACTAAGGAGCAAAATAATCCTGTATCAGTTCCAAATTTTCCTACATTTTCCTGCCTTTTTCTGAGCCCTCCAAACTGTTCCAACCTCTGCCTATGACCCAGTTACAAAGTCATTTCCATATTTTCGGGTATCCTTGTAGTAGCACTCCACTCTCTGTGGTGCCAATTTACTGTATTAGCCCACTTTCATGCTGGAATAAAGAACTGCCTAAGAGTGGGCAATTTATAAAGGAAATAGATTTAATTAACTGACAGTTCTCCATGGCTGGGGAAGCCTCAGAAAACTTACAATCATGGAAGAAGGGGAAGCAAACATGTCCTTCTTCACATGGCAGCAGGAGAGAGAAGTACCAATCAAAGAGGGAAAATCCCCCTATAAAATCATTAGATCTCATGAGAACTCCCTCACTATCATGAGAACAGCAGCATGGAGGTAACTGTCCCCATGATTTAATTACCTCCCACTGGGTCCCTCCCATAACACATGGGGATTATGGAAACTACAGTTCATAATGAGATTTGGGTGGGGACATGCAAAATCATATCAGTTTAAGTATAAGGTATTTGACTAGGACCATACCTTTGTGATGGGGCATGACTTCTCGGTTGCATTTCATTTTGTCCTGGCACCTTAGTAGTTAACAGTTGCTGACTGAATGGCAGCCAGAAGTTCACTACCAACAACAGGTGCATGAGTGCCACCACATTGCAGATCTCTGCTTGGTCCCCAGCTGTCACACCAACCTTAGTGTGAGTGTGGAATGTTTAACAATGCGTGGCCATGCGTACCAGTCCCGAGAGAGAGAGAGACCAAGCATGAGGGAGTACTGGTGAGGCAGCCAGCTGAAAGAGCAAGTGATGACTCAGAAAAACATACAGAGCCGTTGGGGTTTCTTAATAGGCACTCACTGCCCCTAGGAAAGGGTAAGGAGAAATTTAATGGACCCTGCTGGGTCTGTTGCTATGTAAATCTCATCTCTGGGGAAGTGACTGGCACGAGAATATCAGATGTCACTGGTGCAGACATTTTGCAGATGTGCCTTGTATTTACCAGCGTGCAACCTGTGAGCAAATTCCAAATGTGTGAGCATGGGAGTGTGGGCAGATGGGTATGGATGTGTGCATATGCCACTTCTTACATCTACTGCCCACAACGCAGGAGCAAGGTTTAAGAGGTGAAATTTGACATGACATTTCATGCACACTGATAGAGATAGTTTAATTTTTGCAAATACTCGTTGTCAGCTGCATTTTAGAGGCGAACATCCCATCCACACACACTCTCTCACAAATATGTGAAATGAATCCAATTGCCCATGGCTCCCATGGGAAAAACGTGCTATTACTCTATTTCCAAAGCAGTTGTCAGATCTCTGGTGATACCTCAAACCAGATCCTTGCATTTATGTGACAAGGACTCTTAAAAAGCCTGATAGCTTGTTCTAGGGGTAGGGAAATAAAATAGATAAGTGGAGTTTATTTAAAGTTAAAGTTGAGAGGAACAGAAAGACAGAATATTTATATTGATATGTGATATTTTATCCTTATTATGCATTTTTATCCTCTATTTGGTCAATGGACAAATAGTGCTGAATGTAGGACTAATCTTAAAGCAAATGCCCAGAGTACATGAACTGTATTGAATTAAATTGAAATGGATCAAATTGAATCAAATAGATTCTGTGAGTGCTCACCTGTGTCCAGGAATAGGTTATTAAAGACTGATTTTGGATATAGAAGAGACAGCCTTAGCTTACAGTGTGGAGCATAAAGCAAGGAGGAAATGGAATTTATGTCTGTCCTGGGCAAGAGTTCGTAGCAAGCAAGGGGAGGTCTCAGTCTTCAAGGCAAGATCAGAAGCAAAGTTAAGCTAAGATCAGAAGCAAAGTTTCAGACAGGAAATATATAAGGCTGGAAAGTTATTTAGAAGTTAGAGCCCAGGGAAAATCCCAGAAGCCCTGTGCCCAGGGATAATGTTGCTGGAGGTAGGTGTGGATATTAGGGTAGAACAACTGTGATATCTAGACAATTTTGTCAGGAATTGATAACAAGGAAACCCTAAGATACAGACTACGCAACACCAGTTGTAGACCATCATGGTGACCAATATTTCCTGAACTTCAGGAGCAGTGGCCAAGGGAACTACTAGGGAATATGAAATAAACACAAGATATGGTTTTGTGCCCTGATCTTGAAAATCCCTGACTCTTCCAATGTACACAGCAAAAAAAATTGTAAAATGTTTAGATTTCTTTTGTGTGCAGTCATAAGATTGAAGCAAAGAAGCCAAGAAAAACACTATTAATATTAAATAAGATGATTTTCACATAAATAATTGCCACATTATATTTTACTATTTATTTTCATATTCACAAGAAGGAATTCATTTGAAAATGACAGTGGAGTTCTGCTCTCCTGTGTTAAGTAAATGACAGAATCAAAAGTCTCTCATGATCTTGAAAAGACAGTGAATCCAACCTCCCACCTCAAAGTTAGATTGTATGAGCCCCAGCATAAAAGTGTGCTAGACTCTTTTTAAAATCTCCATCACTGCATGACCTTGAGCTAACTGCCACTTCATCTTCTAAACCTCCCATTTTCTTTCTTATAAAATTTCCTAAGAGGAATTCCCAGCACTTGCTCAGTGGTCACTGTGTGCCAAATACTGTTCCACATATTTTATCTAAATTCTTCCATTTAAATCCCCATCATCACCCAAAAACTCAGATGAAAACTGTCTCCATTTTAAAGAGGGGGAGTTGAAGTATGTAAAGGATAAAGAACTCATCCAAGTCACATTGTTTCTAAGGGAGAGTACCAGAACATAAGCCTAGGTCATTGGGTTTCTAAGTCTATCTGCTTGACCAGCAAGCTATACTTTCTCCCAGGGAAAATATTTCTTATGCAATATGAATATGATAGAGGTGAAATGCATAACAGGTACACAATAAAACCTAGTAAATGTTGTTTTTCTCCTTAGTCGGTCCAGCACTTACCTCCCAACCTCACCCCAGGTTATGGAAAGGGAAGAGGGAAACTGCAGGTATACATGGGTTTTAACTCCTCAGGTGATTCTGACAGACTTCACAATTGAGAATCTTTCTCTTCTATGAACCCATTCCATGGTTTTGTAGCATTCAACCTCAAGAGAATCCTTCCTGACTTCTGACTTAATTCAAACAGGGGAGACTATAAGGCATTTTCCCCTTGTTTTATTAAAAATTCTGTGTTACAACACTCCTAGGAGTTTATGATTAAGTCAAACATGTCAAAATTGTTTCATCTAAAATTATATAGCTTTCTGAAGTCTCTATTTTCTTTCAACTTTGACTTGTACAATCATTATATAGCTATATAAATGAATATCTCCTGAGCGCAAGTACATTCTGCTTCTTGAGTTGCCAGGTACTATTTCCAAAAATTAGATCCAAGTGTGATGTGCTGCTGCATTCAGATCCCTTACCTGCTGCTGAGCTGGGCTTACGTGGTCCATCACTGTATTTGCCTCCTTCCCACCAGAGCCTTTTTTACAGAGAGCTTCAGCATTAGCTGCAATCCTAGTAGACATCTTAAGAGTATCAAAAGTGTTACACCAATCTAGAACTGTTCAATGTGGCCACAAATTATTGTGGGTTTGGGTGGCTAGGTGGCTTTCCGATACATACTTAGAAATGTCAATGTTTTATCATAGCTATGTGGATCTAACTTCTGTGCATGCCTATGAGCCATTTTAAAGCAATTTAGTACAGTGGAACATGAGAAAAATGAGGAAGAATGACAATTTCTATGAGGAACTTAAAGACTGATATTTTATTTGAATAAAATTGTAGAGTGGAAAGTCTCTAGCATCTTAAACGTGTGAAGAGATTACTGTTCTCCCAATCCCTCCCCACAATGGATTATCAGTTTGTTGGATGAGCTTTGGAGGATTCATGAGCCCCAAAATGAGGGTAAAATTTTGTAGCTGCATTTTGGGGAAAGAGTTTTATACTGTTTTTTTTCCCCCAGATTCTCCAAATGACCTATGCCATGATGAATTAAGGAAACAGAGCTAGAAAAAAAAAATAGATGTGAGCTCAGTGTTCATGTCTGTACTGAATGGAAATGTAGTCTACATCTATTTTGTTATTTTTACCTAAATAGTTAATTCAAAGTTATTTGCTGTGTCTAAGATGTATCATGCACAGTACCAGACATTAAGAATGTGACCAAACATCAGATTCCTTTCTTTTGAAGCCTAAACTTTTTAAAGAGGGAACTCTTTGCTAGCTCTACATTGACTGTTTCTTTTCTTGACTCTCAGGTGTACCATCTACTCCAGCCTCCCAATACTTTCTTTTCACTTGCAGTGGATTCTCCAACTCTCACCTACCTCTCTCTTTTCCTGGGCCTCACTGAGGCTAGGAAAATAATGGGATGGATTTTTGACATGTTTCAATTCTGGGAAGAATCTATACTCTTTCTGGTATGGTATAATACAGAATTTATAGCAGAAAATGTTTAGCTTCATGATGCAAACTCTTTTGTTGTATTTTGCTACTCCTATATGATATCAGACCTCTCTGAAGGCTTCTGTTCTTGTATTCCTCCACTGTCAAATCTCAAAACTCCCATCTCCAACTTAAACTAAAGAGCCCATGCACAGCATAATAAATATAAACACAGTAAACAGGTAACATAGAGAATGGGAGAAAGTATTCATAAACTACGCATCTGACAAAGATCTAATGTCCAGAATTAATAAGCAATATAAACAATTTCACAATCAAGAAACAACCCCATTGCAAAGTGAGCAAAAGACATGAACAGACATTTCTCAAAAGAAGACATATAAGCAGCCAAAAAACATATTTAAATAAATCCTCAGTATTGCTATGCACTAGAGAAATGCAAATCAAAACCACAATGAGATACAATCTCACACCAGTTGAGAATGTCTATTATTAAGCCTGGGCAACATGGCAAAACCCCATCTCTACTAAAATACAAAAAAAAAAAAAAAATACCTGGGTGTGGGGGTGTATGCCTGTAGTCCTCACTACTTGGAGGGCTGAGGTGGGAGGATCACTTGAGCCTAGGAATTTGAGGCTGCAGTGAACCGAGATTGTGCCACTGCACTCCCACTTGGTCAATAACAGTGAGACACTGTCAGGGGGAAAAAAAAAAAAAGGCTGGGCGCGGTGGCTGACGTCTGTAATTCCAGCACTTTGGGAGGCCGAGGTGGCTGGATCACCTGAGGTCCGGAGTTTGAGATCAGCCTAACCAACACGGAGAAAACCCGTTTCTACTAAAAATACAAAATTAGCCGGGCATGGTAGTGCATGCCTGTAATCCCAGCTACTCAGGAGGCTGAGGCAGGAGAATCGCGTGAACCCAGGAGGCAGAGGTTGTGGTGAGTAGAGATTGCACCACTGCACTCCAACCTGGGCAATAAGAGTGAAACTCCATCTCAAAAAAAACAAGAATGCCTATTATGAAAAGTAAAGCAACAATAGTTACTGGCAAGGCTACAGAGAAAAAGAAATACTTAAATACTGTTGGTGGGAATGTAAATTAGTTCAGCCATTGCAGAAAACAGTTTGAAGATGTCTCAAAGAATTTACAACTACCATTCAACCCAACAATCCTATGACTAGGTGTATATTCGAAAGAAAATAAATCATTCTACCAAAAAGACACATGAACACATATGTTCATCACTGTGCTATTCACAATAGCAAAAACATAAAATCAACTTAGGTGCCCATCAATGGTGGGCTAGATAAAGAAAATGTGGTAGATACACACCATGGAATACTATGCAGCCTTAAAAAAAACTACATCATGTTCTTTGCGGCAACATGGATGCAGTTGGAGGTCATTATCCTAAGTCAATTAATGAAGAAACAGAAAACCAAATACTACAGGTTCACACTTATAAGTGGGAGCTAAACACCGTACTCATGAACATAAAGATGGAAACAATAGACAATGAGAACTACTCGCAGGAAGACAGGGAGCAAAGTGTGAAAATGTAAGTATTGGATCCTATGCTCACTATCTGAGTGACGGGATCATTTGTATCCCAAACCTCAGCATCACACAATATACTCATGTAACAAATCTGCACATATATCCCCTGAATCTAAAATAAAAGTTGAAATTATTTATAAAAGCCACCTCAATTGGATGAGAAATGAACATGATGGCATAATCTTTTCCGTATCTCAAAGAACTTATACCAAAATAGTTGGGCTTTTAAAACTGTAGGGAAGATAGGGCAATGGAGTGAATCATTGGAGGAAGTGTGGGATCTCTCTGCTGACAGAAGCAGTTGGCCATAGTATGCACTTTCATAAGCTAGAATGAAGGTTCTTTTCTCATGGAGTGAGCAAAACCAGATTTATGTGTTAAGTAGTCAGGAGCTATTTTAAAATCTCCACTATCTAAATGACCATGCGTATCTTGTAACACTTGAACCTGAGACAAAAAGCAGACTAAACATTCTCTAAGGATATGTATATGCCCAACCACTTTTTACTTTTTTGATACAAAATTCAATAACCGACTCCTAAAGTTAAAATGTGGGATTCAGTCAACATACTAATTTGTGAACAGTTGATTAAATTGTGCATTTGCTGAAGTTAAAGAAGCAGGTGATGTCTAAAGGGAGGGAATGAGAATAATGGTACCAAAAAAACAAACAAACAAACAAAAAAAACCCTGAGCTAGAGATAGTTACTGCAACTATCAGTTGAGCTCTGAGCTTTGTGGGAAGAAGGATGAGCAAAATGAAGCATACAGATATTTAACATGTAACTGAGCCTGATTTGCAGCACATGGAAGGAGAGAACTTACAGAATAAAATTCTTCTTCATCAATTTACTCTGATGAAACTGTTACGCTAGCTCTGAGAGTGCAGTTAATTGCAATAAAAATTTCACATTATAAAATCATTTTTCTCTAAATATTTATCCATGTAATTGACTCAGAAATATTTAAATATGGTGCTCATTTTTGCTTAAGACTTCACTGTTCATGGATGATATGACGGCTGCGGCTCTCGGGTCTGATATTGTCCCAGATTTTCCATTTCTTTACACACATCCTCAGCTTAGATATTTGTAGGGGTAGAATTTGTCTCAGCATGCCAATATTTGCCTCTAAAGTGAGAGTTCATGTTTTTCAGTCAAAGTACTACTTTGTACACTTTTGATTTTATAAGATGAATTAAAGATGGAATCTGAGATTACATTTAAAAATTGATCTATATTGATTCTGTAATAATTAGCTTTGTCCAATAATATAATTGTAAATATAATTGTATATATTTAATATAATTGTAAATATTTATATACACTATATAATAGTCTGTTTTGGAGACAGGGATACTTTCTGAAGAAAATATTGCTTCATATCTATAGAATCTCTAGGATGTTTAGTATTATATAGGACACCATTAGGGAAACTAAAATTGAGCAGTTATTTTTTAATCTTTAAATCACGAAGATATCATGCAATCTTCCCAGTTAGTCAGTTTGTATAATAATAGATTTGGAGTGATTTTCATTCTTCAAATCTGCTAGTTATGGAATATTCCTGATTCTAAGGAATGGCAAACTCATATAAGAACACATTGCTAGGACTGAGACAATTTTAAGTTATTTACACAGGTCATCTTGTAACCCCACTGCCTTGAAGGAGACCTTCTATTCTTGATTCTCTAGGCCAAGATAAAATTCCCAAGGCCTCAGGATCTACCTAAAACTAATTGTACATGTACATTCTAGGCTCACTCAGGCTGAAAACCATCCTAAAACTGGATCATAAATCACTAAATAAGAATATGTTTGTCCAAAGCTCACCTTTGGTCTAGGCTGGCCTCCAGTATGGTATATATAGTAAGAGATAGCTTATGTTTTAATTTTTTTTTTTTCTTTTTTTTTTTTTTTGGAGACAGAGTCTGACTCTGTCCCCCAGGCTGGAGTGCAGTGGCGCGATCTCGGCTCACTGCAAGCTCCGCCTCCCGGGTTCACGCCATTCTCCTGCCTCAGCCTCCTGAGTGGCTGGGACTACAGGAGCCCGCCACCACGCCCGGCTAATTTTTGTTTGTATTTTTAGTAGAGACGAGGTTTCACCGTGGTCTCGATTTCCTGACCTTGTGATCCGCCCGCCTCGGCCTCCCAAAGTGCTGGGATTACAGGCGTGAGCCACCGCGCCCGGCCTTATGTTTTAATTTTAAAGATTTAATTTGATAAGTTCTTAGGATTTTTTTTCCTAGACAGAAATGCTAAAGACAAGAAGGTAGTCACCTTTCTCAGAGGGCATATTCTGCCGAACTTTCAAGTATGAAACTTAAAAGAGAGAAAGAACATGGTCTCCTGCATTCAAAGTACAGCAACTCCACCCAACAAGAGCTAATCTCTAACCAAGGCTCTCATAATAAAATCGGCAACTCTGTTTTAGTAAAAGAGCAATAGCAGATTCAATATTATATAAGAGAAAGTGAATTAGCCTCTGAAAACTCTTCCTATTTTCTTCTTTTAATCAATTTAGCTTAACATTTGAGCCTGTACGGAACTGCTGAGGGAGAAGTCAGAAGATTTTTGAGGGACCATGCTCTACCATCATGAGATGTTTCCCCAATTTATATCACTGCACTTGTCTGTACTCATTTTTTTCATATAGTTTAATACAGAACAACTGTAACTACATAGCCCACATGAAAGACAGAACATGAGAAGAATATCAAATTCCTCTCTCACATGCGTATTTAAGGCAAACGTAACCCCCTGAATGTTTTAGTTGGACTCAAAAAGGCAACAAAGAGTGGAAAATAAGCAAATTGGTGTGCAATTTGTCACAAGTGGCTGCGAATTCTAGATTGAGGTTACTGACTAGGTAAGATCGGAGGCCCCTCTAGGATTACTTGTCCCCAGCTAAAAGAGAGTCTGCTCTGTGTATACCAGGGTTGTTCTTTATATTCCAAGATGCCGTTTCCACAAGTGCTGTCATCCCCAAGTAAAATTCCACTCTGGGGATTTATATATAGGACATAAAGCTGCAGTTAGCCTTTGCCATATTTTCAAATCTGGCTCTCGCTCTTTCATAACCAAGCACACCTAACATCAGCACATTTTCTCTAAATTTTTCTTTTCTATTTTTCTTCCCAAGGCAGAAACTTTTTTTTTCCCCTTGCTAACCTGAAAGACCCGGAGATGCTGAAAATAACACAAAGAAGTTGATATTTGCTTCCTTTCATATTTAAATCTTTTTTTCTTTTCCTCCTATTTTTCTACTTTTACTCCTTCTTCCATCCTTCAATTCTTTCTTTTCCCAAATTTAAAATATCTTGACTTCTTTGAATTATGCTTCTTTCAGGTCCTTCACGTATTAAACTATATCAAAGAATGAGTAAGGGCAGGTAGCTCACATGAAAATACAAAGGAAGCCCTGTAGCTTTTTGCTACATTTCTTATCCTACAGAGTCATTTTTCTTTTTTCCTACTGTTCGAGGATATGATTATTCTTCTTTTTAAATTTTATCAGATAATATAGCATCTATTTTTATTTCTTCTTGAGACATTTATCAGTCAGGCTGCATAACAGGTCATGCTAAAACTTAAAGACTTACATGTATTAATCTCACAATTTTATCATTGCCAATTTGCACTGGGCTCAATTGGACAGTTCTGCTGATCTGTGCCAGGGTTGGTTGGTGTCAACCGGGTGCATTCATTTGTCAGGAGTCAGCTTCCAGACTGGTTGAGGGCATGCTGTTCAAAGATGGCCTAGATAGAATGGTCTGTTTTATGTACTTTCTCATTCTTCAATAGGTTAACCCCAGTGGCCAGGGCAAGATATTCAAAGGGTGACAGGAAAGGTTCAGCCTCAAAATTCACAAAAATGGCATTTGACTGCATTTTATTTAATAATTCAAATCAAAGATTAAGAGGAGAAGAAATACACAGGCTCTGCCTCTTGATGTCAGGTGAAAAGTTTGTAACCATTTTCATAATCTACTACAGAAAATGGAGGTAGTGTAATGTGGCTCTGATGTTTGAGTTTGGAGTCAGAATATCAGGGTCAAATCACATCTCCAAATTTATTACTTTTGTATCAGTTCCTTGCTTTTCTGTGGCTTCATCCCACATGTAAGTGCTTGATGCATAGTAAGAAAATATATTTTAGCTATTGTCATACTATTGTCATTATTTTCATTATTACAGTTTTTAGGCCTCTTAATTTACATATACAATGATTAATCTATAAATTTTTAGGTAGCTTTTACATTAGGGCCTGGTGAATTCCATTGAGACCCACAGGCATCTTCGTCTTGAAGAAATACTATTGTTATATCTGTGAATCACATGTTTACATGATCCACAGAGGGCAAAGGTGACTCTACTCTCCTAACTCTATGATGAACACAATTAATTGATTTTAGCATTTTTCCCAGATTGTTTTGAACAGACCTCCAGAAAGCCACTACCAGTTGACCAAAGGTGGTATATACTTACCTCCCCAGCAAGAATTTCAAAAACCTGGGTAATATTTCCTTCTATATTTATTTAAAAGTCCATTAATTCTATTGACTTCAAAGTAAGTAACGATGATCTAAACTAGTGGTTCTCAAATATTTTGGTTTCAGTATTTATTTTCAGTTTTATAAATAATAGAGGACTCCAAAGAGCCTGTTTATGTGTATCATAGCAACATTTATCATATCAGAAATTAAAACCGCAGTTATAAATAAATTTTAAAATATCTATAATCTACTTATTATATGGCGATTCACATTTTATGTTAAATACCAAGTTTAACATAAAATAGTACCATGTTTTTATGTTACAAAACTTCTATTTTCTCAAAAAAAAAGGTATTGAGAAGAGTAACATTGCTTTATGCTTTCTGCAAATATATTTGACATCTGACCACAGACAACAACTAGATGATCATGTCTATTTCCGTAGTCAATTTCTTGTGATATGTTCTTTTGGTTTAAATATATAAAGAAAAACCAGACTTACAGAGTTATATTATTGGAAAAGTAAGGACCTCATGAATGCCCTGAAAGGGTCTTGGGAATCCCCACTGGTGCTCAGACCACATGATGAGAATAATTTATTTAAACAGACTATTCTCCAAGCAACTGAAGGGAGCCCTAATGGTAACATAGACGAAAGGTTAGAATAGAGAATATTTTCAGGTGGGAGCATGGCCTGCCCTCAAGGAGCAGGAGTTGCCATGGACATTGATATAATTGTCTTCCATACTGCCTCCACCTCCTGAAAACTACTTTCCCACCAGCCACCTGAGCTCTGTGAGGCCCCTCCCCACACTAGCTATGGTTGCTAGGGCCATAGGTAGATATCCACACCTGACTGTGCCAACCAAAGTCCTCTCAGAGACTTGGAATTGATGGAGTCCATTTCTCCACTGGCAATAACTATAGGCTGCTGAAATTGCTAGCAGTTGTTTCCCACTAGAATGCCAGTGTGTGTTGGTAAAAATGAAGCAGCACATAGGGGTGAAGGAAGCTGAATTAACAGTTTCACAGAGGGTTCTTGTATCACTCAATTCCCTGTATTTAGAAATGAGATTCAAACAAATGTTCTTATTGTCCTGGAAAGGGTGTCTGAAGGAAATCGACAGCTGGCATGGGGGAGAACAAGACAGTTGATTTAAAGAGGAAATTTAAGTTGCAAAGACAAAGGTTCTTTGTCAAGGATAAGGACTCATCATGAAAAATCAGGGTGATTATGAGGGAGCAGTCTGGCTTATAGGTAGGAGAATATGCAGGGCACCCATTCTGGAAGTTAGAACTCTTGTTTCTTTCATGCCACTGATACTTTCACTAAGTCAAAGAACAGCAAATAAACAAATGTTAGTATAATTTTGTAAAGATTCAGCAATGCGTTTATAGAGGAATGACGTTTGTAAGCCACTTAAACTCCCTGAATCTGTTTACTGATCTGCTAAATGAGAGTCATAAAATACAACTAATAAATTAAGGCCTTCAGAGGGGATGTAAATAAACTGATTATGACACTTGCAGGAAATAAGGGACTAGGGACTTGATTCAGCTGTGTGTTTAAAACATAACACATTTAGTTTTAAAATGTCACCAAATACCTCAGTGCCATGCATTTCATAGACAAAACAGGTAGGAGAGGTTTAACTTTTCACTGTTTAGGTGAACATTTTTGATACCTTATGTAACCAGGGTTCTAAAGAACTCTTAGGTAGTCCTGAGTTTTCTACCTGAGATGAAAAGGAAAATAACCTCTACATTTCTTCCTGCTCTCTCTGGCTCTCAGTGAACTTGATGGGCTTGGCTGTAGTTGAGGAGATCTCTTTCAATAAAACCACACATGTATCACATCATTACAACAATCTATGGATAGAGAGTGCTATCAGATATGCTGTTTTGTATTCTTCACAGCAAACTCAAGCAATCATTTCGTTGTTGTCTCATTTATTAAAAAATCTCAGAGAGTAAAATGCCTCTCCAAAGGTCATGCATCAATACCCTGACAGAGCCAGACCTCAACAGCAGCTTTTCTCTCACGTTCTGGCCTGTAGCTACAATCCGAAATGGGACAACATGACCACTTGGTAGGCTTATAAGTGTTGTTTGATTATCAGAGTGTCAGACGACTGCTTAGAAAAATATTTTCAACACAAAATTCCTATGGTAAAATTTGCTTAGCATTTTCTTTAGAAAACATTAATTTGAGTCTTTTGTTAACTTCATATTTTACTTAGCACTTATTACATATATGCACCAAGTTTAGTGAGCAAAGCCATTACCAAGTTAACAGTAAACAGAATTTAAAATATTTTTTTTCATTTCTACGATGGAATTATTGGCTTTTATTCCTAAGGGTTCCAAAGCACTAAGATAATTACATAGTATAAGATGATGATGATGATGATGATGATGATGATGATCTTAAATACATGAATAAATCTTCTTTTTGGACTTGATTCCAAGCCCCTCCAGGCTCTTTCATACTCATATCTCAATAAAGCAATTAAAATTGAGGTAAATTAGTTTGTTGTTGTATCTTAACAGTTATGTGTCTAGAAGTGTATTTAGAAAGGTGGCATTAATACCTTATTACTGGGCTTTTGGGCATTTGTCACATCCCAGTCTCTCCGTCTATAAAGTGCAAATCACACTGACTTAACTCACGGAGTTGCTTTGTAACACAATGTATGACATTAAGGCATTTTGCAATTACAAAGTGCCACATGTTAACCCATTGAATTTGAGGGTCTCTAATGTATTTAAAGCACCCAATTTGGAGGTAGCTTCTAAAAATCCAAACCATGAAGCAGAACAGATGCATTGAGGCCCTGATACAGCACACAGTCTACTGGGTGAGACAAAGATGGATCAAACATTAAACAAGTAAGTAAATGTAAAATTGAAACTAGGATGTTATGGGAATCTGACTTCATGAAGGAAGGTTTTCTAAGAATGTTATGGTCAAAGTGAGTTATAAAGTTCTGTTAGAAGTGAAGTTATCAGATAGAGAGACAGACAGAGAGAGGGAGGACCTGCAAAAAAGCACAACATATATAGAGTTCTGCTGACAGTAAAAAGCGCTGCATGAACAGCAGAGTTGGAAGACAAAATAAGTGGGGGATATCCTGTGAGATGACACTCCACAAAAAGGCACACATGGACTTCGATCTAAATGATTTTAACTTTATCTTAAAAGAAAATGCAATGGTTTTAATTGATGGTAGATGCAGATAGTTCATCATATAGCATTTTGAAAATATGTCTCTAGTTTTAGTGTGGCAAAGAACTTAGAATGGGAAGAGGATATGAGGAAGAATATGAGACTATTGTGGTGTTCTGATGCTGGTTGCTATGTCAAAGGGTACCTGGGTAGAGAAGGAGAAAAGCAGGGAGATTATAAAGATAATTAGGAGTAAAAATTGAAAGAACATGGGATTGCATTGAATGGCAATGGTTACTGAGAGGGAAGCATCAATAAGTTTCTGGCTTATTAAAGTACATGGATGGTGACGCTATTCATTGCAATAGGGAGAATTAGAGGAGGCTCTGGCATATCCTCTGAGCGGGGAGCTGAGAGAGGATATGGGCATATTGAATTTGAGGGTCTCTAAAACACCTCAGAGAATATGTGAGATGCTCATTTAACTATATGAGTCTGGAATTTGAAGAAGATGTCTAGAAGGAGGTATAAAAAAATGGAGTCATCTGTATATGGAGAAAGTCAGATTAAACATTTTACTGACCCTAGGTTTCAATGTTTAGAAATTCTAACATTTAACCACGAAAAAAAAAATAATGTAAATGAGGGTAGACAAGGAATGTTCAAGAGGAAAAAGAAAAAACAAGAGGATATTATGCCACAGAAGGCCAGACAAGAGTCTGTTTCAAGAAGAAAGGATCCATAGCTCTGTCCAGTAGATTTTGCTTTTGCCTTAAAGATGGTTAAAATTATAATGATTATGATGATTATAATAATAATCTGCATTCTAATAAGTCCTAAGGAATAATCCTATCACTTTGAAAATATTGCATTTTATATTATACATAATAAGGATACACCGAAGTGTTTTATTTAGAGGGTTGTAATAAAAAAGTTTGTATTACAGAACCATTATTCTTGTGTCTGTGTGAAGGATAGATTTCAGAAGAACAAGATTGGAACAGAGACCTTTTATATTATTGTAATATTGTAGGCAATAGTTTATGAGGGATTGAAGAGTATTAAATGTTGAGATGGAAAAAGAATAAACTCCAAATACAATTAGATAGTAAAGATATCAGAATTGTATAGTAATTTATTTGTTTTGTGTCAAGAACATTGAGACAGAGATGAGGCCAAATTTCTAAGATAAGGTTAAGCAAAAATGCCAATTGATGTGGAATATTCAAGAAATACAAGATTAAAATGATAGTATTGAATTGTGTTTGGAGAATATTACGCTTGAAATATTAGCATCTCTGCAGCTATTTCTAGTGACTGACTCAAAATGACTCTGAATATCGAAGGAGGGAAGAACTGTACTAGAGTTTGAAATTATCAGCATATTTGTTACAACTAAATTTATGAAAGTTTTGAAAATTCCCACAAAAAATTGCAAAATGCAGAGAGCAATATGACAGTCCACTGGAAAACTGCAAAATTTAAGGACCAGATATCAGAAGAGGATGCCGCCAAGACTCAAAGGAGGAATATCAAAGAGGTAGAGAGACTGCGTAGAGGATGCTTTCAGAACAGAAAAAAATATATATTAAATTATTAAAGTACTCCTACTGGCCGGGCACGGTGGCTTACGCCTGTAATTCCAGCAATTTGGGAGGCCGAGGCAGGCAGATCACAAGGGCAGGAGATCGAGACCACCCTGGCCAACATGGTGAAACCCCGTCTCTACTACTAATACAAAAATTAGCTGGGCGTGGTGGCGCACACCTATAATCCCATCTACTCGGGAGGCTGAGGCAGGAGAATCACTTGAACAAGGGAGGCAGAGGTTGCAGTGAGACAAGATTGTGCCACTGCACTCCAGCCTAGTGACAGAACGAGACTCCGTCTCAAAGAAAAAAAAGAAAAAAAAGTAGCCCTTTAAAAATCAGCTTTAAAATTTAGAGAGCAAAAACAATATTTCGGGCATTATAGTGAGAAAACTGTTAGATATCTGGAATTATATTAGTAGACATATTCTTGATTGAATGAAAGACTAACACAAACTTGCAGATTTAAACATTTAGAGAAAAGTTCCCCTAAAATGTTATTTCTCATCACAGATCATTATTAGAAGCTTCCGGGGTCATAGAAATGCTTATTAGAAGTGAGGGACAGCTGGGTGCGGTGGCTCACACCTGTAATCTCAGTACTTTGGGAGGCTGAGGCGGGGGGATCACGAGGTCAGGAGATGGAGACCAGCCTGGCTAACACCATGAAACCCCGTCTCTACTAAAAAATACAAAAAATTAACTGGGCGCAGTGGCGAGCGCCTGTAGTCCCAGCTACTCGGGAGACTGAGGCAGGAGAATGGCGTGAACCGGGGAGGCGGAGCTTGCAGTGAGCTGAGATCGCGCCACTGCACTCCAGCCTGGGCAACAGAGAGAGACTCCATCTCAAAAAAGAAAAAAAAAAAAAAAAAAAAAGAAGAAGAAGAAGTGAGACACAAAGTCTCAAACAAAAGTACTTGTGGTTAGAAGTTTTCCCTTTCTTGTACTCATAGTTAGGCTTTAGTGTTGTGTTTAAAGAGAGAAAGACAGTGTGAGGGAGATGTTGTCCAGAGACATGTTTTAAATGTGAAGACAATTTCAAAGGCAATTCCTCATTTGGTCACTGAAGTCACTGAGTCTGGAACTCAGCTTTGCTAGTTAGGAAATATGATGTTTTCAAGGTACTAAAAACTAACTCAGAAAAGGTGACTTTATTAACCAAACTCTCAAATGAATTATCAACAAATCAGGAAGCTAATTTAATTTCTTTGACTTTGAATTTACTAATTTCTTTTATGTCCACCAATGTAGGTACTTTTCTAGGGTAATCAGAAGTCATATTAAACTGGAAGGGATCTGGTAAGGCTTCAGGGAGCAGACAGTAGAAAGGTTTTAGGCATAACTCGGTCAATCCCTGGAAACAGCAGTTAAAATATTCTTGCCCCACATTACGGTTTCTTTCCAAGATGCATAATTTTCATTGCTTAGTCTTCCAAGGACGCTGAGTACTTCTTTTGTTTGTTTTTGTTCATTTTTCTCTGAACACCATTCAAACTACTTTTTTTTTAAATAAGCATATCAACTTATAAAATAAAACGCATTATTAGAAAGTTTGGGACTCAGACAGGCCAGCATCTATTTATGGGTTGAGTGACCTTGAACAAGTTAAATTATTTGATTTTTTTATAGCCTTCAGTACTGCAGGTGAAAAACAATACCTAGCTTTCAGGTATATTGTGAGGTTAAAGGAGATAATGCATCTAGTCCTATACTTCACACATAGGAGACATTCAATAAAATACAGACGCTGTTTCTTTGTAGCTGTTATTCATTCTGTCTCTTTTCTCTCGCTAGTATTTTGTCCCTAGTTTCAGCTGGGCATTGTTTTCATGTGGCCATCACCTCAATAAATATGCAAGCTTCCAGTGATCATGTGCTGATACTAACAGGTGACATATAGGAAGTGACTATAAGAATTGTATGCATTTAAGTGTTATTTCTTTAATTTTTAAAACATGTCAACTGTTTTGAAATTAATAGAAATCAAAATGTGAAATAGCATCATATGAACTGCTGACTGAGCATGTTGTTACTTCATGAAGTACTTCTAAATTTTAGGAGTTACAAAAATGTGTAAAAAATATGAGAAACTCTAGAAGAATTTCAATTCCTAGTAAAATTAAGAGAGCTAAAATAGACCATAACTCTCAAAAACAAAACAAACAAACACCTCTATAATCATAATAAGGATGAGACAATTCTAAAGGAAGAATAATTGCAAACAAAAGTAATAAGAAAACAATGTGGCACTAATCAAAGAGGAATGCCAGATGTGAATAGTCAATAAATTATAATCAACATGGAAAAACAAAACATGAGAAAAGTGTATTACAACTGTGATGTAATGCTAGTTTCTAAAGACACAGCTAATAACAGCAGATATCAATCATGTTCAATGTTCCCATGATGGCAGATTTCTACTCAAATAATTCACTGTCTGATATTTGGTCTATTGTGAGACAAAGTGTTCACATGTGAAACATCATCTATAGTGATGCAATTTAGTAAAAGTCACTGAGATTAATTTATCTCCAGTATCTAGTCACAGATAACTATAGTGTTACTCTCATAAGAATTTAATTGTGTCCTCAGTGTATTCAGAATTTGAGAACAGAACTATTGTCTTTACAATTGAAATATAGACATAAATTAAAGGTATTAATATGTAATGTGTGAGGTGATGGTAAACCTATATATTTTAAGATCAATAAAACCAGTTGTTCCTGTTGTTAATGGTTCTTGATATTGTTAAAATTATCTTTGATAAAGGATAATCCAGGAAAAATGATTAGAATGGATTATGACTTTGTCAATTTTATCCATGTATTGTAATTGTTTAAATTATAGCTTTTTTAGTTACAACTTCAAATATATTGGTAAATTTTACCTTCCCGAGATTTTGCCTTGGGCATTTTAACTGATCCAGGCTCTGTTACATATTCTCAGTCATAAATTTCATGACTCTTCCTGAGGGTAGGTCATTTTAATTCTGATTTTACCTGAGTTTGACTTGCTTAACATTCTGTGGTTGAAATTATTTTTATATGTACTTAAAATACTCCATATTCCATGAAGCATTTCAAAGATGGTCACAATGGAATAAAATTGAAACTAAAACTTTACATTTTAAAATATAATGTAATATATGCTGACAAATATAAATAACCTAAATAACCTAAAAATATAAGACATTTTTAGGTAGATGAGTAGGGTGAGGCTTTTTCTGCAAATTCCTAAAACTGGGATGCTCATTTTGCTTTGAGTAAAAAGAAAAAATGTAGTTAGTTTTAGTTACATTGGCCTTGATAGGGGAAAAATGTATATCTATATATAGAAATGTATATATAGAGAGAAATATATAAAGAAACATATATATATATAGTTTTGTGTGTTTGTGTGCATATATATATACACACACATATATATATATATATATATACCTGAGAAGCAGATCTTTTTTGGGGAAGACTATTTAAAGCTATCCTAATTTCGACCTTTTGTGATATGGGGATGGGGCTAGCTTCATCTCAGGAAGTCAATTTAGAGGATATAATATCACACATTGCATTTCAAAGCACTACAGGGTGATTCCACTAGGTTTTTCAAGTTTTACTCATGATACTGCTGCTTGTAGAAGTTTTGACTTTGAAAGTTCAGGCATATTTTTTTAACTTTTATCCGTGTGCAAAGCACATCTTGAGTTTCTTTAATGTAGCTTGCAAGCTTGTTCTGTATTTATTTCACCCTTGCATAGCTCAAAAGTAGCGGAACAGATTGTGCTCAGATTGGGCAAAAGCAATTACCAAATTCTTAGACTAGGACTAGTCATGGTCCCAGAAGATAAGTTTGGGGAAAGCCTGGATAGCACGTAAATACAGGGTTATTAAAGGTTTTCATTGACAACTTAGCAGCACAGTGCTTTCTAGCACAGATTTTCTCACAAGGGTCTGCAATGTCCCTTCAGAAGCTGGGCAGCACATTTTACGCTCTGCACTAACTTTGGTTTTAACATATGCTCCTGGTCTTTTGCTCATTACGAATTATAACAGAATGACAATAGTCAATAATAAATATTGGCTTAGCACTTTAACATTGGCAAAGTGCTTTTATTATTGTGTTCTCCAAGAGATCCTCACTGTGTCATAAATTATTTTTCGCTCCTTTTACAGATAAGAAAACTGAGACTCATACGATTAGTAAAATATTCCACAGCCCCTTCAGCTCATAAGAGATAAAGTCAGGACTCTAATCTAATTCTTTATTCATTCCAATAATTAGATCATGAGAGTTTCCTGTGTGTTAGGCACTGTACCTCTGAGGATGCAGCAATCAATGAGACAACCAGAGCTTCTTCCTTCATGAAATGCACAAAGCCATGAAAGAGTTGCACAAAAAAATAATAAAAATCATAAACTATTATAGTCTTATTCGTCATAATAAATGTTCTAAAGAAAGAGCTTAAGATACTCTGAGAAGGGAAAACATGGAAACTATTGAGATTGAGTGACCTCTATGAAGAAGATGCAATTAAGTTGAGACAAGAAGGAGTGGACAGTTTTCTAATCCCACAGTTCATGTTTTAACATTACACTCAGACTAACTTGGAACAATATTCTGACAATAACACAAAGAAACTTCACATGAGAAAATAAAGCCCTCAACTTTGTCCTTATTTAAAAATAAAAGGGACCTTGCTGATGTCTACAGAATCCTTCAAACTGAAAATACATGTTTTTAACCCTCACTCTACACATATAGAATCTATAGATCCAGTTATGTAGTCAAAACTTACTTCATTTTTAATGATATCCAGATTAATAGGGAAGAATATAATTGCATTTCCTTCTCTTGAAAGAACTTCTGGATTCTAAAACCCGATGTGAGACATTTCCTTTAGAAGTCCATGTAACATTTTGTCTAGTGTCCTCTCAAGACACTTTTATCTGCCTTTGATATGCTTAGTTCTGCCAAGTTATACTGTCCACAGAAGCAGAGACCATGATGTTTTCACATTTGCATTCTGAAACGTGAGCTGTGTCAGCATTTAGTGTATAATTGAATTGATGGATGGAGATATGTAACATGTATATGGGAAAAATACATGCATATTAGGAGCATGGTTTAGCATATAAAGCAGGGCCTGCAGCATCTGATTGATCTAGATTCAAGTCCTCATTCCACAGTATCTTACCTTGTTTACTTAAATATCTCTCAGCGTTGAATTCTCTGTCTGTAAAATGGATACTAGCATCTTCCTTATAAGGCTCTTAGTTTGTTGTAGAGAGAAAATACAATTTACATGAAAGGGAGATTCAACCTCTCACAAATTGGTAGCAACTATTGATTTCCTATAATCATCTTTCAATGTGGTTGTTCATCACTTATAGTTATTTGGAAGCTGGTCGAAGAAAATAGGTAGGAAGTCCTGAGTGTTAGGATATTTAACATATTTGAAGCTGTTTGTGCTATAACAACATGTAATAATGAAAAACGTGCTAAGTCATTAATAAGCAAATTACTAGATAAGGATTATATTTCACTCTGAACACCAATTAGCCAGTCTAGCATTGTTAACTTATCAAAATGCATTATGATATTGTTAGTCCATCCTCACATTGCTATAAAGAAATATCTGAGAATGGGTAATTTAAAAAGAAAAGAAAGATTAATTGGCTCATGGTTCTGCAGGCTGTATAGGGAGCATGGTGCTGGCATCTGCTTAACTTCTAGGGAGGTCTCAGGAAACTTACAATCGTGGTGGAAGGCGAAAGGGGAGGCTCATCACTTGGCCGGATCAGGAGAAAGAGAGAGAGGGGAGGTGCTACACACTTTTAAACTACCAGGTCTCATTAGAACACACAAACTATCACAAGGACAGCATCAAGGGGATGGCGCTAAACCATTCATGTGAAATCTGCCCCCATGATCCAATCATCTCCCACCAACTCATACTTCCAACACTGGGGATTACAATCTGACATGAGATTTGGTGGGGACACAGATCCAAACCATATCAGATATGAATGATACTACTTCCTAGATTTGTAAGATTATTGCTGGATATGTCTAAAAATAATTACAATGCCATTTCATACAGACTGAAATCATTTAAAATCTCTCTACTTATGTAAAATCACCTCTCCTCGGTCTTTATGGATATCTTTAACACCTGTTTTCCCTAATGAATCTTTCTGCTGGCTTTGCAATTGATTAAAGTAAACAAATATTCCATGCCAGTCTCTGAGCCCTGCCCTGACTCATGGAGAGAGAAAGGGAGTGGGAGGCAGTCAACAACATGAACTGAGGGAGAAATATGAGTTCATGCTGTTAAGCTAAAGCAGGGATGTTAATCCTCAAACTGCATGGGGAGAAATCAATAAATCCAAACCAATAATAATAATAATAATATCTCTTTGGTGTTTCACACTGGCAAAAGGTAATATGAGCAAGAGAAACTATAAAGAGAAAGCATCTTTTCTGTAACGTATAATCATCACCGATACTAGTTGCATTTGTCCTTATAAAGAAAAACAATACAACAGTTAGATTATCACAAACTTCTAGCTGTTGCTTACTCCACTTAAATATTGCCTGTCTGGAATGTAGTAGACAATGGCCTGATTATTATTATCATTATTATATTTTCAATCTTTCCACTTTCCTCTTGAGATAACTGCTGTCTGAGATAATATTCAAGTAAATGGGACATAAGTTGGTTCCAGCCATGCCTGGGCATTTCTTTGTAGTCTTAATTGTCACACACTGATGGACCACACCACAGCACCACAGAGCTCTCTCAGAATACTTTGGCTCATGCAATTAATACACTTGGGTGCTCCCACCAGCTTTTGCTAGTAGATCCCACTTGGTGTTTAACTGATAATTTCAGAAAAAACATGGATCATTCTCATGTTCAGCTGTATCAATCATGACTTTCATCCATCTGGATGATGCAACATGTGTCCAGGAATCTTTTGAAAGACAATACTTCCCTTGGTTTGTCATCACCAGCAATCAAAAAGGATGGCGAAGTCCTAAATACTGGTTGCCCATAAGTAACAGATTATAGGAAGAGGGCTTCAAGTTTGGGGGCAGTATGCTTCAAGTTTTTTGGTACCAGTTGAGCAAAAATATTTGAATTGAGTGTACCTGATTCATGCCTTCCTTCTCAGTGACTATGGAAACCTCAGTCTTGTCCATGCTGTGCATATGCAGTAGGGTAAATATCTGTTAGACATGTCTAGGGAAAGAGAATCTTCTAAAATTTGTAATCCAAAGTTTTGATGAAGGACTGAATCAGGATTTAATGAGGCTAGAAACATGCCACTAAAATGGACTGGAATTTTTCTCTAATCTTGCAGCCAAAGTGGTTGAGGCTGTGAGTACTCTGGATCACAATAGACACCTACTGTAATTCTTCAAGTAGATAGGCCAAAGATCACTTCATGAATGCTCAAAGATTCATGCACACACATGTGAACACTTATGACCTTGCCCCTGTTGCATGCATTACCTTCCTCCCTAAATTCCCTTCCCTCCACTCTGCTCTCACTACAATCTCTGCATGCCTAGAGTCTACTTATTTTTAAAGCTCAACTAAAACCTCACTTACTGTACATAGTTAACCTGGTTATCGTCTGTTAGATGCAATTCGTTCTTCCTCTGAATCCACAGAACATTGTTTCTGATCTGATATTCTCTAAGGGCCTTTTTTTGCCTGTGTTAAAGTTAAAAGTGAACATAGTTCACTCATTTCCCAGTAGAACAAGACTATCATAACTCCCATATTTGCCACATTGTTGGCCCTCAGAATACGAATGTTAAAGGAATGTAAATCACTAATGAACACTATATGCAAATTCAAGCCCTAATATGTGCAGTAGAGATAACAGAGATCAATATGCCAGTACCAGATTAAATCCTCAAGATTCCTAAAAAATCTGAATGGATTCTTCAAGCATTATTAATGCTTCAGTGGAGGAATATGTGTTTGTCGCAACAAATCCTGACTGATCAATTAGCATAACTGGCTGTTTTGGATTTCCTATAATGATTCAGCACTACCCCTATCAGACCGTGCAGCAAGACCCAGGAAAGCAGAGTCTTCGCTGGAGTGGGACCCCGGGAACAGATAAACAGATGATCAAGTACAAAGGCTAAGTGAGAAAAAGACTTCTTAATTCTTGGCAAACTGGTTGTGGCTTATTTAATGTTGACTTTAGCTATATTGGCAAAGTGTGTACCGATTTGTTCAGCAAGCCCTTATTGATAACATTGCTGGGTTCTGTGGCAGGGTATCAAACAAATGACAAAAAAGATCCATCATTGCCAGCAAGATTAAATGCTGTGAAACAGCTGGACTGATACATACACATCATTTAATTATTTATTATTTTTAAGACACCATTTTCTTTCATAGCACTCAAGTTCCAACCTAATAGTCAATGCTATTTCTACCTTACTTCTAGCATTTATTTTGTTGCCAGATGCAATTTCATAGTTTGCTTACCTGTTTGCTGGTTTATTCATTACTTCTGTATTCATTTAATATGGTAGCTGTGGATTGTGGGGGTTATGTAGTGCAGGTGGTCAAACTTTAACCATGTTTTGTTGTCCCTTCTCTGCTATGATGATACTCCTGTAACATTTTTCTACAGAGTGGACATTTTTTGGCTCCTGGAATCTCAGAGTTTTAACCAGTTTTAATGTCACTTAGTTCAGGCATCTCTCTAATGGATAAGTGTCCTTACAGGAAGCAGATACACTGTAATTGGCATGTGCAATGTGGCAGCTTCCAATGTCAGGAGCTTACTAAATCTTTGTGTAACAAATGGCAAAGTCCTCTTCCAGATTATTTTCATTTTAGGGACTATTTTGCTTATGTGGGGGTGTTTTGTTTATTTTCTTCATTTATTTGCTATCTATTTTTTTTATAATAGGCTCCAATCGACCTAATTTTAGGATTAGACTTTACCTTATCTGTCTACAGTTCATCTCTAGTCAGAATTCCCAAACTAAATAAGTCAGAAATTCAGTAAGTAGTCTTGAAAAAGAAAAGTACCCATTTCCCACAAGAATGGAACCCATGGCTTTAATCATATTATTACCATATACATTTTGACTCTGAGTTTAAACTGCAGCTTCTCATTTAAAATGTGTGTCCTTGGATAATATTCTTAAATTCTCTAAGCCTCAGTTTCTGAGAATTTATCTTCAAACTTTGGTTAGTGAGATCACCCATGTCTTCCTCACATGATTATTGTACTGGCCAAATCAATTAATTCTTATAGAAGTGCTTTATAAGCTGCCTGTATACATGTGAAATACATGCCAATTTGCATGCAGTTTATTACCCTGAAACAGAGTTCCTAAGTGTCTACGTGACTGTGGAAGAAAAGAATAATTCCAGACCTGCAATCCATCAGAATACACTTTCATTAGGAATATTTGGATGTCAAATGTCAGTATTAGTCTCAATGTGACCCCTTTAAATGCCTCAGGAACATTTGGGTATGGACAGTTCAAAGAAAGGCTGCGTCAGGTGTCTTCTCATAGGCTGAGTTTTATCCTGGCTGTCTTGATACTCCAGCCCTGTTTCTTTTGGCCCTATGTCTTTGTCCTCTATTTCCGTAGATTCTAGAATCATGTCCAGGCTGCAGCTGGAAAAAAATCTTTTTTTTTTTTTTTTTTGGCTTATTGATCTATTCATAAAAACTGCATTGCACTTAAAAGGTAGCTTTAGCGTGTGCCTACACTCACACTTTGACATGTTCCCAGATTTGTCACTGATGTGTGGATAATTACTTACAACTAGAAACCACTTAACAGATACCTGAGGTGCCTCTCCTTTTGCTCAGTTGGCTGCTGCATGGATGGTCTATGTTTTTTGCTAGGAAACACCCTTTCCTCCACTTCAGTCTACTCCCCTCCATTTGAAGTTGAGTGGGCTTAGAGTTAACAGCAGACCTTGCCACTGATATGACATCCATGGGAATATATCTGTCATGTAATTGAGGAGGTCATGGCCTTGAGAAATGCAAGTGTTTGGCCTATACCCTTGCATTGCCTGTGCAGTGAACACTGAAGAAATCACATTATTCATTGTCATGGTTAAATGAGGAGCAGTGTGTCTAGGATTTGCTGGTGTAGGATTTTTCATTTAATTAAATCTGAGTTTATATCTGCCCAAGAGACCTCACTGATAAAGGGAGGGTGCTGAAATAGCTTTGTCGGTATTGAAGTCCCACAATAACTTTTTCCTGATATAATTAAAGTTTGTCCATTGATTTCAGTTCTCGGGGAAGGTTATTGTTTTTGAGCCAACATTATCATTGCTACTTCACATTTATGGAGCAGCTTTATTGGTTCTGTGACCTTGGGCACATTACTTAACCCCTCTGACTTGTCGTATAAAGCAGAGTTATTAATGACTTTCAAACAGAGCTGTTGTCAGGATTACAATACATTTCTAAAAATGTAAAAGACTGCTACCTAAAAAGGTAACTCACCTGAATTATTTCAGTTTATCCTTAAAATATCAGTGGGTAGAGAACAGACTAGGTGGTGTGTGTGTGTGTGTGTGTGTGTGTGTGTGTGTGTGTGTTTAACCCTAAACTCACAGGTGGATTCAAGTTCAGAGAAATGGAGTAAACTATTTAATGCCACAGGGCTGGTAGGCTGAAAAAACAGAGATTTCCCTCTGGCAATTTTGACAAGTTATAGCGCGTTGGACCTACATGTCTTTCCTGAGACTAAAACCTGACATCTTCCAGGAATCTCCTATTGACTCTCAATAAATTGCAAGAAATGAGACATTCAAAAAAGCAAACAAAAGACACCATTAAAAACACTTAAAACAAAGTTGGAATAGAACCATTGGTGTGCTGTGACAGTTCTCTCTTGAGAGAGCTGTTAATTGTCAGCAATTTGGTGAGCCATTGTTAAATGTATCCATTATTACAACTTATATTGTATAAACATAACTAAAGTATGGTAAAAAAAAGATATTTAATACTCAAAATTTTTCACTCCCTATTCTTTTTTT
Organism: Mandrillus leucophaeus; assembly: GCF_000951045.1. NCBI lineage: Eukaryota > Metazoa > Chordata > Mammalia > Primates > Cercopithecidae > Mandrillus > Mandrillus leucophaeus. The sequence continues at coordinate 474,345 of NW_012107775.1, read as the reverse complement.
TTTTTTCAAACTACATTTTACTATTATCTACACTCCTAAATGCATTGTATCCATCTGGTAGAAATACTAAATAATGTTAAGTTACTATACATATAGCAGAAGTGATGGCATGTCACTTCTGATATTAGGTTATCAAAGACTTCAGCTGCCATCTTTGGTTTCTGTCTGTCTCTTGGATCGCTCACTCTGGGGAAGCCAGCCAGTGTCTTTGGGACACTCAGATGGCCTACGGAGAGTCCCATGTGGTGAGGGCTCCAGCCTACAGCCAGGGAGAAACTGAGGCCTGCCAATAACCACATGAGTTTGGAAGTCTTCAAATGACTGCAGTCCCAGTTGACAGCTTGACAGCAACTTCATGGGAGACCTTGAGCCAGAAACAGCTAGCTAAGCTGCTCCCAACAACAGAATGATGACTATTACAGTTGCAAAGCTTCTAAATAATCTCCCATTCCATTCTGATTTTATAGGGGTTTCTATAGCAGTCAGGTACTCCCTATTTTTCTGAAACATTACAAAGTAGCAGGCAAATTATCTGAAATAATACCCACTATTAGTATAACTCTCTTCCCTTTTGTCTTTTGCTAGCCAGTAGATACAGGCAAAGACAATTAACTCTGCTATTGGAACCTATTGAATTTTGGGGAGAGGCTTATTATTTCAAATGTAAAATTAGATCTAACATAATACTCTGATGATTTTTAGTTTTTAGTTTTATGTATGAACCCTTAACACACACAAATACCTCAGTATTATCCCAGAAAATCCCTAGAAGCTCTATGCAAGGTGTGGATAGTTTCTTAACTGAGGTAAAAAATTATGGGTTGTCTGTATTCGGATAGGGGAAAGACGGTGGATAAGAATGTCACAACAATTCATAGCGATGTGCGAATGCAATACTTTACAGAAGTTCAGGCAACTAAGCCAGAAGTTTGGGGAGTTTTTTGCCCACAGAAGGGTCAGTAAAGCATTTAGTGGAGATCTTAAAACTAAACTGGAACTTTAATACATCTGCCATTACTGCTATAGCACTTAGATGCGTGGATTTTTTTGACTACTGGAGTTAAGTAATGAAAGACTGAATAAGCCATAAGCCTCTGATGATTTCAATGTAATTGGGTTAATAGCCTTAGTCCCTGCCCAGATCTTCCATAAGCCCTCTTTTTATAAAAAGAGTTTGTGAATCTAAAATCCTGGAAAAAATTATTGCTGAAAAAAGTTGTTCTACCAGTCTCTGTGCTTAAATATGAATATATTTCTTTTAACTTGGAAAGCATATAATCATTAAAGAATGTCAACTTATTTTATTCATGTAGGATTAACCTAGAAGAATAAAATCTCTTTTAGATTTACCAGTTTTCCCCAAATTTGGTAAATAAATGAGTTCTCATACAGTCTTGAATTAATTAAAACTTGGAGAATGCTACACAAAACAAAATATTCATGTTGTTCTTTATTTTACAGAGTGAAGGAGCAAAATTCTGTGTCATTTACAAACACTTTTAGAAAATCAAAACTCTGTTTAAGCATAAAAGGTATAGTAGTAGCTTTATTATTGTGAATTCAGGGTCTAAATTTGGAAAAGGCACATAAAATATTGTCAAAGTAGACAAGATTTAATCATAAATATCTAGAGACAAGAAATATTTTAAAGTAACATAGCCAAAAATATACAATAAACAAAAGTGATTATCAGGAACTTAACTTTTTTAAAGTAAAAATAATAATATTTAATTATTAAAGAATATAAAAGGATACAGAGATTAAAAGAATATTTTTGGTCTAATGAGGAAACTTTACAAATCTGGGCACAAAATACTCATTTGATGGAAAAAATGTATTTTGATTTTATTCCTTTTGTATAATACTCATGTAATAATTTTCAGCATACAATTTATTAATATGTCTTTATATTTTTTTGGCATGAATATACACATAAACATATAAATAGGTGATAAATTTAAAGTTTCTGCTACATTTTAAAATATTATTGTCAGAATGTTAAATAATACATATCTTATGGAATCAGTCTTATTCATAAACTACAATAACTTTGGAAACAAATGTATTTTTATACATATTAAATATTGAATTATTAAAATAGAATAGTTAACTGCTTATACTATTTATACTTATATTTAATACTTATTATATTTAATTAAACTGTTTTCTCCAAGCACGGGGAAAACTAGAGAACAGAAATTTGATAACTGGCTATTATATAAAATGACTACTTTTTATAATTTTAATGGTTTTGAGTTGCAATAATAATCATAAATAATATGTAAAAAACATTTAAATGTTTTATAATTTCTAGTTATTTAAAAGGTAACAATAAATTAATGTTAGATTAATGAATACTGTTTTATGTGTTTTTTTTTTTAATTTAGAAATTATCCAGGTACCCAAAGATTAAATGTCTAAGGTCGTAATATGAAATTTCTGACAATTACAAATGTAACTTACACATCAAATCCTTATGATTTGTAGCACTATAAGAATTTCATAAAAATAAACCCTTTAGAAAGATATCCATGATGAGTATTCCACCTAGTTGAGTCTCCTCAGCCTTGTGTGGTCTCTGAAATTACTACTCGGCTTTCAGCTTCCCAGCAACTGTACTCAGCTGGGCCTCCCACATCACCCTGACCATGAACAGCATATTTTTACATAGATTTTCATGACTCCTTCGCTCTGTTTCTCTTTTCTGTAGTAGCTTGCCCCCCAAATACCATCTGCCCTAGTATCCCCAAACTCTAGTTGCTATTTCATATGTCCGGTCCTCTGTTTAGGTTCTATTTCCATACATAGACACCCCATATGGCAGATGCCTGCATTACCACCAGACTTTAGATGTTTTCTAATTCTCACTTCTATATTAAATCATGAAATAAAAATTTCTCTTTAAAGAGCACATTTCGTTTTGGATTTCTTTCTGGGAAAAAAAAAATCTCAGAATTTGGGTTCCTACACAAAAGAATGAATACTTTTCAATGACTCTTGATATGGCAAATGCTCTCTGATAGACCACTGGGCATCCTTGCTATTTTATAGGAGTGACAAAAGTGATATCTTCTTAAATTCACCATCCAAGGGCCTACATCCAAACATTTTTGGAAAAGATACCTTATTAGACTTGAATTTTTCCTGCATCATGTCCTGCATGCCCAGTGGTACAAAAGATACACAGATATGTATTATAAATGCACTTTATTTCACAATAAAATTAGGGCAGGTTATGTCATTGGACCTCACTAAATTTACATTGCTGAAAAATAAAAGGAATCATCTACAACTCCATAGGGCAATCTCTTGCTTTCAGCTGTGCAAAACACAATATTTTCAATATTTCAGAAAAGTTAAGAAAGCTGTCCCAAATTTTAAATGCCTTAAAGATTGCTAAATGAGTTCACTTTCCAACTTGAAAGACTATTCCAAGGGCATTTCAAAAGATAAGATCCTGAATAAGGAAGTTATTGAGTCATTAGTTGTTCTATGGCCTCGTAGCAGAGGAAGTTAAAGCAACCCAGATGCAGTTACTGAAGGAAGTCCAAGTCCCCCGGCCTGCCTCTCTCTCTTTTTCTGGTGGTGCTGTTTGTTTTGTTTCATTTTGCTTGTGTTAAGGTAGTAATTTGGGGGTGGGGGTGGTGGTGATGGAAGGGTTTTCTACTGTAGAACCTTTAAGCTCTATTATTTTTAGAGAGTGGAATTTTTTAAAAACAATCTTTTGGCAGGTAAGATGTAGGAAGCTACAGTGAGGCAGTATTCAAACCTAGCAGACATTTTGGTTTTTTTACACATATTTATGCATGTGAGTCATTTCAGTCTTTTATTTTTCCCAGCCAAGGGAGATGGACTGCAGTGAGGTTGTTTTCTAGGCAAAACCTCTTTGTTTCTCCCTGCAAATAGACTGCTCCTTCCAAATTTGACTTACTTGCAGGAAACCTTATTCAGCCCTCCTCCTCTGGTTTAAAGCACTAAACTAGGTCTAGAAAAGATCTTCCCTCGACCGTAAGCACCTCATTTTCACTCTTGAAAAGGAGAGATTTTTTGTTTGGCCCTCCAGGTTATGCTCCCCACCTTTAGCAGTGTAATTGGCTGGCTCCTTCTGAGCTCTGCCACTGTGCGTGTGCATTCAAAAGTTTCTTCTCTTATGTCTCTGTTCCGTTTCAAGTACTTTGGGCAGTCACTCCTCTTATCTTGTGGTTCATATTTTCAGCTTTCTTCATGTTTCACTGAATACACATTTACATTTTTATTTCTGATTCCCCTTGATATTTTGAGAGGATTTCTCAAAAGAAAAGGGGCAAAGGTTGATTTTTGCCACATTTTCAAATTAGATGTCTAGTTCTTTTACTTTAAATGTATTGTATAAATCACACATAATCGGATCATTAATCCAAAGACTCTCTTTAGATTATTGAATAAATTTTTAAAAAACGCTCCAATACCAAGACCTAGTTCTTACATTTTTATCTTGCTTTATTTAACACTTTTCTATTTTTAACTATACACATCTAAATTTTGTCTGCTTGTTTTATAGCCATATATTGTATTTTTTTCCTATTCTCATAGGCTAAAATTACTCTTCCAGTAGATTCTTCAAAAAAGGCTCAAGAAAAATCTGTTCCTTATGATGTCTTAGGTATTTTTAAATGTCGTTTCTTTGCCCTCATGCTTGAATGATAATCGGTAATTCCAACTTGTAGGTTCTAGGACAGCTTCAAAGAAAGATGGCATTTGACATGGTTCTTTAAAGATAATAAGAGCTTTGATAGAGGATGAGAGATGAGCCCTCTGTGTTGATGGAACAGCACGTATTAACTCAGAATGAGGTTGGCAATTGCCTACTGAAAAGTAGTTTACAAGAGAATACTTATTGTGAACGGAGTATAGGAAGGAACCTTCCTTGACCATTCTCCATATTCCTCATTACTTACAATAGTATCTATAACATAGTTATCAAGGTGTTGAATGATGGCACAACTTAAAAGCTGCTTAGAAATAGATAATGCCAAAAGAAATTTAATGTTAGACTTCAAATATTATGATTCAGTGTTATCATGTGTATTGTGGGTATTTGTAAGATCATTCTGGCATCCATTCTGTGATAGATGGATGGGTTGGCGTGGCGCTGCAGAAAGGGAGGCAGGGAAGAAGTCTGATTTAATAGTCCAAGCAAGACTGATGAGACCTGAACTGCAGCAAAAGCAGCAGCAATGGGGAAGGGAAAAATAAATTGATTTCAGAGGAATACAGGAGGTAAAATTAGCAGGAATCAGTGACTGATTGGTTGTGGAGAAAGAGAGGGAGAGGTCTGAGATGATACTGAAATTTCTAGGGTCCTGGCTTCTCTTGGGGAAATAGTCATGAAAATGGCACTTCTGTTGAAGCCCAGGCTATTCCAAAAATGTAGATACACATACCCTTCCCGGGGGCTACACTGAGGAAGCAGAGATGTAGAAAACTTTTTACCAGTGTATAAGGGGAAACAGGAAACAGAATTCTTGGAAGATAGAGAGGCTACAGAGGTGTGGCTGTCAGTGTATACCAGCCCTGGCCATGAGTTCAAAGTGATTGAATGATCAATGCCAAACACGATCTATGCAGCTCAAGAGGTTTCTGAGCCCATGGAGAGCTTATAGGTGTGGAACTTAAAAGACTGGAAATACAATCCATGGTATACCACTGATGCTCTAGCCAAAGCATCTAGATATGGACGCTTTAAAGGCCAGAGATACTCAAGGCCTTGCCTCTTAATGCAAGTAGCTGTTGAGAAAATATAACTACAAGATTGGGAAAAAAGCACAAGGAAATTGTACAAAAGGAAGAAATACAGTTCAAAAATGTCATACTGAGATGTCATTGAAAAGCGGAGGCAAAAGTACTGTTGAATAGTAAGTAGATCCCTATCCAAAAACAATGGGACTCTGGTCTAACAGTCCCTAGTTTTATCTCATAGAATTGTTTAAGTGAACCACTAGTGAATGATGTATGTAAAAATTATACACAGATAAGTAGCCATTAACTTAGGCACTAATATGCAATAATGTAAATATGTATGTACATTAATATTAATTTACATATTTCCTCCTAGGCATCACACACCTTTCCTACGGCCCTGGAGTTTCCTGAATAACATAATCAAGACAAGGGCTGGTCTGGTTAGCAGCTGTGTAGGAAGTAGTGCTTAGTGAGCAGTACAAGTTTAGGTTATGTCTTTTGAGACTAGGTCAAATAAAGACATTTTATGTGGATTCGTGCACTGCAATGGATTTTCTTTCTTCCCTTATAATTCACACCCCCTTCTCCATCATTAAAAAGAGGACTTTTACCAAAATGTTTTTTTAAAGCAGGACTTAATATTTATTTTTGAAGATCTTTTTGGAGAATATCGGCATCTTTAGGTGAGATTCAGCATCTTCCAGATAATACTGAATCTGTTTTCAATCAGGTTAGTAACTCCCAACATTTCATTTCAGGAATAATCTTTCATAAGAGCATCTTCTAAAGAACTCTAGCACTAACTAATAATTTCCTCATCACAGGAGAGAATATAAAATCTTAAGTCAAAATGAAATGGACAGATGATGCAAAATGACAATTTGATTAAGTGAGGATGATATTCAAAATTTGCAGGTAGGACATGAACCCTGAGAGCTCTCTCGGTACACAGCACATCTTTCCATGCTGAGCTAGAAAGCAGTTTGTGCCCAGGAGGCTGAGTGTGCCATAACTTCACCCTCTCGTTCCCAGTGCCTCCCTGGTAACGACCTGTGTACTGCCAGTGAAAACACAATTTAGAAGATGCCATTTGACTGTCCTCAGAAAGGCATCATTAGTTAATTAAACTGTAGCTACTTAAGCCCCTGTAACAAGTAATGGGAATTTCAATTCTACTGATAAAAGGATATTATTTATAATGAGCTTCACCACCAAATGCATTCTGAATGTGAAAGGCTAACCATTAAATTGTGACTCAGAACATTACCATAAAATCTGAAGCTGCACATACTGATTGCAAAGGGAACTAGTATATGGAGAAATGATGAGAGCTAATGAGCCCAGCCTGTTAGGAATATTCGGCTCTAAGAGGGGCAATCTTCTAGGTTTGTTGGGACAAAAATAGAAGAAGGGAAATCGATTGAGAAAGGGGGCATTGTTGTTTGTTTTGTTTCTTTTTCAATTTTTCCCTATATTATAATATCGAAAGGAGAATTTGATAGGTTTTTAAAAAAATATTGCTTGAGAATGCTTACACACTGCTGGTGGAAATGTAAATTTGTACAACCTCTACGGAAAACAGTATGGAGATTTCTCAGAGTATTAAAAGTAGATCTACAGTTTGATCCAGCAATCCCACTACCAGGTATCTACCCAAAGGAAGAGAAGTTATTATATAAAAAACACACCTGCATGCATATGTTTAACACGGTACAATTCACAATTGAAAAACATGAAATCAACATAAGTGCCCATCAAAGGATAAGTGGATAAAATGCGGTATACATACACTACAGAATACTACTCAACCATAAAAAAAGAATGAAATAATGTATTTTACAGTGACTTGGATGGAAGTGGAAGCCATTATTCTAAGTGAAGTGACTGAGGAATTGAAAACCAGATACTGCATATTCTCATTTATAAGTGAGATCTAAGCTATGGGTATGCAAAGGCATACAGAATAGCATAATGGACCTTGGAGATTCAGAAGGGGGAAGGATGGGAGGAGGATGAGGGATGAAAAACCACCTGTTGGGTACAATGCATACTACATGGATAATTAGTGCACTAAATTCCTAGGCTCTACCACTATACAATTCATCCATATAACTAAAACTATTTGTACCCCTAAATTTGCTGAAATAAAAAAATTAAAAATAAAATAATATATTACTAGAATATTCTGCACTTTTCATCTGGAAAATGTCAGTGGCAATTGTAATTTCTTAGAAAAATAATTCAATAATATAAAATGGCTACAATCAGGGCTTTTTGGTCTTCATACATTTTACAGACCACTTCATTTCCCTCTGTCAGCAAAAAACAAATTTAAGTTTCATATTTTCATATACTGTCCACTGCCTTTGTTATTAGAGTCAGTCAACAACAAATAGAGGACATTTTCTCTTCCTTGAAGATTTTGGCTCCTAGCACAGGCACTCTCCATTATATTCTGCTGGTCATAATCTTTGATAACATCAGTATTCACATAATCTTCTGATACACTGATCTCTCAGTTCCTGGACCTCCTCTTCTCAAATGAGCTTGTCCTCCACCCTACCTAAGCCAAGGTCATACCTAAACCTTTCCATTGGCAGTGACTAAAATTCTTCCCTTTTTTTTTTTGAGGAGTCTTGCTCTGTCACCAGGCTGGAGTGCAATGGCGCAATCTCGGCTCACTGCATCCTCCACCTCCCTGGTTCAAGTGATTCTCCTGCCTCAGTCTCCTGAATAGCTGGGAATACAGGCGCCAAACACCACACCCAGCTAATTTTTTGTATTTTTAGTAGAGACGGGGTTTCCCCATGTTGGCCAGGATGGTCTCAATCTCTTGACCTCGTGATGCACCCGCCTCAGCCTCCCAAAGTGCTGGGATTACAGGTGTAAGTCACCATGCCCGGCCTGCCAATTCTTCACAATCTTGAGCCTAACTTACTCTAAGTTGACTTAATTTCTTACCCAGCAATAAACAGCCTTCAATCCCACAAGGACTTCTGAATCATTCATTTCTGATCATACCATCCTTTTATCTCTGACCTTAACCTTTTCATGCTTTCAAATGCTTCCTTGTATAAAACAGATTCCACAGTCAATTTTATATCTTGAATATATTTTTCCTTTCTCTTCTTATTTACTCAATTGGAAAACCAATAACCCTGGTGAAATATAAATTTTCATCTACTTATACATAAACCCCCATAGTTACGTATGGGAGGAGAAAAACACACTTACGCTGATTGTTCTCACTTTAAAGTCATAACCACTAATCTCAAGTAGACCTGTAATGGGCAAACCATAATCTATCCCTCTAATCTTTCTCCTCCTCCTCCTCCCTATTCTCCTTCTTTTGAGACAGGGTTTCAGTCTGTCACCCAGGCTGGCGTACTGGAGTGCCGTGATCATAGCTCACTGCAGTCTTGAACTCCTGGGCTCAAGTGATCCTCCCACCTCAGCCTCCTGAGTAGATTTTTTTTTTTTTTTTTTTTTCCACAGATGGGGATCTGTTTCCCAGACTTATCTTGAACTCCTAATCTCAAGTGGTTCTCCTGCCATGGCCTCTCAAAGTGCTAGAATTATAGGCATGAGCCTTTGTACCCAGACTCTAATCTGTTTTCTTCTTCTCTGATTATGACCTTGCTACTTCATTGACAAAATGCAAACAATTAGAAGAGACGTTTTTGAGATCCCACCCATACCTGCCTACTAACATCTATGCCCATAAATTGGCTTTCCCTGCTGTTACTGTGGATGAATTCACGGTGCTTTTGGTGAAGGCTACCTCTGTCTTTGCACAAGAACACATTTCCTCCCAAGTGTGAAATTGGAAAGGAGCATCACTATTTCAGGAGCATCACACTAGCACTCCTCCATCTTGTAATGCAAAGTTTCGTGTCATCCAACTTTCCTTTTTACTGCCTTATTCCAATCAGCATACAGACATGCTGGGTTTTTTTTTTTTTCTTTTTTCTATCTTAAAAAAAAGTATTTCCTTCCCTATTTATAACTCCAGCTACTGCCTATTTCTCTGAAATCTTTTATGACAAGATGCCTTATATCTTTTATACTCACTGTCTCTAATAAATCTCCTATCATTTCCTACAATTTCTCACATCAGTCTTTTGCCCCTACCACTCCTATGAAACTGCTCTTTTCAGGATTAACTCTGACCTCCACACTGGTAAATCAATTCTCAGTTTTCATAGCAAAATTCAATAAGTAGCCATGTGCCCTGGTTAGGCTGTGATAATCACTGATTATAACCATTGTTCTATTACAGGTATTAATAGTGCCAGTATTCATGCTTAAAAGTGTTCAAATTTGAACACTAAATGAGAATCCTACCTATCAGGAGGATTGGATAGAATTGAACCCTCCCTTCTCTTTGAAAGACATTCTTACCCTGCATCTCTCCACCTACTCTCTTCCTCCTCACTGGCTTCTCTTTCCGAATGTCATTTGGTTCTGAATGCCACATAACTTCATACCTGGATTTCTTTGGTTAAATAAATATTTACACTTCCTTGGTAATATTTATCCATTCATGGCTTTAAATATTGCTTGACATGTATATTTCTAACACAGACCTCTCTCCTCAAACTCCAGCCTTATGTGTCTTGCATCTTGTTTATTCAGAAAATCTACTTGAATATCTAATTGGGTTTTCACACGTAGTTTCTCTAAAACCATTTCCTTCATCTTCTTCCCATTCCAATGCACTTTCCCATGCTGTCTTCCCAATCTCAGTTATTGGCACTTAATGTATTCAATTGCTTGGGTCAATATGCCTTGAAATAAACTTTAACTCAAGTCTTTCTCTCAGTTTTCACATCCAATCCCTCAGCAAACCTTTTCAGATTCTCCTTCAAGTTGTATCCAGAATCTGCCTCCTGTCACCATCCCATTATTTCCAAGTCACCATAATCCAAGTCACCATTGTTAGAGCAAAAATTGCACCAGACAAAATTACACAGGGCAGAAAGACTTTTTTCAAGACTATTGCAATAGAGAAAGAGAAATCAGTCTGAAATCAATTTCACCAAAACAAAGTATTGAAGTGTACTTTTTTTTCTTTCAATCTAACAATACATATGGGAATTTTACTAAAGTGCAATTTAGCATATACCAAATATTTCAAAAGTGTGAATCATCATAGGCGTGCTACCTTCAAAAGAGTATCCCATAAACCCACATTTGCATATAGTCAGAATTATTCTTAAAATGTCTTTAATTTTAGCAATAAATGTTATTATTTTGATAGGCCTTTTGATATGAATGTACATTTTAAAAATTAATAAATTTTATTTTTTGACACACATTTAGGTTTAGAAAAAAATGAGGGAAAAGTACAAACAATTCCCAAATACCCCTCATCTCCCACCAATTTTGCCTATTTTTAACATTTTATATTAGTGTGTTACATTTGTTACAATCAATAAGTCAATATTGATACATTATTATTATATTAAAGTCCATAGTTTAGTGTTCACTCTTTGTGTTATAGATTCTGTAAGTTTTGACAAATGTATAGCATATACCCACCATTACAATATTATGCAGAATAATTGCTTCTCTATTACTTCTAAAAATCCCATGATTCATTCACCTACTGATTCCCTTTTTCATCCCTCCAAGCTTCTGCCAGACAATGATCTCCAAAGTTTTGCATGCCATAGGTCTTATCATTGGAATCAGAGTGTAGAGACTTTTTAGATTGTCTTCTTCCACTTATTAATATAAATTTAAGAATCTTCAATGTCTTTTAGTGGCTTGATAGCTCATTTTTGTCACTGAATAATATTCCACTGTATAGATGTTCCACATTTTGATTGCCATTCACCAGCTGAAGGACATCTTTAGTGAATCCAATGTCTTTAGTTGCTTCCACATATGAATATATATAATGTACATGCTATATAATGTGCTATATAATGTACATGCGGGTTTTTTGTGTAGATGTAATTTTTTAACTCATTTGGGGAAATACCAAGGAGCATAATGCTGGATCATATGGTATGCGTATGCTTATTTTGTAAGGTACTGCCAAACTGTCTTTTGAAGTGGCTGTATCATTTTGTATTATCATCAACAATGGATGAGAGTTCCTGTTGCTCCACATCCTGGCCAGCATTTGGTGTTGTCAGTGTTCTAGATTTTGGCCATTCTAATAGGTGTATAGTGGTATCAGGTTTTAATCTGCATTTCCCTAATGATATATAATGTTGACTATCTTTTCATATGCTTCTTTGCCATCTGTGTATCTTCTTTATTGAGATGTCTGTTCAGATCTTTTGCCAGTTTTCTAATTAGGTTGTTTGCTTATTGTTGAGTTTCAAGAGTTCTTTGTATGTGTTGGATACAAACATTTTATATGTATGTGTTTTACAAAAATATTCTCCCAGTCAATGCTTTATCTTTTCATTCTCTTAACAGTGTTTTTTGCCCAGCGAAATTTTTAATTTTAGTGAAGTCCAACTTATTTTTTCTTTTAGTAGATTGTATTTTTGGTGTTGAATCTAAGACATCATTAAATCCCAGGTCATCTAGATTTTCTCCTATATTACTTTCTATTACTTTCTACTAGGGGATTAAACTGTAAAAATGCTTTTTACATTTTACAAGTAGGCATATAATCTATTATTAATTAATTTTGTGAAAGGACTGAGGTCTGCATCCAGATTCATTTTTTTTTTTTGCATGTCAATCTCTAGATATTTCAGCACCATTTGTAGAAAATACTATCTCCTGTCCATTGAAATGTCTTTACTACTTTGTCAAATACCAGTTGACTATATCTGTATGGATAAATATTGATTTGAGTCCTTCCTATTCATAAACATTCAATCTCTCTCCACTTATTTATGCTTCTTTAGTTTATTTCATCAGAATTTTACAGTTTTCTTACATAAACCTAGTACATGTTTGTTAGGTTAATAACTATTTCATTTTGTATTATATATGGTATTGTATTTTTAATTTCAAAATTTTATCATTCATTATTCGTCATAAGAAAGCAATGAACTTATTTATATTAACTTTATATTATGCAAACTTATTGTAGTTGCCTTTTTGTTTCAGGATATTTTTGTGGTGGTTAATTCTTTGGGATTTCCTATATAGACAATTATGTCATCTGTGAATGATGACAATTTGCCTAATCTGTATATCTTTTGTAAAAAAAAGTTTTTCTTTCTTATGACATTAACCAGAACTTCCAATACAATGTTAAACAGGAATGGTGAAAGGAGACATTCTTGCCTTGTTCTTGATCTTGGTGGGAAAGTATCTAGTTTCTCACAATTAAGTATAATGTTACTTATAAGGTTGTTGTAAACGTCTTTTGTTAATAGAAGAAATTCTCCTCTCTTCCTACCTTGCTGAGAAGTTTGGTCATGAATGGCTATTGGATTTTGTCAAATGCTTTCTTTTCATCAATTGATATGATAGGTTTTCTTCTTTAACCTGTTGATGTGATAGATTACAATCATTGATTTTTCAAATCAGCCTTGCATACTTGAAATAAATCCCAGTTAGTCATATACTTCTTTTCATGCATTGTTATGTTATATTGTTAAGTTTTTGCATCTATTTTATCCGCAGTTTGGCCTGCAGTTTACTTTTCTGTAATGTCTTTGTCTGATTTTGGTATTAAGATGATGCTGGCATCAAAAAGTGAGTATTTATAACGTTTCCTGGAAAAGATTGCAGATAATTTGTATAATTTCTTCCTTACATCTTTGGTAGAATTTACCAGTCTATCTGGGCTTGGTGCTCTCTATTTTAAAAGGTTATTAATTATTAATTCAATTTATTTAAGGATATGATATGGTTTGGCTGTGTCTCCACCCAAAACTCATCTTGAGTTATAATTCCCACAATTCCCATGTGTCATAGGACGAGCCCAGTGGAAGGTGATTGAATTATGGGGGCGGGTCTTTCCCACACTATTCTTGTGATAGTGAATGAGTCTCATAAGATCTGATGGTTTTGAAAATAGGAGTTTCCCTGAACTAGCTTTCTTTCCTTGCTGCCATCCATGTAAGATGAGACTTGCTCTTCCTTGCCGTCCATCAATTGTGTGGCTTCCCCAGCCATGTGGAACTGTAAGTCCATTAAACCTCTTTCTTTTGTAAATTGCCCAGTCTTGGGTATGTCTCGGTCAGCAGTGTGAAAATGGACTAATGCAGGAGATCAGTAGTGATGGCCTCTTCTTGGTTTCTAATATTAGTAATTTGTGTGTTCCTTCTTTCCTTCTTAGTTTGCCAGGCTATAGGTTAATCAATTTTTTTTTAATGTTTTTAAAAAATTCGTTTTTTATTTCATCATTTTTCTTAATAATTTTGTTTTTAATTTTATTAATTTCTGCTCTATCATAATATTTCTTACTTTTGGTTTAATTTTTTTCTTCTTGATCTAGTTTCCTAAGTTAAAGCTTAAATTATTGATTTTAAATTAGTCCTGTTATCCAGCATCCAGTGATATAAACTTCTTGCAATGCACTGCTTTCACTGCATCTCACAAATTGTAATGTTCTATTTTTATTCTTTTTAATTCAAAATACTTTTTAATTTATCTTGAGACTTCTTCTTTGACTCATGTGCCACTTATAAGTTTTTTTTTTAATCTCTAAGTATTTTGGGATTTTCTAGTTATCTTTCTGTATTGATTTCTAGTTTAATTACATTGTCATCCAAAGAAATATTTTGTATGATTTATAGTTTTATATTTGTTAGAGTGTGTTTTATGACCCAGAATGTGGCTGTATGAGCTTTAGAAGAATGTGTATTCTGCTGATGTTGGATGAAGAATATTCTGTAAATGTAAATTCAATCCAGTTGATTGATGCTGCTGTTCAGCTCTACCATGTCCTCACTGATTTTCTACCTGCTGGATCTTTAAGTTACTGATAGAGGAGTTTGAAGTCTCTAGCTACAATAACAGATTTATGTACTTCTCCTTGCAGTTTAATCAGATTTTGTTCCAAATATTTAGACACTTTCTGCTGATAGGTGCATATACATTGAGATTTTTGTGGGTTTTTTTTTTTTTTTTGAGATTTGATTATTTTGTCTTTATGCAATGCCCCTCTTTCTCCCTGATAATTTCTGTTACTCTGAAGTCTGTTATCATGGTCAACTTTATCTGTCAGGTTGACTGGGCCACCGAATGCCTAGATAGTTGGTCAAGCATTATTCTAGGAATGTCTGGATGTGCCTGTGAAGGGTGAAATAAACATTTGAATTGACAGACCAAGACAAGCAGATTGCCCTTCTTAATGAAACCAGGGTTAATACAAATAGTTGAAGGACTAAATAGAATAAAAAGTATAAGTAAAAGGGAATTCCTTCTACCTGGCTGTCTTTGTGCTAGGACATTGGTTTTTGTTTGTTTGTTTTTTGTTTTTCTCCTGCATTAGCATTAAACTGAACATCAGCTCTTCCTAGGTTTCAACCCTGCCAGCAATTGGATTGAAAGTACATGTTTGATGCTCCTACTTCTTAGGTCTTGGAACTCAGACTGAAACTACAGCATTATCTCTTCTATTTTCCAGCTTGCCAACTGCAGTTCTTGGAAACTGTCAGACCCCATAATTATGTTGGCCAATTTGTTATAATAAACCTATCTCCCTATGTATCTGTCTACACATCTATCATACATGTATGTCCTATTGGTTCTGTTTCTCTGGAGAACCCAAACTAATACAGCTGCTTTGTCCAATAGGTATAGATCTACTCCAGCATTCTTTCGATTAGTGTTAGCATGGTATATCTTTCTTTATATACTTTAGAGATATTCATATAAAAGCATCAGTTTCTTGTGGACAGCATATAGTTAAGTCTTGTTTTTTAAACAACTCTTGAAAGTCTCTGTAATTGGTGTATTTACACCATTTTTATAAATTAGTACTGATATGTACCATATTTGTTACTGTATTCTATTCATTGCCCTTGTTCTATTTTAGTCTTCTCCTTTTTTCTGCATTTTTGAATTTAATTATTTTGTATAGTTTATTTTTTCTCTCAATTCTTGTCATCTAGTTCATGTATTCATTAGCTATAATTACTAAATACATTTTTGCTATTATTATTTTGAACAAGTGGTCATCTGATAGATTAATAAAAAATAAAAATAATGATTTTTTCATTTATTCATTTTTTAATGCTCTTCCTTTCTTTATGTTGGTACAAGTTCCTGACTTCTGATAAACTTCTTTTAACATTTCTTCCAAAGCAGGTGTACTGGCAACATATTCCCTTAATTTTTTGTTTTTCCTTTAAAAAATCTTTATTTTGCCTTCACTGTAAAAGGATAATTTCACTGGGTACATAATTCTAGGTTGGTGATACTCAACACATTGACTAATTCAGTCTATTCTCTCCTTGCTTTCATAGTTTTTAAGAGCAGTTCACACAGTTCTTAACCTTGATCATTAATAGGTATGGCATTTTATTTCCTCTGACTTCTTTTGAAATATTTTTGTCTTTTATTTTTGGTTATGAATTTTTATTTTAATATGCCTAGTATACATTACTTGATATTATTCTACTTGGTGTTCTCTGAGCTTCCTGTGTATATAATTTGGTGTTTATCATTAGTTTGGGGAAATTCTCTGTCATTGTTTTAAAGTTTTCTTTTGTTCCTTTCTTTTCTCTCCTTGTTCTGGTTAATTTTATTAAACTTACATTATATATTTTATAATTGTCCCACAATTTTTGGATTTTTTTTCTATCTTTTTTATTCTTTTATCTTTCTTTTGAGATTTTAGTTTTAGAAGTTTCTATTGGCATCAAGTTCACTAATTCTTTTCTGAGTTATTATTGGTAGAACCATCAAAGGCATTCCTCATTTTTATTATGGTGCTTTTTAAAAAAATATTCTAGCATTTCCTTTTTATTCTTTCTTTCTTTCTTAATGTTTCCATCTCTTTGCTTACATTATCCATATGTTCTTGTATGCTGTCTACTTCTTTCCTTATAGCCCATAGCATATTAATTATAGTAGTTTGAAATTCATGGTCTGATAATCCCTAAATCTCTACTATATGAGTCTGGTATTGATGCTTGTGCTAACTCTTCAAACTGTGGGGTTTTTGTGTGTGTTGTTTTTTTCTTTTCAGTATGCCTTGTAATTTTTGTGGCAAGTCAGGCTGCTTGTACTGTGTAAAAAGAACTGAGGAAATAGGCCTATAGTGTGAGGTTTTAGATTTATCTGGCTAGGGGTTGAGCTGTGTTTACTGTTTGCCATAGCTATAGGTATCAGAGGCCAAACTTTCCTCTGCTGTTCTTATTTTTGTCTTCTCTGTTGTCTTTCAATTTCCCTAGAGACTTCTTAATTATTGTCTGAAAACATTGTTTTTTTAATTGTATCCCTCTATCATTACAAAACTGCCGTCACAAAGTTATAACTGAGACAATGAAAGGAATCTGACCTAACCAACAACATCTTGCTTCTAATTTCCAAGCTGTCCTTGTTCATTCCTGTGCATAGCCTGCACTAACTTTGGGAGGAACATAGTTTATAGTTTATAGTTTAAAATAAGGATGACAATAGCTCTTTCCTAGAACAAACCCCTTTCTTGGCCTGGGACCAGTCTGCCTTTGTAGGACTAAGAAATTAGCTACAAGATTAGAAATTACAATTTAGGAGCTACACAACCTCTGGTTGCAAGAGTCTAAATCTCCCCAAATTGCTCCTGGTAATAACATCATTGTTGTAAAACCTAAGATCACGGCTTCAGATATTTTGCAGACCCTGCATTCCAATACACCAGCTGACACCACCCATATCTGACTCAACCAGTTCCATGATGCCCTCTGGGAACAGAAGATAGCAAGAAAAACTCACTTTGAGCACCTATAATTCCATCTCCAACCTGACAGTCAGCAGTTTCCACTTCCCCAACCCCTACCTACCAAATTATCTTTAAAAACCTCTAGTCCCAAGTTTTTGGGGCAACTGATTTGAGTAATAATATAACTTTGGTCTCCCACATAGTGAGTTATTCTTTCTCTATTGCCATTCTCTTGTCTTGGCAAATAGGCTCTGTGTAGGCAGAAGACAGGTTGAACCTATTGGGTGGTTACGATTATACAGGAGCCTTATTAATGTGGTGGCAAGGTTTGGGGAAGGGGGAGAAAAGCATTCTATAGTATTGATTAGTTTTCTGTCTTAATTCTTTTTTTTTTTTTTTTTGAGATGGGGTCTCACTATATTGCCCAGGCTGGTCTTAAACTTCTGGGCTCAAGCAATCCTTCTACCTTGACCATGAACATTGCTGGGATTTTGGCTCATATTGGCTCAGGATAAACCTCTTTTAAAATATTTTACAGTGTATCTTTTTTTAGTAAAAGTCCAAAACAAAACTATAAGCCATTGTGAAGTCCCTAGCTAAGGGATATAGCCTCAGTAAAAGACAGAGACTTGAGCTGGGCTTGGTTGCTCACACCTTGCAAGAGTCTGAATCTCCCCAAATTGCAAACCCCAGGCGGGATCACAGAACTGGTTGAGCCAGATTATCGGTCTGGGTGGTGTCAGTTGGTACATTGGAATGCAAGGTTTGCATAATATCTGAAGCACTGATCATGGGTTTTACAACAATGATGTTATTACCAGGAGCAATTTGGGGAGGTTCAGACTCTTACAAGGTGTGAGCCATGAAGCCCAGCTCAAGTCTCTGTCTTCTACTGAGCCTGTATCCCTTAGCTAGGGCCTTCACAATGGCTTATGGTATTGTTTTGGACTTTTAATGAAAAACAACATACTCTGTAAAATATTTTAAAGAGGTTTATTCTGAGCCAGTATGAGTGACCACAGCCCAGAAAAAACACAAACCAAAGAAGCCTTTAATAAGTAGCCCCAAAGTGGTTGGATTACAGTTTGGTTCTGTACATTTTAGGGAGACAGGAACTACAGGAAATGGCATAAATCAATACAGGGAAAATATACATTGATTCAACCCAAAAAGGCAGGACATCCCAATGCAGAGGTTTACTAGTCATTAGGTGAGTTTTAGGGATTCTTTACTTGACAATTGAGAGAATTAAGCTATTATCTAAAGACTTGAAGACAGTTAAAAAAAAAATGCCTAAGTAAAGATAAAGGAGTTGTGGGGGCCAAGGCCGTTGTTATATAGATGAAGACTCAGGTCACAGCCCTCAGAGAATAGATGTCAGATGTGTCTTTTCAGATTTTTAAAGGTGTCAGATTCTCAGTTAATCTCTCCTAGATCCAGGAAAGGCCTAAACAAGGAAGGCCTGACTGCATTTATGGAGATCTCCACAGACTCAAATTTCTCCCACCAAAGATAGCTTTGCAAGGCCATTTCCATCTGCTGGCACTGTGGCAGTCATTTCAAAATATGTCAAAGAAATATATTTTGGGGTAAAATATTTTGATTGCCTTTAGGGCCTGCTGTCATGTGATGTTATAACAGAGTCAGGTTGAAAAGTAAGCCACATTGTAACAGGTTAACAACAACAACAACAAAACTTCTTTAAGATTTTATGGGCTGTAGAGTGTGACTTAACCTTTATTTGAATGGGCTTCAGTCTTGTTTATAATTTAGTATCTTAATGCTGCAGATGTCTGTTTTGCCAGTCTTATGATCTCTATTTTAATTTTAATGTGGGTGAGTTGTGTGTACACTCCAAAAGACAGGGAGTGTAACAAGATGAGTTTGACCTTCCTTTCTGTCATGGTCAGGGATCCAGTTTTTCAGGTTTCTCTGGGCTCCCCTTTGTCAAGAAGGGGTTCCTAAGCCAGTAGGGGGCGTAAGGTCTTATTTTTGTCTTACAGTATCATTACCTCTAGGCTTTAAGAAAAAGAAAAAAGCTAGAGGGTGCTAAAATTGAGTACTTCTCTGCTGCTGCCTTGAAGGCTACATTGGCCTTGAGTTGGATATTTCCCTTCCCTAGTGAGAGAGGAAAAAGGAAGAAATCAGTCAGGCAGTCAGTTAGGGTGGGTCCTTGGTTAACTTCTCTCAAACAAAAGAAAAGCCTAAAAAAATCAAGCTGCAGGCACAGATAAGGGAACTTGTACAGAGGGGCTTGCCTAAGACATGCCCACAGCTACATAGATAAGAAAGGCTACACAGGTGACTTGCCCAGACACGCCTGCAATGGAAAATTCCATCCCTTAACACATGCGCAGTAAGGGGAGCAAAGCAATATGGAGTAACTCAAGCTAAGGGCCCACATGTGTATTAGGACGATAGAGTGGAACTACCAGAAATTAGCACCTTATGCAAATGAGATGCCCAGCCCTCATCAGTTTCTTATAAAAGCCTTTGCATTCAACTGTTAAAATGGCAACTCTTTTTTGGAACTCCTTTCTATGGCAGATAGCTTTCTCTCTTTCTTTCTGTTACTAAACTTCTGCTCTCACCTCATCTTGGAGTATCTACGTTCTTGATTTCCTCAACTGTGAGACAAAGAACTTTGGGTGGCACCCCAGACAATGAGGCTGCTTCACCAGGTTAGTTATCTCTGGTAAAACTACAATAGGTTAAGCTCTGGTAAAAGTACTTTATCTTGAAGGCAGACCTTATGGGAAAAAAAAAAAAAAAAGGAAAATCTGGGCATATTTAAAAACGGTTACTTTCCTTTCTCCCTACTGGAAGCATGAAGGACATTTTGTGAGCTCTTTAATGTAAAAACCTGTTAGGGCTCCTGGAGGTGTCACCCTCGTCCCACAAGGCTAACCCTGCAGGAGGATTTTTAAGTGCACGTTAACGAAAAAATATCTGTGGCCTTGGGAAGCCCAAGTGTTTGGCCTATGCCCTTGCATTGCCTATGCAGTAAACACTGAAGAAATCACAGTACAAGTAAAAGGAAAAATACTGGTGGACCTTAGAAAAGATGTTGATCAATGGAATGTGTCCAGTACATTGAGTTTTGTCCTGAAGTTTGCTAAAAGTTTCTTTCTGTGGTTCAGCCACCTGAGCTTTCTAACAAGCACTAAAGAGCACCCATGAATGTTAGGCCCTTACACTACCCGAGAGACTGGGGAATGGAGGCACCGTTTTCCTTGATATAATTATCCTTGGTGATTACATTTCAAAGGGATGGCTCTCAGGTAATTGAGAAAAATAGTATATTGATTGTAATATTGGCCAATGGCTTTTGAAAAATATTTATATCTCAAAGGGATAGAAAAAGTAGGTACAATTACATGTTGTCTAAAGTAAAGGCTCTAAAGAAAGTAGGTCAGGCGCCTAGAGTCAGGAAAACTCTAAAGTCAAACACAACTGTGAAAAATGTTAGGCAATCTTGGTCACCATCATGTCTCACTTAGATTATTGCAGTAGCTTCCTTGCTTTTGCCCTAAATGACCCTGTTAAAGATAATAAAATGGTAACTCCTTCTTAAAAAAAATAAATTCATTAAAAATGAACAGTTTCTATCTTACTCCAACAACAACAAAAAAACAATAATCGATGGAATGGTCATCCAGATATTTCATAATCTGCAGCATATCTCAGCACAAAATTCTAGCTGCATAAAAACATACATATTTATTTAATTAACAAGCATGTGGGTTAGTTGAATAATCTGATTTATGCTGAGCTTTGCTGGGTGACTGCTGATCTAGGCTGGGTCCACTGGGTAGGCTCTGCTCTGCCTCCTGGGGCACTGGTCCTCTTTCTAGAAAACACTGGGCTAACCCAGACATGTTGTTCTCATGACTGTGGCAGAAATGCAGGAGGGCAAGTAGACAAATATGAGGACTCTCAAAAGGATAAAGTTGAAACTGGCGTACTATCATGTCCGCTTCACATTACTGGGCAAAGCAAGTCACTTAGTCAAACACAAAGTCAAGGAACAGAGAAATGAGCACCACCGTTTTAAGTGGGAGATACTGCAAAGTTAATAGCAAATGGAGTGAGTATAAAGAGGGGTCCAAAATTGAGGCCCATTCACTATTCATCCCAGAAATTATACAATATGTTTTGCTAATTTGCTCTCTGTTTTCCGTGTGTCTACTTTCACTAGAATGAACCATGAGGAATTTCCATTTGTTTTGGATACTGCTTTGTCTTCAATGTCAGAAACAGTGCCCACTGAAAGTGGTCAGTAAATATGTTTAAATATATCAGTGTATAAATGATTACATAAAATTATAATTAAGGTGATAAATTGCATTAGGTAAATATGTGTAAGCCACAGAAATAGAATGGAAGAGGTCGTTTTGGAAGGAATATCAGAGAAGGCTTAAATAAAAGATGTTGCATTAACTAGGTCTTAATTAGTAAATACAAGTCCACCCTGAAAATTTGAAGAAATATTGTGGGGCAAAGAGTGTTGGTCATTGTAAGTGACTCAAAAGTAACCTGACTTTACAACTTATGCATATTTGGATCAGGTTTACATTCACAATCAAATTAACATAAACATATTTCTTATGAATCAGGAAGCTAAGCTTCCCTCAAGAGTCCCTCTACAATTTGGCAACTGCTATTCCATGCAGTATCTTCATACTTTCCCCTCTACCCTAGCTACCACATATCAATATCAGGTCTCCTTAACACCTCTATTGACAGAATCAGTGCTGCCATCACTAACGGAACCCATTATAGGAGGTCTATTGTCCCTGTTAAGAGAATGATGAAGCTGCTGAAGCCACCAGATCTTTAAGAAATACGTCAGTGTTGAGTTCCAGGCAGAAGCAAGGCTTCTTATTGCCACCAGTGTCCTGAAGCAACCAAACCCCCTCCCAGTCCCACAGAGCCTTTCAAGAAAGGAGCTCTGTTAGCTTCCAGCCTCTGCTAGTCCCACTACAGAAGTTTAAAGACTATCCAAGGCAGAACGCAGGTGCATATCCATTCAAACTCATTTTTTAGTCCTCTCTTCTGTATCCCCTGCTACCAAACCAGAAGGGCCCCTCCCTTTCCCATTTACAAAAGAAAACTTCATGCATCTCAAAAGATACAGACAGTAAGAAGTATGAGAAGTGAGGTTGCCAGATAAAATATAAAACACTGTTATCACTTAAATTATTTCACATGAATAATGAAAACGTATTATCAGAATAACAATGTTCCATGCAACATTTGTTACATACACATACTAAAAATTATTCATAATTTATTGAGAATTTAAATTTTTCTGGTGTCTTGTATTTTTATTTACTAAACCTGGAAACCCCAATAAGGAATTGTGAATTGTTCACTTGCATAGTGCCTTATTAACAGCTTGGTCAGCCAAAAGGCCTGTTGCATATTTTTCATCCCTATGTGTCTTGAAAATTGCAGGTGGTCGGCCAGGCACAGTGGCTCACACCTGTAATCCCAGCACTTTGGGAGGCTGAGGTGGGCAGATCATGAGGTCAGAAGATCGAGACCATCCTGGTTAACATGGTGAAACACTGTCTCTACTAAAACACAAAAAATTAGTGGGGCATGGTGGCGGATGCCTGTAATTCCAGTTACTCAGGAGACTGAGGCAGGAGAATGGCATGAACCGAGGAGGCAGAGCTTGCAGTGAGCCGAGATTGCACCATTGCACTTTAGCCTGGGCAACAGAGCATGACTCCATCTCAAAAAAAAAAAAAAAAAAAAAATGCAGGTGGTTAAACTTTGTTAAAGTTTGTTAGTATAAGTTTAGCAAATGTTGTTAGTATAAGTTGTTAGTTTAGAGAATCAAGTAGAGTGATAGGTCTGTGCAAAATGAACTGGGTAGGATGTTGAAATAGTGGGAGATTCAGGAAAGAAATTGACAACCAGATTGATGGTGTAGGAAAAATAATTTTGAAAGCTTTCAGACTATTTAAATCCGTGAGATCAATACAAAAAAATGTGAAGATAGAAAGATAGAATAAAAGTAAATATGTTGAAATTGGTAATATCGTGAGGTAAGCAAAAATAGGATTTAATAACAAAGATTTAAATCTAAGAAGAGAAGCACAGCAAGTGTCCTCCAAAGTCTTACAAGAAGTGGATTTTTGAAGGCTTTTATTTTTGGTTAGCAACGTTCCCCAAACCTGCTTTAAAACAATTCTATGCAGCTTAGTATTTTTCAGGAGGGATGTATTCATAAGCATTATTGCAAGGAAGTACCAGGTCCCAGTGGTCACTGAGAAGCTATGCCATCTTAAGCAGTCATTTAATATCTCTCAGCCTTTGTTGTTTCATTTTAAAAGAAATTCAATATATGTGTATAAACCACCAACTCTCTGGGCTTGGTAGCGCTCTCTATATAGAGGATATTGCAATGAATTTTAAAAGTCTGCGTTTATGGAGCTTAGAGATAAATAGGAGAAAAAGAAAATCAGCACACAGATATGATGTCAGATAGTGGTAAAAAGCTATGAAAAAAATAAATGATAGGGTTATACTGGCGGGTGGGGATTTTGATTGAAACTTTATAAAGAGACCTGATGCAGTGAGACAGGCAAATGCATCTGAAGACAGGGGATACATGCAAAGGACTTAAGGTAGAAGTGTGCTAGGAAGTGCACTAGGAACAGCAATGAGACCTGGTGAGCAGTAAAGAGAGTGGAAGAAGACGTCAGTCAGAAGAGAGAATCAAGCACCGAGGGGGCCTTCAGGGCAAGAGATGGCTTCAGGATTAAAACCAAAATGTGCCACGAAACCTTCGGAGGATGAAGATCAGGGGATCATTCAGGCTACTGGGCAAATCAACTGTAGAGTTAGAGAATAACCATTTGGGAGATTTTTGTTGTAATTCAGATTAGAGATAATGATTGCTTAGAGGAGGGTGGTAATGGTAGAGACGGTCATACAGGGTACAATTCTGGGTGGATTTAATGTACAGTCTGAGAGGACATGAGCAAATAAAAATGACTTACTCCAAATTTTTAGCCTGAGAAACTGTTCAGTTTACTAAGATGGAGGACAGGAAGGATGGAGTAGATTGTGAATGAGGGGTTGGGAAGACGAGAGTTCTGATTTAGAGAGTTAAAATTTGAGTGGAAATATTTAGGTGGAAAATTAAGTCAGTAGCTCACTATGTATTTCTGCAGCTCTGGAGAGAAGTTGGGGCTGGAAATATTAGTTGGGAACCATTAGCACGTGACCCTCTCATAATTGTAAAAGGTATTACAAGACCCCTAATCTGATCTATGTATTCTGTATACATTGTTTCATAATTTCCCTTCTGGAAACTTTAAATAATAAGCAACTCTTTAACTCTCAAACGATTATACTCTGAAATTACATTAGCAGTTAGAATTTAAAAAAATTATTGAGTCAAAATTTGATTTCCTGAAATATTTCTTTGTCATTCAGTCTTAACAAATTACACAGAAAGTCCACATAAGAGACTTTAGAACATACAAAAACAGTACGTCTGATGTAAATCTTCTGTTCTGCATTAGACCTTCTCACTTTTTTTTTTTTTTTTTTTTTTGAGACAGTCTTGCTCTGTCGCCCAGGCTGGAGTACAGTGGCATGATCTCTGCTTACTACAACCTCCACCGGGTTCAAAAGATTCTTCTGCCTCAGCCTCAGCCTCTCAAGTAGCTGGGATTACAGGCATGTGCCACCATGCTCGGCGAATTTTTGTACTTTTAGTAGAGATAGGGTTTTGCTATGTTGGCCAGGCTGGTCTCGCACTCCTGACCTCAGGTGATCCATTCCCCATGGCCTCCAAAAGTGCTGGGATTACAGGCATGAGCCCACCATGCCCAGGCACTTCTCAACGATTCTTCTTTACTCTAATTTTAGTTTTCTAGACCTTCTACAGTAGTCCCTCCTTATCCACAGTTTACATTTTCCATGGTTTCAGTTATGTGCAGTATAGTACAGTGAGACATTGTGTGAGAGAGACCACATTCATATAACTTTTTATTACAGTATGTTGCTATAATCATTCCATTTTATTATGAGATACTGTTGTTAATCTCTTACCATACCTAATTACTAAATTAAATGTTATCACAGGTACCTGTGCATAGAAAATATAAAATATAGAGGGTTTGGTACTGTATGCAGTTTCAGGCATCCAAGGGGGAGTCTGTAGGTTAGGGGGAACGACAGTACTACTTTAAACTTCCCTTACAGATATGCTAGTGGTTAATGAGCGCCTTGCAAAGTATATGGCTCTTATCATTTATTCTGAGATGAAAGAAAAATGGACACCCAAATCTTTTGCACAGCTCCATGATCCCATGTCTCTCCATGAAGGAAAGGTCTACAATATTTAAGAAAAAATTTTTTAAAAAGAGCAATATTTTTTATAACCACGATAAATTTTCCTTTAACATAGGAAGTATACTTTTAGTTGAAAAAGAAATTCCTTAGGCTGCTCATACCCTCTGATAAATGCTTCTACTTCATATATGAAGTAAAAATGATTCTACTTCATATGATTTACAAAAGGAGTATTTTTTTCTGAATCTGCCAAACTGATTTAAAACTTCAACTATTTTTTGAGAAAAAATGCAATGAAAGTTGCACTGCAGAAAAACATAATAAAACAAACAGTTGTGGATGGCTAGTAAAGGATGAAAGATAATATCCTGCATGCAGAAGCAACAATAGAAAGCCTTGAATAACTATCCTTAATTGTCTAAATTAAAAGCAAATTACTGTTGTTTCCTTAAACGCTTTTCTTATCATGTACAGAAGAAGGAACACAGTGGATGTTCTACACTTTGACTTCAGTAAAATGCCTGTTAAAATGTGTCATTAAATATAACCCAGAAAATTGGTTTAAATTGACTTGCAAAAAGACACAGTAGCATGAATTAAAAACTAGATAAATCATGAGAAAGATCAGTGATCATTACAACTGTGGCCTCTCTGTGTTTGGGGTCTTAGTGTTTAGTTAACCTTTTTATTAGGGATGTTTTCATCACCGCCGTCTGCAAATGTAGCAGTTTAGAAAATGCCTGATTCACACTGGTACTCAGATGAGCTGTATATTGCATTAAAGATGATCACAAATTACGTGACACTATTTCTATCAAAATGTGGAGTTTATTTCCCATTCTTATAAATGTGGGCAAGTTCATGACTGCTTTGACCAATAGGATACGGAAGTGACCCTGTGATAATTTTCTGATCCAGAGCTATAATCTCCTACTCCTGTTTCACACAATATGTGATTTTTGATTTGTTCCCTCTGGGATCTCAGCCATTCTACCGTGAGAAACCCAAACCGCACAGTAAAGGCACACATAGGAGCTTCAGAAGACAGACAGACTAGCTGAGCTGCAAGATGATAGCAAGGATCCACTGCTGGCTTCGTGGAAAAACCACCCAGCCCAATAGTGTCAATGCATGATGCCAGTCCCAGCCACCAGCTGATGGCAATTGCACAAGGAATCCCAGGCAACAACTCCAGAGGAGCGCTGCAACCCACAAAACTGAGAGACTTTAGGTAGAGTTGGGGGTGGTTGTTCAACAGCAGTAGACAACTGCAACAACCTGTAAAACAGAGGCCAATGTGGTATATAAAACATAAAAATATCATCCCTCAGTGCAAGTAGATATTCCCATTGATTTACATTGAAAAAGATTTGAGGATACATATACTGAATATTGAGACAAATCTGCAAACAAATTTAATCTCTAACCCTCCAAAAATCTTTCATGAATCTATTTTTTAAATTTCTCTTTGAAAGTCAGTGAAAGGAGAAAATCGTTTTGCTGCATCTGCTTTATTAGTCTGATTTATGTAGTTATATTAAAAATATACATATATTATCTTAAAAGGTTAATAGGACTTATTTTTATTATTTTACTGATGTTGGATGATATTATTATACAGATGTCAGATTCTATTTTAATAGGCAAACAGTTTAAGCTGTGTTTAAATTTATAAAAAAGCATTCTAAAGCAAAACAAAGTATCTCCTGTGTAAACAGTATTTACCATTTCAAAGAATAAGTGTGACACTTATGAAATAGTGGTGAACATAGTAGCTTTTTAGCCCCTAGTAGGCCTTTAACAACTACCTGTTAATCAACTGATTGATGGACTAGTCTACACATGGAGGTTCCATGTCATAAAGACAGACAACTTTGTACATCTTGGTTATATCCTGCATGCAAGGAAATGCTTCAGGCCACAAGGCAAACACATTTATATAAATCAACACCTGCAGGACTCTTAAGTCTTTCCATCATCAATCTTTATCTAACTCTCTGACAGGTTATGTCATAGTATTAAACACGCCAGTACAATCTGGGTCTGGATTTTAGACATGGTAATTGATTCCAGACTGTCTTCAATTCTTTAAAGAGAGAAAGAGAGATTTGAGTCAACTTGCTATTTTTTTTCCATAGAAATTATACACAGGAATTAAAATGCTGACATTTAAGTACCTCATAATGCTTTGAGAACTAATTTAGATTTTCTCTTTGCAAAAATCTTTTGAATAAAAAAATAATTGGAAAGAGCAACCAGACACTTCAAATACTGTGAACTTTGAAATTGCCACCTCCATTAAAAAAAAAAAATTCTTTATCTCCCTGTATTCTAGAACTCTGATCAGCAAACACAGTCTGTCGCCAACTTTGATTGGGACTCATGCCAACGCTGAAAATTTTCACCTTATCAAGACTCTTTAACCTCTTTCTATGTGTGCCACTTTGCTTAAAAGGGATGAGTCTGAAAGAAATGACAGTGGGTTTATATATAAAGTCAGCCTGGTGAGAAGAATGAGGAAGGGAGTAATGTGAAAATGTCAGAAAAAAATGATGCTTTCTTGGCATTCCCCGCCTTTTGGTATGTGTGGGAGACCTTTTAGTATTTCCACCAGAATAGAGGGACACAAATAAAATTGGGATGAGTTACAGAATTTCTCCTCCTGATGTTTCCTTTATCCCAAAATATACTTGAATCAGAGGAAAAATAAAACACTTTTCTCCATTCTGTAGGTCCTTATTTTTCTCTCAGCTGCTTTTTTATCCACTGCTTATATTGAATCTCAGAATACAGTGTGTGTTGCGGGGACAGGGCATGTATGGTGTGTATGAAAGTATTTTTCAAACAAGTTAAATCCTGAAGTTTTGAAGTAGATAGCAAGGTTACAGAGGGTGTCACATTGGGAGACAGTTGGCAGCAGGCTTTTTTCATGCTTTATCTATTAGATGGTAAACATGACTGTTTTGGAAAGTTTCCCTAATTCTCTGTTGGATGTTGTTTCACAGAGATTATCAGCCTAAGTGAGACAAAAATGAATCTGCAAAAATGAAACATTATATTGAGATCTACTAAATTTAAGGTCATAGAAATGTTTCTCCAGACATCAGACATAAAAACCAAAATGCCAAGTTCAGACTCAAAAGTTCACAGATGAGTTTTATCAAATATTTAAGTCAGCAGTGTTATACAAACTCTTCTAGTGAAGAGAAAAAAGAGAAATACTGATCAGTTTGTTTTGTGGGGCCAACATAACCTTGATATAAATAGGCAATAGGTAATTACATGACAGGAAAATTGTAAGCCGATTTTTCTCATAAGCAGAGATATAAAAAATATATAAATACATAAAATAAAACCTTAAAAATAGTAAATTTAATCTAGAGATACATAAAATGGATACCACAATTCAGTTTAGAAATAACATTATTAAGAGAAAAACACCTAAGTATATGGAAACATATATTACGATAATAGATTAGAATCTCAGGATTTTCAAGATGAATCTTCTCCCAAATATCATTTATGCATTTATTACAATTACAATTAAAACATTATGTTTTTTTTCTTCCTAACATAACTGGTTGGCTTATTCTAAAATTTACATGGAAATGAAAGGGCCAGAAGAACAAGAGAATCTTGAAAAAAAAAAGGGTGGGGGGGCAAGCTTGAGGTATTACCCAAAATTAACATAATATCAAATCAACAGTATTTTATTAAGACAAAGACAAATACATAGACCAAGGAGACAGAACACAGAATGGAGAAATAAAATCATACATATATGAAACAGAATTCAGAGTTCAGCAACAGATCCCTACATATATGTCACTTGATTGATAATAAAGATGACACTGAAGTTTAAAAGGCAAGTTAAGTCTTTTCAATAAAATGTCTAGGTCTTGCATATCAATATGAATAATTTTCAATCTTGATCCACAACTCACAACACTCAGAAAAATAACACCATCTGGATTGTAGATCAAAATGTGAAAAGTAAAACAACAAAGCTTCTATAAAATAATACAGGAAAAAGGCTTCATAAACTTGAGGTAGGTAAGAATTCCTTAATCAGGACACAGAAAGCACTAATTATAAAGGATGAAATGATAAGTAATACTATATCAAAATTTTACATTTTTACCTATCAAAAGATGTCATCAAGTAAAAAGGCAAAACACAAATTGGGAAAATATAGAGTACATATCTCACACACACACACACACACACAAAACTTTTATCCAGAAAATATTTTTAAATTAAACAAACAATAAGAAAAAAAGATAACAAAATAGAGCAAATATTTCAAAACCAAAAGGAATATCCAAATGGTTGACAAATGCATAAGGTGCTCAAGATTTTTAGTTATCAAGGAAATGCAAATTAAAACCAAAATGAGATACTACCATATACCCAGTAGAATGACAAAAATAAAAATATTGACGTTAATAAGTAGTCAAGCAACTAGAATTCTCATCAACTATTAGAGTGTTTTTATTATTATTGGTAGAAACTTTTAGTGGTGGAATTATTTTGGTGGAATAATATTTATTGTTGGAAATAAACATTTTTTGGACCACTTTAGAAGCAATAAAATTTGTTGAACCATTTGAGAAAAAAAATTGACTTTCACATTATCTAGGTAAGTTGAACACAGGTATATACCATGACCCTAGAATTTTACTCCTAGGTATATACTAAAGAAAAATGTATTTTTTTACCAACACATGGAAAAAGAATGTTCATAACAGCATTATTTATAGTACATCCCAGACAGAAGATAATCCAAGATTATGAAGATTAAAATACAAACATATCATGATGACACACGATGAGAACTATGTAACAGTGATAATGTACAAACTTCTTTTACTTGAAACAACACAGGTGAATCTTACATATGACGTGTTGAGCCAAACAATGTATATATTATATGGTTTCCTTTGTATAAAATTCAAAAATTGGCTAAACTAATTCAAGATAGTGGTTGTCTTTGGGTAAGGGGACAGTGACAAAAGGATCATGAGATATTTTCTTGGTAGTGGCAATGTTCCTTTTTTTTGTCTTCATCTGTATAGTAGTTACACCACACACCTTTTTTTTTAAGTATCAAACTCTATATATATGAATTGTGCATTTTTCTATTTGAAGGTTATACTTCAATGCAAATTTTCTTTCAAAAAATATTAAAGCATTGTCAGTAGATTTACTTTCGTAAAATTTGACAATTTGATTTGATACTTTATATACAAATGCAAAAGACAAGAAAATTCAAGACTCTTGTAAATAAACAAGGCAAGAGGATATATTATACACGATACGAAGACATTTTATAGAAAAACATAGGTAAGGCAAGATAAAATTGGTGTAAGAATAGGAAAACAAACCAAGGAAATACAACACAATAATCCAGAACCAAACCCACATGTACATGACTGTTTGAGCTACAAGGAATGCCACATGTCAGAGCAGTCTTTTCAATAATTGCTAGTCAAGGAAATAGCTAACAAAAACAAGAATGATAATAACCACACATCTAACAGTCAACAATAAATAACAAGTGGCTCATATTTGGAATATAGAGGAATTCTTATAAACGAATAAGAAAAAGCAAAATAACTAATAGAGAAAGAATAATCAAGAAGCCTGAACAGAAACATCTCAAAAGAATATATCCAAATGAAAAATAAATTCTTGAAAAGGAGCTCAGCTTCAGACATCAGGGAAATGATACATGAAATAACAGTGAAATATGATTACAGATTGATAATAATTTTTAAACTTTCAATATTAACGTTAGAGATCATGTGACACAAGTAGAAATCTCACAGACTATTACTGGAAGTATAAATTCTCTACAACTACTTGGGAAAAATGTTTTGTTTATGTCTGCTAAATTTAAACATACTTACGCCCAATGACTAAGCAATTTCACTCCTATATATATACACACACAACAATCATATGCACATATTCTTGTAAATGTTTTGGTGTACATATCTATGAAATAATTGTTAAAATAGACTAAAATATTCATCAATAATTCAATGGATACATATGTTGTAGTATAGTCACACAATTGAAAAATTACACAACAACAATAAGCAAACTAAAGCTATACACACAAAGATAAATGTAAACAAAATGCTCAATATAAGAAGATACAAATGAAAATACACTAAATTATTCTCTTTATAGTAAGTTTTAAATGTGCAAAATTGATCTATGGTATTCAAAGTTAGATTACATCAAGTAAAAAGCTTCTGTACAGCAAAGATTAATAACCAGAATATATTAAGAGCTCAAATAACTCAAAAGCAAGAAATCAAATAATCTGATTTTTTAAATAGCCAAGGATAAGAGGACAAAGATAACAAAACTAGAAGAAGCTCATGTGTGTCGCTTTCATGGAGAGGAAACAAAAGGACTAGTGAACACTGACCCTGCAGGCCAATTATCTGAGAAACCATCTTGGGCTCCATCAAAGCAGGAGTGAGACACAGAAAGCAAAGAGGAATGAAGCTTGACACCAAATTGGGCTCAGTGTGGAGCCAGAGAACCTCTCCAACATGGGAAAGGGTGAGTGAGTAAGAGACCCCAGGAAGATTCATGAGCTCCACAGAAACCTGTGCAAGACTGGAAATGGGAGAATCCCCTGCTCCACGCCCCGTACCCTTCCAGCACACATCTAGACTGAGGCAGAGAGCCACCAGGACATTTTGCACGGGCAACTCTTTAGTCCAAGGGGATATTTATAAGCCTTGTGCCTTGAAGCAGACCACCACTGGTGCCATAGCCCAGTAGAGGTTGCAGTTGTGGTGCCTGAGAGCAGTAAGATTGCTCCACCTCTAGCTCCTCACCAGATGGAGCTGACAGCTTTCTACCCAGTGGTCTCACTTTGGTCTGAAGTCAGCTGGACACCTTACCCACCCCTGCCAGTGGTGGTCAAGCAGACAATGCCTGCTAGAACTTCTGGCCCAGTAGTCACACTTCTGTGTGGACTCAGTCATGGGGCACAGCCTCTTGTTGTCCTGGGAAGTACCTGGACTGCAGGGCGGGTAACTCCAGCCACCCCCACCAGTAGAAGCCAGGTGGGCAATGCCTGCTAGAGTTTCTGGCCAAGTGGTCTCATTTCTGTGGGAACTTAGCTAAAGCGCAGTCTCCTGTTGTCCCTGGAAGCACCTGGACAGCAGGGCAAGCGACCCCATCCACCCCTGCTGCTGATAGCTAGGCTGGCAATGCCTGCAGGAACTTGCGGCCCTCTGGTCCTGTTTCTGTAGGAACTTAGTTAGTGGGCAAAGCCTCCTGTTGTCGCAGAGAGCACCTGGATGGCAGAGTGGGTGCCCCCATTCAACTCTGCCACTGGAAGCCAGGTGAGCCACGCCTCCTAGAGCTTTCAGCCCAGTAGTCCCACTTCGGCCTAAATTTGCTGAACGGTACACCCTACTATTGCCCTGGAAACATGCAGACAGCAGAGCAGGCAACTCCACCCACCTCTACCTTTCATAGCCAGATAGGCCATACCTGCTGGAGCTTCCAGCCCAGGGGTCCTGCTTCTGCCTGAGCTCTGTGGGCAGGCACCACTTCATGTTTCCCTAGGAAGCACACGGACAGCAGATTAGGGCTGGCGCAGCAAGGATATAGCTTGTCTGTCCACTGTGGGTCCTCCTCAGGGAGCTCCATGAACCAGAACACCCAACAAAAAAAATGTGAGCAAGGAGACAGTAATCAGAGGGGCCTCCTTCATGATCCAGGAGCAGACTATACTCAAAATAAGTCAACAGAACCCACCTTATACCATAACCAAACAACCAACAGCATTGAAGAAGATAAAAATGAATGAACAAACACAACTAAAGGATAGCAACATCAAATACTGAAGGAACATTAGTTCACACAAATGAGAAAGGACCACTGCATCACAACACTTACCCAGCAATGGTTCTTAACTACGCTAAAATGGCTGAAATGACAGAAATAGAATACAGTAAATGAATAGGAATAAAGATCATTGATATTCAGGAGATAGATGAAACTCAATTTGAGGATTCTAAGGAATACAATAAAACAATGTAGGAGATGAAAGGTGAAATGATCATTTTAAAAAAGAACTGAGCTGATAGAGCTGGAAAACTCACTTCCAGCATTTCAGAATACAATTACAAGCATTAAGGGCAGAATTGACCACCGAGGAAAGAATCTCAGAGCTCAAAGACCTGTTCTCTGAAATAACTATCAGACAAAAATAAAGAAAAAACAATAAAGAAGAATGAAAAAAAAAAAAACCAAAAACACTGACAAATATGGAATTATGTAACGAGACCAAATTTGCAATGCATTGGCACCCCTGAAACATAGAGAAAGCAAGCAACTTGGAAAACACATTTCAGGATATCATTCATGAAAATTTCCCCAAGCTTGCTAGAGAGGCCAACATTCAAATTCAGGAAATGCAGAGAAACCTTGCAAAATATTATGCAAGAAAACCATTCCCAAGACATATAGTCATCAGATTCTCTAAGGCTGAAATGAAGCACAAAATGTTAAAGGCAGCAAGAGAGAAGAGGCAGATCACCTACAAAGGGAACCCCATCAAACTAACAGCAGACCTGTCAGCCAAAACTCAACAAGCCAGAGAGATTGGAGGCCTATATTCAGCATTCTTAAATAAAATGTTTTTCATCCAAGAATTTCATATCCAGCCAAATTAAGCTTAAAAATGACAGAGGAATAAGATACTTTTCAGACAAATGAATGCTAAAGGATTTTTTTACCACCAGACCCACCTTACAAGAGGTCCTGAAGGGAGTGCTAAACATGGAAAGGAAAAATCATTACCAGTCATTACAAAAACTCACTATGTACATAAAATAGTGACACTAGAAAGCAACTACACAAACATCTGCATAATAGTCAGCTAACAATATGACAAGAATGAATTTGCAAATTTCAATATTAACCTTGAATGTAAAAAGGCTAAACATCTCAATTAAAAGGGACAGAGTGACAAGTTGGATAGAGAAGCAAGACCCAACACTATGCTGTCTTCAAGAAAGCCAAATCACATGTCTATAAATCACATGCAGTGACATCTATAGGCTCAAATTAAAGGGATGGAAAAAAATCTACAAAGCAAATGGAAAACACACAAAAAAGCAGGGATTGCTATTCTAATTTCTTCTTTTATTCTTTTTCAATTTTACTTTCAGCTCCCAGATATATGTACAGAACGTACAGGTTTGTTACATAGGTATACATGTGCCAAGGCGGTTTGTTGCACCTATCAACCCATCATCTATGTTTAAGGCCCCACATGCATTTGCGTTTGTCCTAATACTCTCCCTTCCCTTGTCCCCCTTTGCCTGACAGGGCCTGGTGTGTGTTGTTCCCCTCCCTGTGTCCATGTGTTCTCACTGCTCAACTCCCACTTATGAGTGAGAACATGTGGTGTTTGGTTTTCTGTTCCTGTGTTAGTTTGCTGAGAATGATGGTTCTCAGCTTCATCCGTGTCCCTGCAAAGGACATGAACTCATTTTTTTATGGCTCCATAGTATTTCATGGTGTGTATGTACCACATTTTCTTTATCCAGTCTATCATTGATGGGCATTTGGGTTGCTTCCAAGTCTTTGCTATTGTAAATGGTGCTGCAATAAACATATGTGTGCACGTGCCTTTATAGTAGAACGATTTTTATTCCTTTGGGTATATACACAGTAATGGGATTGCTGGGTAAAATGGTATCTCTGGTTCTACCTCCCTGAAGAATCACCACACTGTCCTCAACAATGGTTGAACCAATCTACACTCCGCCAACAGTGCAAAAGCATTCCTATTTCTCCAAAGCTTCGTCAGCATATATTGTTTCTTGATTTTTTAATAGTTGCCATTCTGACTGGGGTGAGATAGTATCTCATTGTGGTTTTGATTTGCATTTTTCTAATGATGAGCTTTTTTCACATGTTTGTTGGTTGCATAAATGTCTTTTTTTGGAGAAGTGCCTGTTCATATCCTTCACCCGCTTTTTGATGGGGTTGTTGGTTTTTTTCTTGTAAATGTGTTTAAGTTCCTTGCAGATTCTGGATATTAGACCTTTGTCAGATGGACAGACGGCAAAAATTTTCTCCTATTCTGAGAGTGTTCACTTTGATGGTAGTTTCTTTTGCTGTGCAGAAGCTCTTTAGCTTAATTAGATCCCATCTGTCATTTTTGGCTTTTGTTTCAATTGCTTTTGGTGTTTTTGTCATGAAGTCTTTGCCCATGCCTATGTTCTGAATGGTATTGCTTAGGTTTTCTTCTAGGGTTTTTATGGTTGGAGGTTTTAATTTCAGACAAAATAGACTTTAAACCAACAAAGGTGAAAAAAGACAAAGAATGACATTACATAAAGGTAAAGGGCTCGATTCAACAAGAACACCTAACCATCTTAAATATATATGCACCCAATCCAGGAGCACTCAGATTCATAAAGCAATTTCTTAGAGAGCTACAAAGAAACTTAGATAACTACACCTTAACAGTGGGAGACTTTAACACTCCACTGACAATATTAGATCATTGAAGCAGAAAAATTAACAAAGATATTCAGGACCTGAACTCAACACTTGAGCAAATGATCCTAATAGGCATCTATAGAAGTCTTTATCCAAACACGACAGAATATCCATCTCATCTGTACATGACACATACTCTAAAATCAACCACACAACAAGACATAAAACAATCCTCGCCAAATTTTAAAAAACCAAGATTATACCAACCACTATCTTAGACCATAGCACAATAAAAATAAGAATAAATATTAAGAAAATTGCTCAAAACCATATGGTTACATGGAAATTAAACAACTTGTTCCTAAATGACTTTTGGGTAAATAATGAAATCAGGGAAAATATCAAGAAATTCTTTTAAACTAATGAGAACAAAAATAAAACATACTAGCATACTAGAATTTCTGGGACACAGCTAAGGCAGTGGTAACAGGGAAGTTTGCACCACTGAAGACCCACATTGAAAAGTTAGAAAGAACTTAAAACAACCTAATATCACAATTAGAGGAATTAGAAAATCAAGAGTAAACCAGTCCCAAAGCTAGCAGAAGGCAAGAAATAACCAAAATCAGAGTTAAACTGGAGGAAATTGAGACACAAAAAGTTATACAAAAGATGAACAAATCAAGGAGTTGGTCCCTTAAAAAAATTAATAAGATAAATAAGCTAGACAAATGAAGAAAAAAATCCAAATAAACACACTCAAAAGC
>NW_012107775.1:430564-436137 GCF_000951045.1 Mandrillus leucophaeus | reverse complement strand
TCAATAGCAGAAGAAAGTTAAAACTTTCTAGGAATCTTTCTAAAATAAACTCCAAAAATGTGTTTTCAAAAATGACAGATATGTAATGCAGGAATACAACTATAATAGGCAGATATTTATAAAGATATATATAACATCTATCAATTTTTTTTAAAAAACTTGTCAATAAATTAATTCAATTATAGTTTCAGGAGTAGATGAGTCTCTGTGACTGTATAAAACGTAAACATCAAATTCATATAATTAAAAATTAATTCTATTCAACCATGTGAAATATGGCCACAAAACCAATTTTGAATAAAAACCTATACCATGTTAAAACACGAAGTGACTAGTACAATTAGAATCTGAGGGGGAGGAGAAGTGAGAACGTGTGAGAGTGAAAATATATTCATCTTTCATTTATAGTATTGATTGATGCTGCTAAAATTAAAACACGTAGTTTCATAATTTGAGCCCAACTTCTTAATTTTTTTCCTCCTTCCCTAATCTAAGAGAGACTGTTTAGGGAACTATATCACTTGAGATGAAGACACATATTTAAAGTTGAGCAATTTCTTCATTTTCTTTTTGTCTAATAAAAGCCAGAAAATTAAGTTTGTGCTTGTCATTTAAATGATTTTGGTAATATAATCCAATTTTAATAAAACATTTCCATTTCTCAATTTATTTATATATACTTTAAAATGTGACTGAAATCACATTCATCAAATGTTAATAAAGGTTATTTCTGAGTGATTGAATCTGGACTGTGTTTTTAACCTTTATATTTGCCAATTTATGCATTGTTTAAATTCTTTATAAATAGTATACTACTTTTTTTTTTTTTTTTTTTTTTTACTGAATATAGAATAATACTATTTTCTAAAGTGGAAGCACACCTGTCAAGATTGTATGTTTGTGTCATATTAGATATACTGATTGTGTGGGCTCTTGTAATTTTTTTATAATTCTAAATATTGTTAACTTTTGTTAAAAACAATACTAAGATAAGAGAGTCAATGCAAATGACACAATCCCTCCCTCCCAACAGGCTCTTTAGACTGACATGAGTGTCCATTCTTTGAATGTACTAGAAAATGATCCAAACAAGCAAAAAATTGATTTTGTTTAGGTTACAAAGAGAGGAAATTTACCTTTTGGCACCTGATTGGCTCACAGAGAAGCAGTTCAGGAAGAAACTCATGAAGTGAAGTCACAGCCAGGATTCTGATGCTGCCGCCACTGGATGCTAATCAGCATGCTACCTGATTGTGGCCCCCTAACACTCACCATCGTGCTTTCATTTATACCATAACCATAATCTCTAATTGACCTGCAACTTTGGGTTACCCTTTTAAGATTCATATTCACGAGCAGAGCATGCAGATAGTTGGGTTTTGGTTTTGCGCCCTGGCCAAAATGCAAAGGGTGTAGAGAGGAGCCATCTTTCTACCTCTTATTTTAGTATTTCTCCCCAAAACAGAAGCGTCCAAATGACAGGCCGTATAACTTACATATTTAAAGAAAGACAAAATGCCAACTATCCCAGGCCTTCTCAAATCTAATGTGCACAGGGATCACCTGGGTATCTCAT
Source organism: Mandrillus leucophaeus (assembly GCF_000951045.1). Classification (NCBI taxonomy): domain Eukaryota; kingdom Metazoa; phylum Chordata; class Mammalia; order Primates; family Cercopithecidae; genus Mandrillus; species Mandrillus leucophaeus. The sequence goes on along the minus strand of NW_012107775.1, from coordinate 434,561 downwards.
TACAATGCAGATTCAAATTCAGAAGGTCTGGGATGGGGCCTTAATGCTACATACCTAGCAACCTCTCAGGTGATGCTGATGATAATGGAACACACTGAGTGTCAGGGCCTATTACTGCCCTGCCTGCTTCATGATGCTTGGCACATTCTACTTTTTGTCATAATCTCTTTGTCCCCAGCACCCTGCGCAGGAACTGGAAGAGAGGTGCTCAAATGTTGGCTGAACAACTGATTGAGTGACAGATTGACTGAATTAATGACTCCTTATCAATGTTTAGGGCCAATATCATGTTGCTTTTTCCCTATAAAACTTCCTCTTATCTCCAAAGTTTTCTGAGTCATGAATAAAAACTTCTTTCTCCAATTCCTATAGTACTTATCTTTTGACTATACGGTCATCAATAAACTATATTTCACGTGGAAATACTTTGTTCCTTAACTAAACATAAAATGTCATATAGCAAGCAGCTGTGACTAAAAAATTTATTCCTGCTGAGTTTGTGATAGACTGTGTTTACATCTATACTCTGGTACTTCTATGGAGTCTTGATTAAATTATTTAATCTTCAAGTCAGGTAGCACAGTAATGAATGATGTCAACTAATGATTTGGTGTTCCATTTTAGTAGATTCAACCTTTAATACTATTCATCTTTTTTAATGAGGTGCAAAAAAACAGTACAGGTGTCCTCTTTTCACCTCCCAATTCTATTTGCCCTGACTCTCCTTCTTAACAGGTTATAACAGTTATTCGATCAATGTGTGAAAGTAGTCAGGAGGAAGAAACATTTCTTGATTGTTTTCAACATCCTAGTCATTAGCATTTTTGTTTCACTGTTATATAACGTATTTTGTATTCAGATTTATTGGAAATCATAATTGAGTCATGTAATAATGGGTGGGGGCTAGGAAATAAACAATATAAAATACCTTAATTTAGATAAAATTCTGATTTTAGGACCCTTAAGCTTAGTTAATGTAAACATTTCTATTTTTTTCTCTTCCAAATTTCTTTTTTATATAGTTTCCAATTACTCTTTTTAGAGAGCTTGTTTTTTTCTCCTTTCATGTCCAACTGCTTTTGGTTTTCCCAAATTCTCTTATTAGCTCTCATTCTGTTTTGGTGACCACCACTATCTAAATGAAATGTATTATGTTTTCCAATCACTTTCTCAATGTCATATCCAAATGTTGATCTTCCACATTTATGCTGCTTGTCAATTTGATTAAGTTTACCTCCAGTATCTGTCCTCCAAACTTTCCTAAATTCAGCTTCTTGGTTGATAATTTCCTTGCTTTGGTTCTCACTAATGATCTAACTAATCCTCTGATCTTTGTCTTTTCCACCTTCTCTCTCTCACTAGAAACGGCCATTCTCCAGGTTGCCGAACCTTATGTAAGGTAACTTGTGAACCTGATATTTACTTCAAAAATTTCAGTTACTTCTACTATCAAAAGAATGATTTAAACATTTCTTTGTTTTGAATTCAAGACCTCTATGTTCTAACCATATAATACTTTTCTTGCTTTATAGCTATTAATCTTTCCTTAAATCAAAATTCCCGTCTCTCATCTATTACCCATTCTGCACTTTTGAAAGTTGAGTCACTATTCCATTCTCAACATTAACGCTCCCTCTTTCTTAAAGCATCTCCTAATTACAATAGTAGGAATTAAACTTTCCTTTTTTTGTTCTCTCACATATTTTTTAACTTTTCATGTTATCCTACTACCAAAGTTATTTTTACTCTGCATTATATTTACTTATTTGCATGCAAGCCCTTCAACAAGATCTTTGTCTAATCCTTTTATAACCCCCAAAATACTTAGAATTCTGTTTTGTATATATTAAATACTATTTTTTTTTGCTGAAAAAATAGAATGAGTGAATTAAATTCCTTTGATTTAAGACAGACCCATTGAATATAAATTATTTTAATATGACCTATATTGAAAATTCTCATTAAACTTATAATTTAGCTTCATGAAGGCTGAAAATTGGATTTTCCATTAATTTTCTATTACTTAATTTCCCACATAATTTTCTATTTAATCTATAGATTACTTAGATGGGTTAGTACTTGTATTAGTCCATTTTCACACGGCTGTAAAGAAATACCCAAGACTGGGTAATTTATAAAGGAAAGAAGTTTACGTGACTCACAGTTTCACATGGCTGAAGAGCCCTCAGGATCATGGTGAAAAGTTAAGGGGAAGCAATTATCTTCTTCACAAGGCCGAAGTGAGAGTACGGGACAAAAAAAAAAAACACCAAAAAACAAAAAACTACCACTTTAGAAACCATCAGATCTCAAGAGAATTCACTCACTATCACGAGAACAGCATGGGGGAAACCGCCCCTATCATCCAATCACCTTCCTCCCTCAACACATGGGGCTTACAATTAGAGACGAGATTTGGATGGGGACACAGAGCACAATATCTGTATCTTCCTATTTATAGCAGACTATTGGCATAACGACTGAAGGCATACAGTTATTCAGGTAAGGAGAATGATATAAGTAAATAAAAGTGGACACACGTAAAAAATGTTAAGAAAAGATGAAATGCAGATTTAATTAAAATATGAAGAAAGATAGATTTATCTATAATGAACATGCAGGTAGTCAAGTTTGGCTTTGCTTGAACCTAGACTTGATGTAGTGTAAAAAGTGCTCAGTTAATACTTGTCTGGGTCACAAACTTATGGAGTTTAAATATTCTACCATGAACTGGCTAAGTGGACGAGACAGGAATTGTTTTGGTTTGCTATATATCTGCAAATATATGTAAATATCTTAATTCAAATCTTCCCTACTATTAAGAAATTTCTTTCTGAATCATTTCAACCCAATATACTCGATCAAAAGACCAAAACAACAGACCTAGCTATATCTACCAGACATGACAGGATACGGAGTTTTTTTAGTTTTTTCCCATCAATTTTTTGGAGTGTGGCTCTATTAAACATTAAACACAAAAAAAACATAAAAACATAGAAAATTTCAACATTGACCTTCAAAAAGTAGATTAAAAAGAAACGTTAGTATTCATATTATTTTGGTATATAATGGGTTACTGCAAGCATGACATGAAGATCTTGGTATTTACCGCTCTCCTCTTTAAGGTTTTTTCTCGTACTCATCATAGAATTGAGGTCAGGAGGCAAACTGTCACCCCCATATCTGGAAAGATGGGAGCATCCAGAAAGACACTGCACAAAGATCCACTTAGCTGGAGCAGAAGGTGTTCCAGCTGAAGCTGCTCAAGTCATAAAATGGCAAGAACTCTTAAATGGTAATTTTGATGAATTGCTAGAGGCTGAGTGTGGAAGACAATGAGAGTGAGAAACTTCTGGAGGCTGCGGTCTTCAGAGAAGCTCTACACATTTGTGGATCTTTCCTCCAGGAACTCTCCCAGGTTCTCCATAATAGTAAAGAAAAATCCTCTCATGGCTCCGGCAAGGGTGGAGAAGAGTAAGCTGTTGTGCGATTATACCCAGAGCCTCCCTCACAATGTAGTGTTACTTTCCATGGAAGAATTTCACAAAGCACAAGATTCAAACCCTATCCCTGCTGGTAGAAGGAAATTCTTATCCCAGCTGCAGGAAGGAAATCCTATCCCATGTTGCGGAAGCGAATTCCTCCCTACTCTAGTCCTTCTCAACGTTCATGATGAAAAAGGTATAAAAGGCATACTGCTTTTCTCCTCACTTCAAGTAGGCAGGTAAGTAGATAATTTTTTTTAATGTTTAAAGTTTATGATACAATTTATTTTATCTGAAACCTATTAACAGCGACTAAAGTCCTACATTTTATAATTAGCCTTTTTTTTTTTTCTTAAAGCCCCTAAAAGTCAGTTTATTTGTTGAAGTTGACACAACTTGGATACCAAATAAAAGACAACAATGTGAACAAATTATCTATCTCTTGTTAACTGGACTATTTGTTTGAGTTTTTCAAAACTCACCAATTTATATTTTTCTAATATGGAGAAATT
>NW_012107775.1:428105-429989 GCF_000951045.1 Mandrillus leucophaeus | reverse complement strand
ATTAAATTTTAAGCATTAATAAATCTTAAAGCTGAGTCTCTTGTAAAAAAACAAAAACAAAAACAAAAGGTGCCTTGGCCGGGCGCGGTGGCTCACGCCTATAATCCCAGCACTTTGGGAGGCCGAGGCGGGCGGATCACGAGGTCAGGAGATCAAGAATGTCCTGGCTACCATGGTGAAACCCCGTCTCTAGCAAAAATACAAAAATCAGCCGGGCGTGGTGGCGGGAGCCTGTAGTCCCAGCTACTTGAGAGGCTGAGACAGGAGACAGGAGTGAACCTGGGAGGCGGAGCTTGCAGTGAGCTGAGATTGGGCCACTGCACTCCAGCCCGGGCGACAGAGCGAGACTCTGTCTCGCAAATAAAAAAAAAAAAAGAAAAGAAAAAGTGCCTAGCATACGTGCAAGAAATAGAATTACATATATATATATACACACACACACACACACGCAGAAACACAGAAACATGGAAAGGTTCTCATTACAAATTTCAAACTGGTGAAGCTAAAAGATCAGTTATGAAAATAGAATAATTCTCTATAACAGCATTAAAATTTAGAAATTTTTGAAGCAATCGATTGAAAGTGAAATGCTTTGTCTCTTAGAATCATGTACTCACCAGAACAATCACTCAATAGTAACATGTGAAATGTCTCAAATTTTCTTTCCATGCACCCATTAACCAGAAGTTAATGAAGAATTATTTTACCAAAAAGAAAGAATCAAGGAGTGGGAAGATACGTAACTTAGAAGTATGGCTTTCAGAATATAAGGCTGGAGAGGGAATTTCCAGGATTTTCATAAAAGGAAAATCTGAGACAGTCGTAGAGCAGGTCTAGAAAACAAGTGACTCTGAGATTTATCAGTGTTAAGTTCACAAGGAAGTATGCAAAGGAAGGAATATGTGAGGACATGAATACTTGGTTCAGATTTGAATAATATTTCTAATAAGTTCAGTTTGTACAATGATTAAATGAAGAATTAAGACAATAACTACAGTGTGGTATCTTGAGAAGTTGGAGGTTAAGAATTTATGTGTGGAGGGGGAGTATAGAAAGTTACATTCTCCTTATTTACATTAGATGAACAAAAGACAATATGTGACCTGAAAAAAAAGTGTTATGGAAACTATGAAAATTAAAAACAGCTAAAAAACAAACGTTGAAAGTGGTAAATTCTAGGGTGTGGAGGGAAACAACAGAACTGGCTGGGACAGGGAAATGCTATCTTTTTTTATTGTAAATCTTGTAGAAAAAAAATTTAAATACTATGCATGTGAATTTTTACATAAAAATCAAATTTCAAAATATGAGTTAAATTGAAACTGAAGGGATAGCTGAAATTCAAATATATGGTTTTCCACAAGAACATCTGTTCCTAAATTTATTCTTTAAATTAAAAATGAAAAGCTTTAAAAATGAAAAGCTTTAAATATGAAATTTAAGATCGTTCATTTTAATGCTAACAGATTTATTGACTCTCTTTTAATTATAATAAATAATTAAATACCTTTAAACTATCCCTGATATTCTTCTCTCCTCTACCAGTTTTTGGTTAGTGATACTATAACTTTAACATTATCAGGATTTATGGACTTTATGTTTGGTTTTCTACTCATATTCAAGGAATAGGTTAGTTTTGGTTTAATATGTAAGTTTATTACTGTGTACTGCTAGTCCTTTTACTATGACTTTGATATTTCTGAGTTCCTTATTTTTATCCATCTTTTCGGTCATTTTGATTTCATCTTATAGTTTTGTTGTTTTTAATTCAAAACAAACTTAAGGTATATTTCCTAAATCCTTCATGTTTTACCTTTCTAGATCATGTTTACAACTGAAGCATAGTTTGGTTGCATACAAAATTCTTATGTCATTTTTTTTTTT
>NW_012107775.1:426016-428055 GCF_000951045.1 Mandrillus leucophaeus | reverse complement strand
CTGAAGGGATAGCTGAAATTCAAATATATGGTTTTCCACAAGAACATCTGTTCCTAAATTTATTCTTTAAATTAAAAATGAAAAGCTTTAAAAATGAAAAGCTTTAAATATGAAATTTAAGATCGTTCATTTTAATGCTAACAGATTTATTGACTCTCTTTTAATTATAATAAATAATTAAATACCTTTAAACTATCCCTGATATTCTTCTCTCCTCTACCAGTTTTTGGTTAGTGATACTATAACTTTAACATTATCAGGATTTATGGACTTTATGTTTGGTTTTCTACTCATATTCAAGGAATAGGTTAGTTTTGGTTTAATATGTAAGTTTATTACTGTGTACTGCTAGTCCTTTTACTATGACTTTGATATTTCTGAGTTCCTTATTTTTATCCATCTTTTCGGTCATTTTGATTTCATCTTATAGTTTTGTTGTTTTTAATTCAAAACAAACTTAAGGTATATTTCCTAAATCCTTCATGTTTTACCTTTCTAGATCATGTTTACAACTGAAGCATAGTTTGGTTGCATACAAAATTCTTATGTCATTTTTTTTTTTTGATACTAGTTGTTACTATAAAACCATGTTCCTCTGTGATCTCTGGATGCTAATTATTATTATATAGGTGCTGTCACAATTCAGATATCTCTGTTCCTGTTTTTTCCATTTACTAATTTCGTTTTTAGGAATAACATAATACATGCAACACATATGCCCATTTTTCTTCACCTTTCTTCGTATTTTTGATGTCATTTCCCTTCCCTAGAAAATTTGTTTTCACTATTTTTTCCTAGCCTGATGGAGAATTAATTGAATTCTTTTGTGTCCTGGAATAATTATTCTCCTGATGTGTACTTCCCTTTTAATTTGGTTCTTATATTTCTCCTTCTAATTAATAAAATGTCAATATCTATGCACAGGTTTTATGCTGGTACTATTCTGCTAATTATAAGTACTTGAAATGTGGTGTTTGTGAGTATATGGTGGAAAACATTGTGGGGAAATGTTGGAGAGGGATTAGTGGGGATGACCTCCAACTCACAGTGCAGTTTGTTGCCCTACATTTTCTTATAAAATGGTATGTGCCCTCTGTACTGAAGACACATTTTCTCTGGGTTTCTTCTAGATTTTTGCTGCTAGCATGGTGTGTGAGACTCATGAAGAAGCCTCATGTGTCCAGAGTTGTGTCCAGAATTGGTTGCTTCCAGTGGGTTCTTGGTCTCACTGACTTCAAGAATGAAGCTGCAGACCCTCGCAGTGAGTTACAGTTTTTAAACATGGTGTGTCTTGAGTTTGTTCCTTCAGATGTTCAGATGTGTCCAGAGTTTTCTTCCTTCTGGTGGGTGCATGGTCTTACTCACTTCAGGAGTGAAGGCACAGACCTTCGGGGTGAGTATTACAGCTCATAAAGGTAGTGCGGACCCAAAGAGTGAGCAGCAACAAGACTTACTGTGAACACAGAAAGAACAAAACTTCCACAACCTTCAACCCTGATGGCTCTGGTGGCCAGCTTTTATTCCCTTATTTGGCCCCGCCCATGTCCTGCTGGTTGGTCCATTTTACAGAGCACTGATTGGTCCATTTTACAGAGTGCTGATTGGTCCGTTTTTACAGAGTGCTGATTGGTGCATTTACAAACCGTTAGACACAGAACGCTGATTGGTGCGTTTTTACAGAGTGCTGACTGGTGTATTTACAAATCTTTAGCTAGACGCAGAGTGCCGATTGGTGCATTTACGATCCCCTAGCTAGACAGAAAAGTTATCCAAGTCCCCACTGGACCCAGGAAGCCCAGCTGGCTTCACCTCTCACCACCAGTTACAGAAAATTGTTGTAATCTGATGATTTTCCTTACCCATTCCATCCTTCACCTGGAAGACTTCCAGTCAGTGTCTCACAACCAGGACGTTGAATTACAAATAAAATGATGTGCCTTTAGTTTCTTTGTCTTTCTGCTCCAATTACCTACCATTCTCTACTCTAACATTCATCCTGTCCTTGGTGGCCAGTAGGATTAATCACAGACTGAGAGAAT
>NW_012107775.1:422222-424926 GCF_000951045.1 Mandrillus leucophaeus | reverse complement strand
CTGATCTGTAATTCTAACTTATGTGAAGCTGTCCATCACCCTACACCATCTCTGGAAGTAGCTATTAATAGTTATATCTTTGCCTAGTTAAAAACTAAATATGAGATAGCTTTTTTCTTTAATGTTGCATTTTCTAAATTACTATAAATGAGTAATTACCACGATAAAATTAATAGTGGTTGATAGTTATTTTTAGTTAATTACCTATGTAAATACTTTCACCATTTTTTCTGGTAGAATCTGTTTTTTAAAATCCATACATGATTGTGTGTGTACATCATATAACACCCTTTGAAATTGACCCTACTTTATTAAATATATCTTTCAGTTTATTGCTTGCTTTTTAATTTGCCCACAGAGATTTTACATTAAAAGAATTATGTTAGTTTGTATGTAATCTATCAGTATTTTATATTATTATTTCTGAATCTATTGTCATAATATGAACTACTCTCAGCAACCCAGAATGATAGATCTGCCTTAGTATTTTTATGAATTTATTATATTTGAATGTTAATACATTTATACTTAATTGGATGTTAGGATTCTAACACACCTTACCAACTGGCCCAAACACAATTTATTGTATTTATTATTTTATTCATTGCTTGAAATTCCATTGTATTTTATAATAAGTGATTATAATAAGTTCTTGGTCATTCTACCAAAAAACCACAAGTACTCATATGTTCATTGCAGCACTATTCACAATAGCAAAGACTGAAATCAAACTAGGTGCCCATCAATGATGGTTTGGATAAAGGAAATGTGGTATATGCACCATGGAATACTATGCAGCCATGAAAAAAGAATGAAATCATGTCCTTTGCATCAACATGGACACAGCTGGAGGTTGTTATCCTAAGTGAACTAACATAGGAACAGAAAACCTAATACTGCATGTTCTCACTTATTAGTGGAAGCTAAACATTGAGTGCATATGGGCATAAAGATGAAAATAAGAGACACTAGGGATTACTAGAAGATAGATAGAGGGAGGACTGTGGGCTGAAAAACTACCTGTTTGGTAGTATGCTAAGTACCTGAGTGATGGGATCATCTATACCCCAAACCTTAGCATCATGCCTCATCCATTTTACCCATGTAACAAACCTGCACATGTTTGAATTCAAAATAAAAGTTGAAAAAAAAGAAACAAAAATGTAAGCTCTTGAGTCTATTTCTCCACTGCATAGGCACTTTCACTGCTCTGTTTGTCCATTCCTGCACCAAATTTTGCCCTCATTCTCCTTGTTTATTTAGAAAGTTTTCAGCTTGCTCTTTTATTTATTTTTCAGGTAAACTAAAGAATAATTTTCTGTAGTTCCTCATATAATCCCAATGGAATGTTAAGTAGAGTCAACTTGGATAGAATCAGTATCTGTACTGTATTGAATTTATGCATCGATATTAGTCCATTCTTACACTGCTAATAAAGACACACATGAGACTAGGTAATTTACAAAGGAAAGAGGTTTAATTAACTCACAGTGCAGAATGGATGGGGAGACCTTAGGAAACTTACAATCATGGCAGAAAAGGAAGCAAATACATCCTTCTTCACATGGCAGCAGGCGAGAGAAGAATGAGAACAGAGTGAAGGGGAAAGCCCCTTATAATACCAACATATGTCATGAGAACTTACTGACTGTCACAAGAATCGCCTGGAAGAAACTGCCCCCATGATTCAATTAGCTCCCACCAGGTCCCTCCCAAGACATGTGGGGATTATAGGAACTACAATTCAAGATGAGATCTGGGTGGGAACACAGCCAAACCATATCAACATCCAGGGATATAATAAGCATCTGTTTTTATGCAAAATTTTTCCGTTGATCAAATAATGAGCTGTGGTTATATAGTCATTTCCAAAGAGATCCTGTACAATTATTGTTAAGCATTTTAATTTTTCTTGCTATAATGACGGGGCATTTCCCCATTCTATTTTTATCTAATATTCTTACAAGCTCTTCATCTCTGGGCATCATTTTAAAAATTATACTCTTGTTGAGTTATCTTAATTGGTTTTAATTGTATTATAGTTTATTATCTTTAATTTATAAATAAACATCATTGCTAATAGTAACTATTATGCATATATGTCAAACTCTACATTAAACATTTGGCACATATTCAATAAAAAGACGTGATAATTTATGCCACGTACTATATTTATAATCTGATCACAATATTCTAGCCAACAAGAGCTAGATCAATGTCAAGCCACAATGTTTGTTCACTATTTTTATTTTTAACTTCACTGGGAATGCATCACTTTACTATTAAGTTAAACATCAACTATTTCTTTGAGAGATAATACATAATATGCTATTTTTATACCAAGAATTTTTAGAAGATATAGATGTTAAATATAATCAAATGTGTTTTCAGTATTGATAGCATCTCTTTAGGGATTACATTTTTTTGTTGTATCAATATATTACAGTTCTATTATATCTTAATATATCTGTATAATGAGGTTATATCAAGATTTCTTAAAAATAATTTTTTACCTTAAAATTATACAGTATTTTAATGTCATTAATTTCTTGGATAGAGAGTTTTCTCTTTTGAGAACTTATTCCTTTAATAAATATAAATGAAGTTATTGAGTACCTGGATTACACTAAAAAATAAAAACATAATTATTTATCCAATGAGATCGGTTAAGAAATTTTACCTTTATCAAAATTAATTGGAAAGC
>NW_012107775.1:418051-420232 GCF_000951045.1 Mandrillus leucophaeus | reverse complement strand
TGTATGGATGCTGTCATCAGAACTAGTACAAATGTATCTTCCTAAATCAATGTGGGTGCTATCACAATGACTTTATACGTGGAGTTTAGTTTCCATGCTTGTTTCTGTGGCACTCAGCACATGTAGTAAAATTCTCAGGCTATTAAATGTTGATGAACATGGGGATTTTGAACACAGATAAATTAAATTGTGCTTCTTATCCATCTTATCCGGTTAAATCAGGTCTCAGCATGTCACTATGAGAAGACTACAGTTTATGGGTGTTTGCATTGAATAGTATAAATATGTGACATAATAGCACAGTTCTGAGTGGAGAGGGTTTGTTTAGATAATAGTTCTCAATCTTCCTGAAGTGGTTATTTGCTATTGTAAACTTTGCTTCCACTAACGTTATTTTATAATTAAGTTTTGGAGAAAACATTAAAAATATACATAAGCAAAAACAACATAAAAAGCAAAGATATGTTCAGCCTAATCCCATTACCATGCCTCCATACATTAATTTTGTATATATACATATGTATTTCTTCATAATTTTATGCATATACATATAATGAGATCATAATATAACTATAGTTAATTTTCTTTTCCCAAATAACTATATGTAGAGTAATACATTTATTTTTATACCAAAAACAGCCTTTTACACCATCATGTTTTAAAATTCTTAGTAGTCCCTGATATTCTTTAATGTATTTCTCTTATCTATCACTTACATTTACTTTAGAAATGTTCTCCTTAATTATTATTTTACAAATCTTTGAAATATTTTGCTTCGTCGCTTAATGAAGTAAACTTAGAAGTGGAAATTTTAGGTTAAAAGGCATATATATTTTTAGGATTTCTATTACATTTCATCAAATTGCCTTCTACAAAATTTGCGCTGATCTGTAATTCTAACTTATGTGAAGCTGTCCATCACCCTACACCATCTCTGGAAGTAGCTATTAATAGTTATATCTTTGCCTAGTTAAAAACTAAATATGAGATAGCTTTTTTCTTTAATGTTGCATTTTCTAAATTACTATAAATGAGTAATTACCACGATAAAATTAATAGTGGTTGATAGTTATTTTTAGTTAATTACCTATGTAAATACTTTCACCATTTTTTCTGGTAGAATCTGTTTTTTAAAATCCATACATGATTGTGTGTGTACATCATATAACACCCTTTGAAATTGACCCTACTTTATTAAATATATCTTTCAGTTTATTGCTTGCTTTTTAATTTGCCCACAGAGATTTTACATTAAAAGAATTATGTTAGTTTGTATGTAATCTATCAGTATTTTATATTATTATTTCTGAATCTATTGTCATAATATGAACTACTCTCAGCAACCCAGAATGATAGATCTGCCTTAGTATTTTTATGAATTTATTATATTTGAATGTTAATACATTTATACTTAATTGGATGTTAGGATTCTAACACACCTTACCAACTGGCCCAAACACAATTTATTGTATTTATTATTTTATTCATTGCTTGAAATTCCATTGTATTTTATAATAAGTGATTATAATAAGTTCTTGGTCATTCTACCAAAAAACCACAAGTACTCATATGTTCATTGCAGCACTATTCACAATAGCAAAGACTGAAATCAAACTAGGTGCCCATCAATGATGGTTTGGATAAAGGAAATGTGGTATATGCACCATGGAATACTATGCAGCCATGAAAAAAGAATGAAATCATGTCCTTTGCATCAACATGGACACAGCTGGAGGTTGTTATCCTAAGTGAACTAACATAGGAACAGAAAACCTAATACTGCATGTTCTCACTTATTAGTGGAAGCTAAACATTGAGTGCATATGGGCATAAAGATGAAAATAAGAGACACTAGGGATTACTAGAAGATAGATAGAGGGAGGACTGTGGGCTGAAAAACTACCTGTTTGGTAGTATGCTAAGTACCTGAGTGATGGGATCATCTATACCCCAAACCTTAGCATCATGCCTCATCCATTTTACCCATGTAACAAACCTGCACATGTTTGAATTCAAAATAAAAGTTGAAAAAAAAGAAACAAAAATGTAAGCTCTTGAGTCTATTTCTCCACTGCATAGGCACTTTCACTGCTCTGTTTGTCCATTCCTGCACCAAATTTTGCCCTCATTCTCCTTGTTTATTTAGAAAGTTTTCAGCTTGCTCTTTTATTTATTTTTCAG
>NW_012107775.1:409504-412866 GCF_000951045.1 Mandrillus leucophaeus | reverse complement strand
ATTTGTGTGAGCCTATTTCTGGGCTCTCTTTATTGATCTATGCATTCATTCTTTAACCAATACCATGCTGTCTTGAAGTAATGTTATAGTAAGTCTTGAAATCATTCTTTGAAATTCATTCTTCTAATTCATTATTGTGTTTGCTACTCTAGGTATTTTGCCTTTTAACATAAACTATAGAATCAATTTGCCATTATCTAAAAATAACTTGCTGGTATTTTGACAGGGATTGTGAGAATCTATATATCATACTGAGAGAATTGACACTACTGTCAATTACACAATCTATATATTACACTGAGAGAAGACACAATACTGTCTTCCAATTTCCATTTATTTAGATCTTCTTTGATTTGTTTCATGAGCTATATAATTATTAATATGTAGGATATGTTCATACTTGATTAGGTTTATATCTAAGCATTTCATTTTGGGGGTAGTGCTATGGTAACTGATATTGATTTTTAATTTCAGATTCCAATTGTTTGTTGCTGGTACAGAGTAAAGCAATTTTATTTTGTATATTATATTGTCTCATGTGACATTACTATATTCATTTATTTGCTCTAGGAGTTTCTCTCCTTTTGGGGGTATTTTATACACAATCATATTATCTGCAAATAAAGACAGTTTTCTTTCTTTCTTCCCAGTCTGTATACCTTTTATTGCATTTTTTATCTAGGGCTATCTAGGGCTTCTAGTAAGATATGAAAGAGAATGGTAAAATAGTTAATCCTTGCTTTGTTCTAAACCTTTGGAGGACAGAGTCCTGTTTCTCATGAATAAACATGTTCCCTGTAGGTTTTTGGTACATTGTAGTAGTCTCCCCTCATCCATGGGGGATACATTCCAAGACCGTCAGTGGATGTCTGAAATCATGGATATTAATGAACCCTACTTGTACTATGTTTTTTATATACTTATATACCTATGTTAATATTTAATTTACAAATTGAGTGCCATAAGAGATTAATAATAATAATGAAATAGAACAATTATCACAACATGCTGGAATAAAATTATGTTAATGTGGTAACTGAAACTGCAGAAAGCAAAACCATGATTAAGGTAAGACTACTGGATTTTTTTTATGGAGTTATGTAAATTTCTTCTCTACTGTATCTGGGATTGGGATTAGAATAATGCTGGTCTCATAGAATTATTAGTAATTGTGGTATCTACTTCTATTTTTTGGAAGAAATTGTGGAAGATAAGTACCTTTACTTTCCTGTATATTTGGTAGAATCTACCAGTGACTCCACCATGGGGGCATGCTGGGATTTTTTGTTGTCGTTATTTTTTATTCATATTATTTAATAGATATAAACATATTCAGATTATACGTTACTTGGAGTGAAGTTTGGTAATTTGTGTTTCTCAATAGTTCATTTTATCTGAATTATCAAATGTGAGGCCACGAAGTTATTTATAGTATTGCTTCATTGTCCTTTTAATATTCATGGAATTAGTATCACTTCTGATATTGGTAATTTATTTCTTCTCTTTTCTTCTTAGCCTATCTAAAGATTTATTGATGTCCTTGATCTTATCTTTTCAGAGGATAAGCTTTTGGTTTCATGGATATTTTTTCTTGTTTTCTTGTTTTCTATTTTATTGATTCTTATGGAATTTTCACTATTTACTTTTTTCTGCTTTCTTTAACCTGAAATTGATCTTTTAAACATTTTTATAATGTGAAATCTTAGGTTACTGATTGCAGGTCATTTTTCCATTTTAATATATGCACTTAAAGTTCTTAATATTCCTCTAAGTACTGTGTTTACTGCATCTCAAAATCTTGATAGGTTGTATTATTGTTTTCATTTAAATTTAAATTAAATTTCTCTTGAAACAGTTTAACCCCTGGGTTATTTGGAACTGTGTTGTTTAATTTCCAAGTATTTGGGATTTTCTAGCTATCTTCCTGTTATTGATTTCTAATGTTAATTTTATTGTGGTCTGAGGACATATTTTGTATAATTTCTATTACTTTAAAACTGTTAAGAATCTTTTTGGTGAGTGTTCCATTTGAGTTTCATAGGAATGTATTTTGCCACTGTTGAATGAATTATTCTATAAATATCAACTAGATCAAATTGTTTGATAGTGCTCTTCATATGTATTATATCCTTTTAAATTTCTGTCTGCTTGATCTATAAATTATTAAAGAAGTCTATTGGAGTTTTCAACTATAATAGTGGGCTATCTAGTTCTCCTTGCCCTTCTATCAGTTTTTGCCTCAGTTATTTTGACTTCAGTTGTTAAATTCATAAACAATAGAAACTGTTATATCTTCTTGGATAATTGACTCCTTTATTATGAATACAGTTGTAGCTGAAACTTTATACCTTTGACCTATATCTTCCCACATCCCTATAATCTCCCTTCCACCCTGCTCGTGTTTTACTTTTTCTAAGTATTCATATTTTAAATATTTTACATATGAGTGAGATCATGCAACATTTTTTCTTTGTTTTTGTCTTATTTCACTTAGCATAATAATCTCTAATTGTGTTCATATTGTTGAATGTCAGGATTGCCCCCTTTTTAAATGCTGAATAATATGCTATTATACATGTACACAAACACACATGCATATATATATGAGATATATATGATATATACATATATGAGATATATATCTCACAGCTTCTTTATGCCTTCATCCATTGATGGACATTTTGATTGTTTCTATATCTTGGATATTGTGAATAATGCTGCAATGAACATGGAAGTACAGATATCTTTATGAGGTGATTATTTTATTTCCTTTGGTTATTTACTCAAAAGAGGAATGTCAGCTCATATGGTAGTTCTATTTTTAATTTCTTTAGGAAGCTGCACACTGTTTTTCACAGTAAGCAGCTCCAATCTATGTTGCTTTTAATAGTGTGCATGGATTCTTTTTTCTCTATACCTGATATGGTTAGGCTTTGTGCTCCCAACCAAATCTCACCTTGAATTTTATTTCTCATAATCCCCACATGTCAAGGGAGAGACCAGGAGGCTGTAATTGAATCATGGGGGTGGTTTCCCCCATGTGGTTTTCCTTATAGTGACTGAGTCCTCACAAGATCAGATGGGCTCTTCCTCCTTCACTCAGCTCTTCTCCTTCCCGCTGCCTCTTCACGTTTCAACATGATTATAAGTTTCCTGAGGCCTCCCAAGTCATGCTGAACTCTAATCAATTAAACCTCTTTCTTTTATAAATTACCCAGTCTCAGGCAGTTTTTTATAGCACTATGAAAACGGACTAATACAATACTCATGCCAGCACTTGTTATCTCCTGTCTTTTTTAGAAAAACCATCCTCACAGGAATGAGATAATATCTCATTGTGGTTTTGATTTGCATTTACCTGA
>NW_012107775.1:392972-408224 GCF_000951045.1 Mandrillus leucophaeus | reverse complement strand
TCTCAAAATCTTGATAGGTTGTATTATTGTTTTCATTTAAATTTAAATTAAATTTCTCTTGAAACAGTTTAACCCCTGGGTTATTTGGAACTGTGTTGTTTAATTTCCAAGTATTTGGGATTTTCTAGCTATCTTCCTGTTATTGATTTCTAATGTTAATTTTATTGTGGTCTGAGGACATATTTTGTATAATTTCTATTACTTTAAAACTGTTAAGAATCTTTTTGGTGAGTGTTCCATTTGAGTTTCATAGGAATGTATTTTGCCACTGTTGAATGAATTATTCTATAAATATCAACTAGATCAAATTGTTTGATAGTGCTCTTCATATGTATTATATCCTTTTAAATTTCTGTCTGCTTGATCTATAAATTATTAAAGAAGTCTATTGGAGTTTTCAACTATAATAGTGGGCTATCTAGTTCTCCTTGCCCTTCTATCAGTTTTTGCCTCAGTTATTTTGACTTCAGTTGTTAAATTCATAAACAATAGAAACTGTTATATCTTCTTGGATAATTGACTCCTTTATTATGAATACAGTTGTAGCTGAAACTTTATACCTTTGACCTATATCTTCCCACATCCCTATAATCTCCCTTCCACCCTGCTCGTGTTTTACTTTTTCTAAGTATTCATATTTTAAATATTTTACATATGAGTGAGATCATGCAACATTTTTTCTTTGTTTTTGTCTTATTTCACTTAGCATAATAATCTCTAATTGTGTTCATATTGTTGAATGTCAGGATTGCCCCCTTTTTAAATGCTGAATAATATGCTATTATACATGTACACAAACACACATGCATATATATATGAGATATATATGATATATACATATATGAGATATATATCTCACAGCTTCTTTATGCCTTCATCCATTGATGGACATTTTGATTGTTTCTATATCTTGGATATTGTGAATAATGCTGCAATGAACATGGAAGTACAGATATCTTTATGAGGTGATTATTTTATTTCCTTTGGTTATTTACTCAAAAGAGGAATGTCAGCTCATATGGTAGTTCTATTTTTAATTTCTTTAGGAAGCTGCACACTGTTTTTCACAGTAAGCAGCTCCAATCTATGTTGCTTTTAATAGTGTGCATGGATTCTTTTTTCTCTATACCTGATATGGTTAGGCTTTGTGCTCCCAACCAAATCTCACCTTGAATTTTATTTCTCATAATCCCCACATGTCAAGGGAGAGACCAGGAGGCTGTAATTGAATCATGGGGGTGGTTTCCCCCATGTGGTTTTCCTTATAGTGACTGAGTCCTCACAAGATCAGATGGGCTCTTCCTCCTTCACTCAGCTCTTCTCCTTCCCGCTGCCTCTTCACGTTTCAACATGATTATAAGTTTCCTGAGGCCTCCCAAGTCATGCTGAACTCTAATCAATTAAACCTCTTTCTTTTATAAATTACCCAGTCTCAGGCAGTTTTTTATAGCACTATGAAAACGGACTAATACAATACTCATGCCAGCACTTGTTATCTCCTGTCTTTTTTAGAAAAACCATCCTCACAGGAATGAGATAATATCTCATTGTGGTTTTGATTTGCATTTACCTGACGATTAGTGGTACTGAGCACTTTTTCATATACCTATTGGCCATTTTTTATATCTTCTTTAGAGAAATGTCTATTCAGGTCCTTTGCTTACTTTTTATTGGGTTATTTGCAGGTTTTTTTTTTTTTTTTTTTTTTTTTTTTTTTTTTTTTGCTATCGAGTTATGTAAGTTCTTTATACATTTTGGATATTAACCTCTTATCAGATATATAGTTCACAAATATTTTCTCTCAATCCACAGGCTGCCTTTTACTGTGCTGTGTCTTTTGCTGTGCAGAAGCTCTTTAGTTTAATGAAGTCCCACTTGTTAATTTTTGCGTTTTTGTCTTTGCTTTTAGTTTTTGCATTCTTTTTCATCTCTCTTTGCTTTTTAAAATTTTATATTTTGTATTGTTTAAATTATACATACTCTTTTCCTCATTGATTTATAAATTATTAGTCTTGTTTTTATTTATTTCCATTACTTTTAATATAAAAGAGTCATGTACATATGTATTTACAAAAGGATAAAGAATAATTGATCATTTAATATCAATTATTCATATTATACTGCTTTGTGTCAATTTTCCCTTTTTATTATAAGAATGTGGGATTTCACAGAAGTTGCTCTTCCTTTTTGACTCACATTTGGTCTCTGTCAGAAATTATTCTGATATTTATATGTCTCATAAATTATCGGCAAGTAAGGCAGAGATTCTATGTTTATAGGTTTTATTTTCCATAATCCTTTTTCCCCCAGTGATGTGTCTTCCTCATTCATAATGTTTTGGTTTTCATTTAGTCCTATCAAGCAACACTTTCTTCAAGTAACACTTTCAGGAAAGGAACAAGGATGGTATATTTTCTGAATTCCTGGATATCTATGGATGACTTTTTTTCTCTTTGGCATAAAAACACAACTTGCACATAGCATTTTTTCCCTCAGAAATCATAGAAATTTTCCTTTTTAGCCAATACTTACTATTGCATAAACTCTGTTGTTGATAATTTTTATTTTCATTAGAGATCGTTGGGCAATAATTGTGTGTGTGTGTGTTTGTGTGTGTGTGTGTGTACTCCTCCATAAGTGCTTGGAGAAAAACAATTTGAGCTTTTCAAAATGATCCCAGCACTTTGGGAGGCTGAGGCGGGTGGATCACGAGGTCAGGAGATCCTGGTTAACACGGTGAAACCCCGTCTCTACAAAAAATACAAAACATTAGCCGTGGGTGGTGGCGGGTGCCTGTAGTCCCAGCTACTTAGGAGGCTGAGGCAGGAGAATCACGTGAACCCGGGAGGCGGAGCTTGCAGTGAGCGGAGGTTGCCCCACTGCACTGTAGCCTATGTGACACAGTGAGACTCCGCCTCAAAAAAAAAAAAAAAAAGTTACCATGTTTTGGTTTATTTTCTTTCATTTGCCTGAATTTCAGTAATTTCTGTTAACAAACATATTCTATATTCTCAGAAATGAATGTTCAGTATTATGTTTTAAATATTTTCTTCTATCTTTTTTACCTACTTTTTCATTATATACACATAATGACCCAGACTGGTGAGCTAAAGCACAGAGGATTTCATAGCTTTTCAAGACTGATTATATTACAATGCCCTTCTCCATTCTATGAGAAAATGAATATATTCAGTTAATATTTTATAGATAGATACATAGATAGGAAAAGTAAAACTCAGAGAGTTCAATAATTTGTGGCAAGCAATGTCACAGAGTATGTGGAAGGGGGGAAAATACTGAGGTTGTAACTCTCTAAACATGGGGCCATTTTTGTCTAATAGTTCTAATTTTTCTAATTTCTAATACAAAAAAAGTTTTCTAAAGAGAATCTCTTTAGAAGATTTGAGAGGAAAACTCTAATTTCAACTCGCATACATCTCAGGAGGGACACTGGAGAATGGCAGGTCTCAGGAAATAGGTCTCACACGCCACTCGCAAGGAAAAGCATCATTTGTAAATTCCTCTGCATGCAGCTTTGAAACTTGGCTCCTAAGTCAAACTTATGCTTTTTCAGTAAGGCGTCATTGCACTAGCTAAGGAGTCATTGCACTAGCAAAGCAGTCATCAGCTTATGCAAACTCCTGTGGGTACAAAAAAGAGATCTTTAAGCTGCTTATTACTTTATTATTGCTGAAAGGAAAAAAAAAAAAAAAAGCAACCCATAAAGAGAAAAGGGGGTGGGAGAATTAAGGATCTAATAACAGTGAAAGCTTGCTGCCCAGGTTGTGTCTCTTGCTGTGTTTGAATGATTTTTCTTTGTCAACAGCCTTGCACTGGGCTATTTTTAGTATCTCTTTAATAATTGAGCTGTAGCAATTGTGCTCAGCAGCTGGAACAGGCAGGGAAAATAGCAGCTCAAAGAAATAGTGCAGCAGGGTCATAATTTAAGTCAAGCTGCATTATGGAGCATACCTTTCTCAAAGGTAGAATGTCGAGGTTAAAAAAAAGAACTGAGGAAAGTGGAAGGAAAGAAAGACAAAAATAAGTGATGGATGCTGAATATTTTTGTATGTTTTTAAAACAAGCCTGAAAAGATGTCTCCTTGGGCAGGTTCTTTTATGGCAAAGAAAGTGCAGATGGAGGGCTCTACTATTTTATGTGGCAAACAGGACAGGGAAACTTGGATTGCCAGCAGAATTGACGCTTACCTTATTCCAAGGGCTGATTCCTGCACACCACAAACCTCACAACGTTGTAAGTGGCATGACAATAAGAAGTTGAAAGAGTGTACTTTAGCCACTGAAAAGGAAACTGACCATGATAAAGAAAGGAAAATCTTACATTCCACAGCATTTCCCTGTCCACTTTTGGATGACATAGTTGGGTTTTGCATAGTCCAATTCTCAGATGCATCATCAAATGCCTGATTTAGGTCATTAATCCCATGGGAGTGGTATACAGCTCACGTTGCTGAAATACTTGGCTTTGTGTTGCGGACTCTCTCCTAGTCTCGGCCTGCTTAGCTCAAAGTGACATAGAGCCTTGCCAAATGAAGACTCATGAGTGTCCATATATTAGACCGGTGGAGACATTCAACTTCGATAATTAGAGAAAATAAAAATAACAAACAAATAAGATCAACAATTAATTAAATGATCAAATCAACTAGACTTCTGCCAAATTGTTTATGTCTTTGGACCAGGCAGGGATTGCTAACGGTTGATGAGGTCGTGAATGTTCCTCCTTGGCACTTCAAACTTTTCCCCACTTACATTTTCCCTCCTTGGTTTGCTTTTCTATAAGCTTTTGCGTGCTTCCCTACCTCCATTTGTTGTCTGTACTTGGCTCCCTTCTTTACTGTGTTTTCCTCTGCCCTTTTCCTTCCCCTCTGCTTTCTGCCTGGGGTTTTAGACTGGAGCCCTAACCAATAGGAGGAAGTTTTTAGGCTGAGTTGGGTTGATGTGACATTTCATCCGGTAGAGGTCAATATGACAAAGGGAATTTCCACAAATACCCAGGCATATACACACCCTATTAGCACAATATAGGAAAGGTGAATGGCTACTCATGATTGCTTACAGGACCAAGAAACAATTTTCCCACAAGTCTGTGTCCTTTAATTATCAAAATGGCCATTTACTTCAAAACTAGTTTTGGGGAATTTTTACACAGAAAGTTAGTATAATTTTTTTTTTTAATTGCACACATTTCTTAAACATCAGGGTAAATGTTAATTCATGCTTTATTTTAAATTTACAAAACATAAGAAGGAAGTGGAGGGAAGGACTGGTTAAAATGCCAGTCCTGACATTGTTTTAAATACCTAATATATGCTTTTAGATCTTTAGGTGACCAAAAAAGGAGAGTTTTCAGGTGTGTGACAAACAAAAACCAAAAGAATGTAGTTGGATCAGTGTGAAACCTGATCTCTATCAGAACTCCCTTTTTTATATGAACTCATTCTGTAAGCATTGGTTTGTAATGGAGGAACAATTGGATTGGACTGCTTGGATGAGAACGTTTTCAGGCGATTCAGCGAGGATGAGGGGATGTCTTTGGATTTAGTATTTATTTATTTATTTATGCCTCTGAGTTGTTCAACACACAAGGCATGCAGGTGCTGACTTCTTCTGGCAGGCAAGGAGAGAGATCCATATATCATTACCCTTGCAGGCATTTAGGAGAACACCAATTTTCAACCTCACAGACTTTCCTGAAAGTCCAGTACAGCAGCCAGTTAGATCCATAAAATTGAAAATGAGATCCGATGGGTTCCAAGGGATTAGAACATCAGAGTAGAAACCTGTCCTCTATGAATTGCCTAACTCTGGCCACAGAATTTAGTCGCATTCTGTATTACTTTCCCAGGGCTTCTGTAACAAACTACCACAAACTTCATAGCTTCAAACAACATAAATTTATTTGCTCACAGTTTCAGAGGCCAGAAGTTCAAAATCAGCATCACTTGACCTAAATCAAGGTGTCTACAGGACCAGACTCCCTCTGGAACGCTAGAAGGGACTCTGTTTCTTGTCTGTTTTTAAACTCTAATCTCTCCTGGCATTTCATGATTTGTAGCACTTCACTCCCATCTCTTCCTCCAAGGTCACATTTCTGCTTCCTTTTCTGTCTGTCAAATCTCCCCCTGCTTCTCTCTTACAAGAACACTAATCACTGACCTTGGGGCTCATTCAGATAATGCAGGATAATCTCCCATTCTCAAGATCCTTAATTTAGTTACATCTTCGAAGATTCTTTTTGCAAATAAGGTAATTTTCACAGCTTCCAGGGATTAGGATATGAATATATTGTTTAGGAAGGCACTATTCAGCCACTGCACCCTCTTAGTCCAAAAAAATGCCCCAGATCCATTCAGACACCATTGGCACCCTAGACAAGACATTTTACTTTGCTGTTGTTTTTTCTTACATAATGGTAATAATAAAAAGAATAGCTAACATCTATTGAGGGACTGGTTTTATGTCCTCTTGTAAGAGAGTTTTGTATTAAACTAAAACTTATGAAAATGATAATGCCTGTCAGGTTTTGGCCCACAGAAACAGCAATTTCATTTTATTTAGTCACTTACGTTCACTCATTTAAAATTCCTGTTTACTCTATAAGAAACTGACTATTATTATTCCCAGTTTACAGATAAAGAAACTGAGGTACAGAAACTTTAGGAGACTTACCCAAGGTCATATAGGAAATGTTAGTAACATCAGTATTTACCCCAGATGGCCAAAGTCCTACACTCCTACTTTAACCTTCCTCCAACTAGGCTTTTCTTCGCTCACTAAAGGAGCTCAGCCTTCAGTTGCTATTGTTATATATGAGATGTTTCTGTGGCTCATGCAGGATGATTAACTGGGGGCGAACTTTGGTTCTTGTTAGTGATCAGATCATTTTTTACCCTTTGTCTAATCTGCATGCAAAGTACAGAAAATGAAAGAAGATGGAATGTATGAAGGAGGTGAAAAAGAAAACGACAAACAAAAAACCAAAAACAAGGTAGACAAAAAGTCAGTTAAAAACAGAAGAAAATACAAGGAGATATACACATTTTGAACAGTGCTCCAATCCCAAAAACTCTTCTAATGATTTACTTTACTAGTTGCATAACTGAAAAAATCCTTGTAAGGCTTTAATTGCTGTCCCAAATTTATAGCTGGGAATTTATGTTAGTCATCAAGTGATTCAGTTACTAGACACCAGATATCCAAAGTATAAAAGTGAGAAGAAAAAGGAGGAAGCAAAAGAGGAGGAGGGAAACATGGTCATTAGTTCATTATTTTTCAAATCATGAAGAAACAGACAAAATACTCAACAATCTATAAGTCTGCACTGGATCTCTGAAAGCAAACGCCAGCATCCAGTTTCTTGATTCAGAGATTAAGAAGTAAGGGGGACAAAATCATAATCATACAGTCCATGGGTAAGAAAGGGCAGACGGTGAAAGAAGACATATACATGTATACACATACATACATACAAACATGTATATATGCATATGTGTATATATGCACGTACATGCATTTGTGTATGTGTGCACATGTGTGTATATACGCACATACATATACACACATTAAAATTTTCATAAATTGGGCATGATGGCTCACATTGTAATCCCAGCATTTTGGGAGGCCGAGGTGGGTGGATCACAAGGTCAGGAGTTTGAGACCAGCCTGGCCAACAGAGTGAAATGCTGTCTCTACTAAAAATACAAAAATCAGCTAGGTGTGGTAGTGGGTGCCTGTAATCCCAGCTACTCGGGAGGCTGAGGCAGGAGAATCGCTTGAACCTGGGAGGCAGAGGTTGCAGTGAGCCGAGATGGCGCCATTGCACTCCAGTCTGGGCGACAGAGCTCCACTCCATCTCAAAAAAAAAAAAAAAAAAAAAAAAAAAAAAAAAGATTTTCATAAATTCTGTTAATTAAATAGGAAACAAAAAGTAAAAGAACAGGCTCAGGAAGAAATGTCTATTCCACACCAAACTATGTTTCACTAATCTTTAATGAAAATAGTAAATAAGGCCACAATAAGAAATATGACATTTTTTTCCTCTGATTTTTTTAGTGTCTTATGTTTTATACAGTAGCAAGAACTGGAGATCGAGGATGTCTGGTCCCCTGGAAATAAGTCTCTTTAAAAAGAACATCTACAAATGTAGAGAGTAGACTGTTCTTGGGGAAAGGAATGGGATGCCCTCAAATGTCATCTATTTTTAATGTCAACTTTTGGAAAAATTGTATCTCCACCTTACATTAAGGCACAGTGATTTCTTTCCTAAATACCATCTGTTCAAGTAGGATACCTGCTGAAGGAAATTGTTACTTCAGTTCTTTGACATATGCTTTGCTTTTGTCCTCATGGGAACTGAATTACTCTTTATTCATTGCAAGCAGCAAAATGTTAACTATGGTAGCTGTCTTTTAAACTGATTATAGTTTTGATAAATAATGACATATTTCCTACAAATTAAGAAGCAAGGTATGTTCATTATAAAGAATTTACAAAGCTGGACAATTAAAAAGAAAAAAATGAAATTAATCCCAACACCCACATATGACCACTATGAATATTTTCTATATTGTTTTCAAGTCTTTATATGTAGGTGCACATATTATATAATGTAGTAATGCTGTGTATAGAGTATCAGTTCCATCTTTTTTACTTTACATCAACCTTTTCTGAGCTTAAATACTCTTCACAATGTGATTTGAAGAATAATACGGTTCCTCATTAATGTGCATATTAGGGTTCTCCAGAGAAGCAGAACCAATAGCATGTGTTTATAGATATAGATATAGCTTTATACTGTGGAATTGCTCATTTAATTATGGAGCCTGCTAAGTTCCAAATCTGTGGAGCGGGCCAGTGGTTTGGGAAACCCAGGCAGAGCCAGCGTTCCAGTTTGAAGTCCCTTAAGCCAAAAAAGCCCTTGTTATGTGTGAATTCTGAAGACAGCCAGTTGGAGAATCCTCTCTTAATCCAGGGAGGGTCAGCTATTAAATTTTATTCCAGCCTTCAACTGATTGGATGAGACCCACTCACGTTATGAAGCTCAATCTGCTCTATTCAGATCCACCAATTTTAATGTTAATCTCTACCAAAAACACTCTCACAGAAATCCCAGGAATAATATTTGACCAACTATCTTGACATCCCATGGCCCAGTCTAGCTGAAACATAAAATCAATGATCAGTTATAAGAATGTATATTCCTTGTTTTATTAAATCAAATTAGATGAGTGACTATTTAGGTAATTTTTAAATACATGGAAATGCAGAGTAAATCACTCCCCTTCTCCCATTATATACACTGGTATTTTATCACACAACTCTTCCTTCTAAGAAAGGGCAGAGCTTTTTAAAACACAGCAACCATATCCTGCTCCACCTGCTACCATCAGCTGGAGGTGATGTGTCATTGGAAATGTATTCCATATTTTTTATTCCATTGTTTCTGATCTCATATGAAATCGTCTGTTTCGACCTCCCATTTTTCTATTACCATGAGGTGATATAGTACATGGACCTTCACGGTACCCAGCATGCCCTAATAGGTCCTTCTTATTTTCTCCTGCTTTAATTGTAGGAGCTAAATTCTATTAATATTCAATGCCTGTCTGACCACCTTTACGGTATCTCTTAAGCCTATTTTTTCTTTGATTCTTGCTTTCAATGAATAAAAAATAAATAAAAAGTAAGGACAAGGTGTGAAAATGGGAGGCACTATTGAGGTAAAAAAAATAAACAATGCTCAGACATCTCAAAAAATAGCACATGTGCAGGAAAGGTATAGCTGGGCATGTTATTTTTCATTATTATATTTACAATTATTTGGTCAAGGCAAAATAGTGGGAGATATGCCAATTTTCTTTCTAACTCCTACAACACCACCCACCCACCTCCAAAACTACTTTTTATGAAGAAAAGTCTAGTTATTCATCAGGTTTATTTCAGATATGTCTGCAGCTGTGTTTTTATTTTTAATCCGGCTAAACTGGCCTATTTATTAGAATACATTCTCTCTTAATTCTGGAATTAGGTTTTCTATCAGTGTTGGTAATGTTGTTATCGGTATTCATATTTTCATATATATAAAATTTGAGAAAAACTGCTTCAGAACCTGCAAATCAGATACAATTTTAACCAATAACATGTTTTAAATATGAATTCACATCACTGTCATCTTGAGCTGTTACGTGCACACTACAATCCACAAAGGCTAGTGACCTAACAAATTGAAGTGACTTGATAGACTTAAAGTTATTTCTTAATGCTCTATTGTAGATTTTACATTTGCAACAGTAACTAATTGCACCTAATATGAAATCTAATTAAGACTTCATTATACCATCTGTGTTCTTTCATTAAAAGACATGTACTATTAAACATGTATTGAAAAGGAGGTATTGAAAGAGTTACTTAAAATTCATTTCCTTCCATTCTCAAAGACTGGATAGTGGCAGAGTGTGATACTCTATTGTTGTATGCAGTCTTTAACAGCTCCTCAGAGTCATAGCTAATTTTCCTATTAGTTACAGAGTAGAGATTGCACCACCAAATTAAACCTCACAATTTCAGCAATAGGGAAGGGACAGAAATACACATACACACATTATTGAGAAAGAGGAAAACAGCTTTGGTAATGCACACACACAACAATTTTCTGTGGATAAAGTCTTTTCTTCTCACCTCATTTAATGCAAATAATAAATATTTTCTTTGTTGTACTGGAAAGTTTTAAGATTTCCTCTGCCTACAAATGGACCAACCTTTGAATAATTGTTATTCTTGGTGTTACATGATACAAAAGTTAGCGGGTAAAAAGGAAGGAAGTCAAGAAACACGTTATTGGAGTGAAATCCACACACCTGCAAAGAAAAAAACTGACTACCATGATTAAACCCACACTAGCATGTCCTATATTTAGCTTGTTTCTCCTCTAATAGTCACATTATATTTACAAAGAAATTACTGTTTTTGAGGGTTTGTCAAGATGCTAAAATCACTTGCAGAGGACATTCTCACAGTCTCCCAGTCTTTTTAAAATGCTAAAAAAATAATTGGCATCCCCCCCATGTAGGTCTTAGACAAAAAATGCCCTAAGTGGCCTCCAGTTTATTTATATACCAGCAGCTGCAGTCACGTCATCAAGATGCAATAAAACCATCTCTCAGTTTTGCATGCACCTGTTAAAGGGAAATCTGAAACAAATGATCAGGGGCTGTGGGGTCCTAAGTGACAGTGGGACACCGAGATAGTGGATCTCTGGCAATAGTTGTATATTTTCAGGGAAGGTGAGCTGGTGATCTAGGCATCAGTGGTAAAGGGTTTCCTCCCTTTGTCCTGTGTTAAACTGGTCTCCTTATTCATACATGGGTAATCATCAGTTTTCTGGTGTAAAACACAAGAAAATTATGATGGAACAAAGCCTATTTTCCCTTGTTTTTTTTAAGCTTTGTACCCTGTTGCAGAAGACCCAGAAGCACATAATGGGCTTTTGACAAGTATCAGTGACTGATGGAGCAGCAGGAACTTTAGACCCTGATTCAGGACAATTGCAACCCACACTTGTGAAAGGTGGTTGTCCCAGTAGAGTATCCGACAGACTCATCTATGATTGTGGTATTCATAATAACCATATCTAATAAAGCAAGCATTGTTTGGTGACCCCAGAGGACACTTAGGTTCCCAGATGTTGAGTGATTTGCTCAAAGTTACAGAGTACAAAACTGATGCAGGATTAGCATCCAGTTGTTAGAGCAACTCTGAAACACCTGGTCTTTCACACATCCCTGAGTTTAAATTCTGACTTTATCATTAGTTTTTTGTGTAAAACTCAGTCTCCTTGTCTGCACATGGTTTCCTATGGGAATCAAATGCCGTAACTTATATCTGACAACAACGAAGCAACAGCAACAAGAACAATTTGAAGGAGATCTAGAATTATATCTGGTATGTAGCAAGTTACCTGCACAGGCTTGTTCCCACTACCTCTATGAGTGAGCACACATATATACATAAAGGAAGTTTAAAGGAACCTGTAAGGTTCCAGGTCTCCTCTGAAGCAGGTATCTCAGCTCAGAGACACCCACCACAGTGAAGGTTAGGCTCTGGGTCTGGGAGCACTCAGTCTGCCCTTTGATATAAGGTCTTCAATGTGAGGTGCTCCCACCTTCCTGACCACCTCCTCTTCCCTCCCCTTGGGAAGCTGAAATGGAGCCTGAGAGTGAGGAGCATTAGTGGTCATTTGAGGCCATTCTCATGAGAACAAATGAGAAGTATTTGATTCTGCAATGAGAATTCCATGCTTTCCCAGTTTATTTTTATTTTCAAATGAAGAGAGTTTGATAAATCTTTTGGTAATATGTGACTTTCAGACTTGAAGAACACTCT
Source organism: Mandrillus leucophaeus (assembly GCF_000951045.1). Taxonomy (NCBI): domain Eukaryota; kingdom Metazoa; phylum Chordata; class Mammalia; order Primates; family Cercopithecidae; genus Mandrillus; species Mandrillus leucophaeus. The sequence continues at coordinate 395,820 of NW_012107775.1, read as the reverse complement.
AAAAAGAATATCCCACAGTAGACCCCTTAGGTCCAAACACACATTAAGATGCTGAATCTCCTTCATCCTTGCAAAGTAAATTATGTGGCTAAAATGCCTGAGTTCTCTTTATCAACTGCCAGCAATAAACCACACTTTATTGAAAAGCTAGGCTCCAAGCAGGACATGAGAAACGTTAGCATTTTAAGCATATTTAGAAACTCCTTATTTCCATTGCTTTTACATAAAATACAAAATTATGATAACATTGATGATGTATAAATATATTGGGTTCTTGCTATTTGGCAAGCACCGTACTATTATAAGACTTGACAAACAATAACATTCTGTGATAGGTAATATTAGTACTCCCATTTTATAAGGAAAATAAAAAAAATGTACATAGCGGTCACTCATGGCAGCCACTTATATTGCATTTACTATATGCTATCATTGTACTATTTCTCATTGCCTCTACCTATGTATGCATACATGTCATATATGTGTATATAGTATCTATGTATTCCTCACAACTCTATAAGAAAAGAATTTTTTTTATCTTCACATGAGAAAATGGAGGTAAGTAGATAATAAGTCACTTGCTCAGACTCACGCAGCAATAAGTGGTGCAGAACAGACTTGGGCCCAAAAGTCCAGTTCAGAGTTCATATTCTTAATCACTGTGCTATAGTGACTATAGTGTTCAGAAAATATATTTTTGAAAAAAGGATAAATGTAGGGGCAGCCTCAGTGGTTTATGCCTGTAATTCCAGTACTTTGGGAGGCCAAGGCAGGATGATCACTCGAGGCTAGGAGTTCAAGACCTGTCTGTGCAACAGCAAGACCCCCTCTATAAAAAAAAATAAACAGTAAAAAAAAAATAATTAGCTGGGTGTTGTGGCTCATGCCTGTCCTCCTTGCTACTCCAGAGCCTAAGGCAAGAGGATTGCTTGAGCCCAGGAGTATGAGGCTGCAGTGAGCCATGATAGCACCACTGCCCTCCAGCCTTGGCAAAAGAGCAAGACCTCTCAAAACAAAATACAAAACAAAACAAAAAAAACCGAAGAAATGGATGGATGGATGTACTTTCCCATGGTGATGATGACGTAGCAACTAAAGAATGGAGCAGAAACTCCTGCTCTGAACCACTATGCAATTATGCTTCTCACTTTGTTCTAAAATGATTTTAGTTGGCATGGATTTTCCCTTAAAAAACAAAATAGTTTTCTGCATTCATCAGTGATATGGTGAGACATTAGCGGCAAGTTGATCATAGAGCCTCCTAGAGAGTGCAAATGTATTTTACCTGGTGTTCCTTTCAGTAATTGGATAAAATATTCTAAATATATTGTGGAAAAGTTAATTTAGAAATCAGAAATTAGCTAACAAACTCTCCTATGAACAGAAGGAAGAAACCCACTTGGTTTAACATGACCAATTTTAATATTTTAAGTTATCAGAAAGGACAAGAGGGGCTGATAGAAACACAATCTATAGGGATTGCCTGTGATGGGAGATCCAGCATAGTATGGAACAGCTACGCTTTTATTATTCATACTTTTGAATTTGCGGGTAATGCCCAGTTCCTTAAAATTGGGAAATCTTTGAAAATTTTAATGCTTTTTAAAAACATAGGCTTTATTTTTAGAGCAGTTTTAAGGTCACAGAAAATTGAATAGGAAGTACATAGCTTTTCCATATATCCCCTGCCCCTACACATGAATAGCCTCTTCCATGATCAACATCCCCCTATCAGTGCTACATCTATTATAATACAACTGGTGAGCCAACGTTGACACATCATCACCCAAAGTTAATTCTTTATATTAGCTTTCTTTTTTGTGTTGTACATTTTATGGCTCTGGAAAACTGTAAAACAACATGTATCCACCTTAGAGTATCATACGGAATATTTTCACTGCCTTAAATGTCCTCTGTGTTGCACCTATTCATTGATCCCTTAAGCCAACCCTTGACATTCACTGATCCTTTTACTGTCTCCACAGTTTTACTTTTTCCAAAATGTCACATATTAATAGTTGGAATCATATAGTATGTGGCCTTTTCAGACTGGCTTCTTTAGTAATATGAATCTAAGTTTCATCCATGAATTTTATTTCTTGATAGATCGTTACATTATTTCAGTGAATAACATTTCATTTCATGTACCAGATTTTACGTATTTGTTCACTTACCGAAAGACACTTGGTTGCTTCTAAGTTTGACATTGTGAATAAAGTTGCAATGAACATCTATGTGCATGTTTTTTTGTGGAGATGTGTTTTCAGTTCCTTTAGACAAATACCAAAAAGTGTGACTGTTGTATCATATGGCAAGAGAATGTCAAGTTTTGTAAGAAATAGCTAATCTGTTTTCCAAGGTGGCTACACCAATTTGCTTTTCCACCAGCAGTGAATGGGAGCTCTTGTTGCTCCATATCTTTGTCAGCATTTGGTGTTTGTGTTCTGGATTTAGCCCATTCTAATAGGTGTACAGTGGATCTGATTTTTGTTTCGCTTTGCATTTCCATAATGTCATACAATGTGGAGCATCTTTTTATATGCTTGGTTGCTATCTGTATGTATTGTTTGGTGAGGTATTTGTTAAGGTATTTGACTCATTTTTAATAGTATTTTGTTTCTTATTCAGTTTTAAGCATTCTTTGTATTAGGTTGGTGCAAAAGTAATTGTAGTTTTTGCCATTACTTTTGCAAAAACCTAACATATTTTGGACAACAGTCTTTTATTAAACATGTCCTTTGCAATTTTTTTTCTAACTGTGGTTTGTCTTCACTTTTTGTTCTCTTTGTACCATCATTCATAGATCAGAAAAATTTAATTTTAATGAAGTTCAACTTATCAATTCTTT
>NW_012107775.1:374009-392507 GCF_000951045.1 Mandrillus leucophaeus | reverse complement strand
AAAAAGAATACATAAAAACTATCCAGGCATGGTGGCATATACCTGTAATCTTAGCTGCTCAGGGGACTGAGGCAGGAGAACCACTTGAACCCGGGAAGCCGAGGTTGCAGTGAGCTGAGATCACACCACTGCACTCCAGCCTGGGTGACAGAGTGAGATTCCATCTTAAAAAAACAACAAAAGAAAGAAAGAAAAATAAACGTTTTTAAAATTTTATTTTCACTTATTTGTTCTCCAATACTGTTTCTGTATGTAGATAGACCCGAGTTTCTGCCCAATATCATTTTCCTTTTCTCTAATAAACTTCTAATCTTTCTTTCAAGACTAATTTACCAGCAACAAATTCTCCAAATTTTTATATCTGGGAAAGTCTTTATTTCTTCTTCACTTTTGAAAGATAATTTCACAGAATACAAATTTTTAGATTGGTAATTTTTTTTCTTTCAACACTGTAAATATTTTACTCTCTCCTTGTTTGCATAGTTTAATCAGATTTAATTCTTATTTTTGCTCCTCTAAGTGTAAGGCATTTTATTTTATGGCTTCTTTTAGGATTTTCTCTCTTTCTTTGATTTTCTGTAGCTCGAAAATGACATGCACAGGTGTAGGTTTGTGGCATTTATTTTACTTGGTGATTTCTGAGCTTCTTGGATCAATGGTTTGGCATCTGGTGTTATTTGGAAAAATTCTAATTTCATATTGTTTCAAATATTTATTAGTTCCTTTCTCTTTCTCTTTTTCTTCTGGTATTCCCATTATAGATATGTCATACCTTTCATAGTTGTCTCACAGTCGTTGGATATTGTTTTTGTTTTGTGTTGTTGTTTGTTTGTCTTTTTACTCTTTCCTTTTCAGTTTTGGAGGTTTCTATTGACTTATCTTAAAACTCAGAGATTCTTTCCTAAGATAGGTTCAATCTGCTAATGATAATCTATGCCCATCAAAGACATTCTTTATTTCTGTTACAATGTTTCTGATATCCAGGATTTTTTGTCTGCTTTTTTGCTTAGAATTTCTCTCTCTTCTTACATTGTTCATGTGTTCATTCCTGCTGTCTACTTTATCTAATAGAGCTTTAGCATATTAATCATAGTTGTTTTAGTATCCAATTTGATATTTGTAACTTGCTTACCATATCTGAGTCTGGTTTTAGTGCTTGTTCTTTCTTTCAAACTAAGTGTTTTGCTTGTGGTATGTCTTGTAATTTTTTTCTTCATAGCCAGACATGCTGTATTGGGTAAAAGGAACTGCCATAAATAAATCTTTAGTATGTGACAGTAAGGTGTGGGGGAGGGAAAGTGTTCTACATTCCTGTGATCAGGTCTTAGTCTTTTAGTAAGCCTGTACATTGGATTGTGAATTTCACAAGTGATTCTCAATATCCTCCCTGCCCCGGTGGGACAAGATGACTAGAGTGGTCTGGAGCTCAGTATTTTCCTTACTCCCCATAGAAGGCTAGATCTGCTGGAGTGAGATATTTCCCTTTCTCCAGGTAAATTAAGCTCTGAGAAAACCCCAGCAGGTTAGATTCTGCTTAAATAGTTTCTCCTGAGGACAGATTTTGTTAAGAAGAATAGAATGTTCTGGTGTATTTCAGGATGCTTATTTTCCCCTCCTCCTGCCAGAAGCAAGACGAGATTTTTCTTTGATAATCACTGTGAGGATCTGGTAGAGCTCCTGGAGGTAAAACTCACAGAAACTCACAAAACTGGGTTCCCCTGGAGTTTTTAAAGCTAAGTTGTCTACACTAAGCCCCAAGCAATTGAATTGTCTACACTAAGCCTCAAGCAATTGTCAAGTACAGCGCAGGTTTTCCTACTCCAGCACTGTCTCCTACAGAAGTTGCTGCACATGGGTTTCTACTTCAGAAAATTGTGATTCTCTGTATTTACCGTTGTGTTTCTCCAATTCAGTGGGGAGCAGTTTGCCCTGGGACCTTACTTCTCATATAGCGCTAGGAAGAATTGCTGATTTTTTAGTTTTTTCATGTTTACTTGTTGTAGGATGGAGTGGCAACTATCAAGAATCTACCAGAACCAGAAACCGAATGCCCTTTCCCCCTCTAGATCCTCAATATCTCCTAGATACTGGAAGAGTAGATGATTCTGGTCAAGTGAATTCAAGTTTTAAAATCTAAATTTAAATTTATATAGATATGCTCAGCTGGCTCTTTTTTTTAAAATAATTACTATTTGTATGATTATTAGTTAGAAAATAGAGAAATGCAATAAGATGAAATTTAAAAACCAATATTTAATTAATATATCGATGTATATTCTAATCAGTGTTAATTACTTCTTTATGTCTGTATTTTACGAAGTAAAGATCATACCTTCATATTGATTTATGTATAGTCATAATTTATAATGTAATATATTTTTCAAAACAATTTCAATGAAAGCAGAATATTTTATCAGGTAGGTAACCATACTATATTGACTTAATTTCCAATTAAACATTTAGGTTTCCTGTTATAAACAATACTATGGGGAGCATTTCTGAGCACTGTCTGCATCTGTGAAAGGATCTTCAGATTAATTGTTTCTCAATAATTTAATGAGGGATTGATATCTTAAGAAGAAGCTTATGAACACTATTTTTGCAAAGTATTTATCAAAATAGAAAAAAACTAGAGTGCTACGTGCTGTTTATTTCATAAGAAAAGGCATCAGTCAGTTCTAAATTCAATACATCGTTATCAAATAATAGTAGTCTAAATTTTATCTTTATTGCAGCAGTTGGAAAAAAAATCTTATTACTCAGATTATTCTAGTTTCAGTTTAATGCATTGAAATGATAATTTCATGATAATGTTTACATATATTATTAATGAACCCATGTAAAAAATAGAGGGAGACAGCATATTCTTTTCAAAAAATTTCCAAGTAATCACCATATGCAATTAACACATTTTAAAGGAAATTGGAATTTTATGGAATGACATGAACACCATCCATGTGGATAATACTCTAATCTGTATTAAAGACTATGTAAAATTTGAAAAATCACTTACTATCCAAAGATAATTTAAAATTTACAAAAGCACTTATGTGTTCCCACATTAGTGTTCATTGAAAGTACAGTGAATAAAATGAAACATATGCTTATATAAAATACCCCTATTCCTCAAAAAGAACAAACATACTCAAGTTTATATTACCAGTATAGTTCCACTTCACTATTTCTTGCTGTCACTTAGCAATTTATACTGGTTAACCAATACCTCTTTTAAAAAGTAACTATCCCAAGGAAGTTTAAGATAAATGTTCTCCTTAATGTGATTTAGTTTGGTTGTTTTAAATATTTAGCTGAATTTATTGTTCCTAATTTATTGTTCTGAATTTATTGTTCCTAATACTCTTCGGGTAAGAGGAAGGGTTGAACATGGAGAGAGAGGGTTGCAGTTTGTAGCTCTTCACGAAAGTCCAGTCCTGGCTGTGGTATGAGATTGCCATGTAACCAGACAACAGCTGGAGGACACTTCCTCAGTGTTGTTACCCTACAACTATTCACTCTACTAATTAGTTACCAAATAAATACTTGCTTTACTAAGAGGGAGTGATAAAAAATAATAAGGTAAAAAAAATCTAAAAGCCGAACTATTATATCGAGAACTGATTTCTCATCACTTTCCCTGTTCATGAAATACCCACAAAAATGTAAAACATTTCTCTCTCAAGAAAGTGACTCTGAGAGATTCTGGGCGTGAAAGCACGCAAGAGGTTTCTGCACAATCAGAGACTGAGTCCAAACATAGCCTCAGTCATTCAGTCTTAGGCCAGGTGTGGAAAGTCTGTTTTGCAAGCTTCAGCTGGTGTAAGCTGATGCTGGGGAGCATAAGGCAGGCTAGTGAAGCTGATGAGATGCAGAGCAAAGCTGGTGGAGTCCAATCAGATTGAGGTTAATAAGGAAATTCCAGCCAGAACATGGTAAGGAAGAACTGAAACAGTGCCCAAATTCTAGCAATGAGTTTTGTGGGAATGAGTTTGAAAACTCTAGCTAGTTGCCTGGAGTATCTTCCAGGACTGCCAAGTGGTTGCTCTTGCCTTAGATGGACATCTTGTTTTTTCCACGTAGAATATATAGAGTGAATAATAACTCATGGCTCTTTTACCCACCAGGAGTGTACAGTTGACTAGTTCTAAACCAGAGACTTGCTGGCTTTAGCAGGGGAAATTGTGGTAATGTTGGAGAGCACTTCGTGTCCAGTGTGTCACTATGTGGCATACATCTATAGTCTCAGAGTTACTCATGAGGCTGAGGCTGGAGGATTACTTGAATCCAGAAGTTTGAGCCCAGCCTGGGCAACATAGTGAGACCCACGTCTCTAACAATAACCAACAACAAAGTTGGACTGGAGTTTCCACTAGAAAAAAAGACAACAACACTCCTTTTTCACTGCCAAAGTCTCCATTTTTTCCTTATTTCCAGTTCTCTCATTGTTCATATCATAACCTCTTCCTAAATTCCTTCACAAGACTTTTCTTAAAAGGATTTTTTAAAAGTGTATGACATCAGGCTGCTTCTGACATTGCAAGCAAGGTCTCTAGTCCTCAAGATAACTGGGATGTAAAGCTTTAATCATCTATTACAGTGATTAGAAATTTTAGTGGGCATAAAAATTCACCTGGATGTTAAAACACAGATCGTTGGACCCTATGCCCAGAATCCCTGATTTAGTAACTTTAAAATTGGGCCTGAGAGTTTGCTCATCTAACAAGTGTTTAAGTGATGCTGATGTTGCTGAATGAGGAACAATTTGAGAATTGATTGAAAAGACCCTTTTATGGTATATAAGGATATGTCTGCTGCTTTATAGCTGTATGTACACACAAGTGTCTGGCTGCATGTAATATATAGCTAGACACATACAGTCAAAATGCCATGAATTACAGAATTTTACACATTTCATTCAGCAAAGTAGAAAACTGGGAGACTAGATAGGTCACTTAAGAAACTTAAAGTATATTTTCAGTTTTTTTATTCTTCAGTCAAGCGTGTTCATTGAACATCCAGTTAACACATACCGAGTGAGAATATATAGAAAATCCTTGAAATATAGGGTGATTGAACTCAAAGAGCAAAAGTGTAAATCAACAGTGGCTAACCCAATGATCGTATATTACTGATTCTTATCTGGTAGGAACCATCAGAAACATCAGGGAAGCTTTTACAAAGCATACATACTCAAACCCTACTGCAAAGCTGTAAGATCCTTGGAAGGTAACGAATTAGTGAAAACTGCTATAGAAAATAATAATTGCGGAAACTGAATAATGACTGTAAGTTTCTATAAACTTGCTAATTTCATTTGTTTTCATCTAGCCTATTACTAAGTAGGAATCACACTTTCTCTCCTATTAGCGAGAAGTTCATACTGTCATCATGCATGTGTGCCAACTGCCTCTAGTGCTTTCTGATACACTCCCATGTATTTCACCCACAGCTGCAGAGGGCAGTTCTTTGAAAGTTCAGACTCACCTTGCGCTGCCAGCCTACACCAACAAGTACCAAGTCCTCCTGAATTCTGCCCAGGGTCTTCTGTTATATTCCAGTGCTCACTGGACCCATGTTTGTATGCTCTTTCTGAAAGTACAAAGGAGATAATACCCAAGAGATCATCCTCATCCAATAGGCAATGAAGCCAGTGGATAAATGCCAAGTCTGGCTATTCATCTGCAGGTGGGCAGTTCTGGAAGGTCTTCTACCTGTTCCTCAGGAAGCCTCAGGAATGGAATGAAGTCCCTGTTATTCAAAGGAAGCACATTGATGACAACTTTTTATCTGACTTTTATTTTGCTTCCTTGTTTTATTCACTCATTCCTGGTTCTTGAGGTCACTTCCCAAATTAACCTCCAGTACTCAAGTCCTTTTCTCAGACTCTATAGGGAGTCACAGATTAAAACATTTTGTGGTGTAGAAAACTGGCAAAATATGTATTACTAAAAAAAAATGCAACTTCCTAGTGAACTTTTTTTTTCCAAAAGATAGTGTGCATGAAGGTAGAAGCAATGTAAGGATATGTAAATATTAGTAGCCATTTATTTAAGGATTAATAAATTTGAATTAAAAATCAGGGATTTCATCAAAAGGAACAAGATACAAATTTAATAGATGGTAAAATTTGACTCTTATTCTTCCCTAAAAGGAATCTGAGCAAATAACTGCTCTCAAAGCAATAGTTAACAAAGCTTCAAAGCTTTTAGGTTATTTGTTATCACAAACCAAACAAAGCAAAAGAGACCAGACATTCCCTTTATGCTTCTGGCTTCTGCCACTTTTCTTAATACCTCTATTGCCCCTCCTAAGTAGATAATAAGACCTGTGATGCTTCATCTAGATGCACAGAGCTTATGGTGAGAACAACAATTTAAAAGGAGGCAACTCATGCTGATGTAATTGGTATAAATCTTGGATTGAATCATAGTGTTCTAAGATTAATCTAAATTGTAAACCAGTGGCATTTTTTGTTAGTCTGTTTTTCCTTAACCTTATGTATGTTACTAGAATTTATCAAATCAATATAATCAACATCCTGGAAGTGACTGAATTTGAAGGCAAACCAGTAGTATGCTGGATATTAAGAGCAAAGCCATACAAAGATAGACAATTAACAAGTCACCATGCATGTCTGAACATCAAGGCTTATTTTGAAAAGCAAAAGGTCAACAGTGAATATTCACTTTCTCATGAAACTTGTTTGTAATCTGCCGATAGGCAGGAAAAATGAGTCGCTCATAAGTCACTCAGAGACATAAAACATAAGACCAGTCTGCCCTTTGGCGATCATCCAGTCAAGGCATTTCAAATACAGCTATTCTCACTTTCCAACCCTAATTGATTAACACTGTCTGCCAGATTAGTCTTGTTCAGAATAATTCTGGGTTTGCACTTCCACATCTAGAAGAAGTTATTAATTCTTTCTTATAACATTGGGACTTAGATTTTGAAGAAATTATTAACATTTTTAAATTAAAGAAATTTAAAAATAACTGGGTTAGGACTCAATCTAATGGCCCTGAAATGTGAATATAGCTTATCTAGGACATGTTGGGTGTCATTTTTAAAATTGAGCTACAATAAATATAGCATAAAGTATATAAAGTCTACTAATTTAAGTATATAGCCTTGTGAAGTTCTGCATAAGAAAACAACTGTGGTGACTATCACCTTGATCAAGTTGTAAAACTCTTGCAGCACTCCAGAAGTTTCCCTAAGCCCTCTCCCAATAAATAACTCATAGGTAACCACCATTTTGTCTGCTATTATCATTGATTCGTTCTATATGTTCTTAAACTACATAAAAATGGAATCATAGATGAGCTTGAAGATATTTGTATCAGTGTGGGCTTATTATTTGTGTCTGTGCTGGCAACTGATTATTCACAGTAAGTTGATTGAGAGCCCAATATCTTAGAAAACTTATTCTACTTTACAAAAGAATTATGGAGAGAGAGGGTTATATTACATCGTACGCAAACCTCTACTATTGTCAGTGCAATGCCTCTTTAAAACAGGTCTAAATTGGCACCTGTACCTTGAAAAGACTTTCTTAAAAACCAGATACTCTGAACAAACTCACCATATAGATAGCTAGAAATGTTAGATAATATATAAAAAACAGCCTCGTAAAAGCAAAGATGACCTCACAGGCCTCCAAATAAAATTGCCAAGGACCAGGAAGAAATTTTTAAAAACCTAAAAATGGCCGGGTGCGGTGGCTCACGCCTGTAATCCCACGCCATGGAGGCCTAGGGTCCCAACACTGGAGCTCAGATTCTCCACAGTCTTTCAGCTAGAATCTGCTTAAGCCTGCTGAGTTCCCAGGGGGAGGGACGACAAGCACCACAGCTGTGACTGCCTGTTGTCTAAGCTGTTTGAGCTCCTTGTCGGAGGGGCAGCAGCCAGCACTGGATCTGATAGCTACCTAATATGCTAAGCTCCCTGGATGCGGGGGAGGGCGGCAGCAATCTCTATAGCTCCAGGCCACGCTTTTCCCCTGCTGGAGCCAGGGGTCTGGACGACTTGATCCCAACAGGTGTCCCCCATAGCCCAACACAGGGCCTGTGGCAGACTGCAACCAGAGTGCCTCTTCAGGCCAGACCCTGACCCATCCCTCCTCACTGGGCAGGGCCTCCCTGCAGGAACTCCAACAACTCCAACAACTCTAACAACTCTAGCCAGAGGCTCAGAGACAGAACTCTGATCTCCCTGGGCCTGAGCTCCTAGAGGGAGGGGTGGCTGCAGTCTCTGCAGACCAGCAGACTTAGCCTTTCCCCCTGCTAGTACTGAGGAATCCGGCAGCCCAGACAAGTGGGATTCCCTGCAATGAAGCACACCCCCTCCACCAGAGACAGTTAAAGTGCTGCATTAAACAGGTCGTATTCCCTGTGCCACTCAACTGGGCGAGACCCTCCAACAGGGGTTGTCAGACACCCTATATAGGACCAATCCTGCTGGCATCAGGTTGGTGGCCCTTGAGGTCAGAGATACCAGAGGAAGAGCAGCTACCCATCTTTGCTATTCTCTAGCTTCCTTGAGTGACATCTCTTGGCCCAGCCACTAACCAAATGAATAGGGCCTGAAGTGAACCCCTAGCAATCCACAGTAACCCTACAGAAGAGGAACCTGTCCACTGAAAGAAAAACAAACAGAAAGTAACAACAACAGCATCATCAACAACAAAATGTCCCCACAAAAACCCCATCCAAGAGTCAGCAGTCTCAAAGATCAAAACTAGACAAACTCATGAAAATGAAAAAGAATCAATGAAAAAAAGACGAAAACCCAAAAGGCCAGAGTGCCTCTTCTCCAAATGATCACACTGCCTCTCCAGCAAGGGCGCACAACTGGACGTAGGATGAGATGGATGAATTGACAGAAGTAGGCTTCAGAAGATGAGTAATAACAAACTCTGCTGAGCTAAAGGAGCATATTCTAACCCAATGCAAAGAAGCTAAGAACCTTGAAAGAAGCTTAGAGGAGCTGCTAACTAGAATAACCAGTTTACAGAGGAATATAAATGAGCTGATGGAGCTGAAAAACACAGCACGAGAACATTGTGAAGCATACACATGTATCAATAGCTGAATTGACCAAGTGGAAGAAAGGTTATCAGAGTTTGAAGACTACCTTGCTTAAATAAGGCATGCAGACACGATTAGAGAAAACAGAATGAAAAGGAACAAAGCCTCTAAGAAATATGGGACTCTGTAAAAAGACAACCTATGACTGATTGGCGTACCCGAAGGAGACAGGGAGAATGGAACCAAGGTGGAAAACACACTTCAGGATATTACCCAGGGGAATTTTCCTAACCTAGTAAGACAGGCCAACATTCAAATTCAGGAAATACAGAGAACACCACTAAGAGACTCCACAAGAAGACCAACCCCAAGACACATAATCATCAGATTCATCAAGGTCAAGAGGATGGAAAAAAATGTTAAGGGTAGCCAGAGAGAAAGGCCAGATTACCTACAAAGGGAAACCCATCAGACTAACAGCAGAGCTCAGCAGAAGCCTTACAAAACAGAAGAGAGTGGGGACTATTATTAAATATTCTTAAAAGAATTTTCAACCCAGAATTTTATATCTAGCCAAACTAAGCTGCATAAGTGAAGGAAAAATAAAATTCCAGACAAGCAACTGTTGAACAATTTCATTACCACCAGACATGCCTTGCAAGAACTCTGAAGGAAGCACTAAGTATGGAAAGGAAAAACTTGTACCAGCCAATGCAAAAACACACCAACGTATAAAGACCAATGGCACTATGAAGAAACTGCATCAATGAGTGTGCAAAATAACCAGATAGCATCATGATGGCAGGATCAAATTCACATATAAAAATACTAACCTTAACTCAAGATAGAATATAGACTTAAATGTAAAACCCGAAACCATAAAAGCCCTATAAGAAAACCTAGGCAATAACATTTCAAGACACAAGCATAGGCAAAGATTTCATGATGAAAGCGCCAAAAGCAATTGTAACAAAAGCCAAAATTGACAAATGGAATCTAATTAAACTAAAGAGCTTCTGCACAGCAAAAGAAACTATCATCAGAGTGAACAGGCAACCTATAGAATGGGAGAAAATTTTTCCAATCTACCCATCTGACAAAGGTCTAATATCCAGAATCTACATGGAACTTCAACAAATTTACAAGAAAAAAACCACTCCATCAAAAACTGAGCAAAGGCTATGAACAGACACTTCTTAAAACAAGACATTTATGCAGCCAACAAACATATATATAAAAAAGCTAAACATCACTGATCATTAGAGAAATACAAATCAAAACCACAATGAGATATGATCTCATGCCAGTCCAAAATGGTGATTATTAAAAAGTCAAGAAACATTAGATGCTGGTGAGGCTATAGAGAAATAGGAATGTTTTTACACTGTTGGTGCAAATATAAATTAGTTCAGCCATTGTGGAAGACAGTATGGCAATTCCTCAAGTATCTAGAAACAGAAATATCATCTGACTCAGCAATTCCATTACTGGGTATATACCCAAAGAAATATAAATCATTCTCCTATAAAGACACATGCACACATATGTTTATTGCAGCGCTATTCACAATAGCAAAGACATGGAACTAACCCAAATGCCCATCAATGTTAGGCTGGATAAATAAAATGCAGTACATATACACCATGGAATACCATGCAGCTGTAAAAACGAATGAGATCATGTCCTTTGTGGGGACATGGATGAAGCTGGAAGACATCATCCTCAGCAAACTAACACAGGAACAGAAAACAAAACACCACATGTTCTCACTTTTAAGTGGGAGTTGAACAATGAGAACATATGGACACAGGGAGGGAAACAACACATGCTGGGGCCTATTGGGAGGTGGCGGATGAGGGAAGGGAACCTGGATGATGGGTTAATACGTGCAGCAAACCACCATAGCACATGTGTACTTATGTAATAAACCTGAACATTCTGCACATGTATCCCGGAACTTAAAAAATAAGTCTCAAAATAAAAATATATTTTTTTTTCTTAAAAAAGGACAAAACATCTTTTAGCTGGCACAGGGAGAGGACAATAGTGTTCCAGTCTGAATGGGTTCTGTGTAGAGAAAAACAAAAACAAAATGTCCTTAGAGTCTAAAATGTCACAATCACCTTTCCTGAGTTCGAGATTCCAACGTAAACAAACTGTGTGGTCTGGACACTCTTAGCAAAGAAACTAACATAAAAATGGCCATACTCCTGGGCACTTGCTGGAGGCAAGCATACATCCTTTTGGAAAGGTAACTCCTTAGCCTAGGATCCACATAGATAAAACCCTTCTAAACATGGGTCAAGATTCGAATCACAGTAAGAAGATAAATGAATAAGAGTCTATATCTCTCTCTCTCTCTTTCTCTCTCTATATATATATGTTTATATATATATATATGTTTATATATATATATGTAATATAACAGTGTTATTCAGGTGACTTTGATTAACCAATCTGTTAAAATAGGATAAAAAGGTTAAAGCTAAAAATATTAAGAAATGAATCAAACACTATGAGAAAATATCAACAAGAGAAGAAAAAAACAAAAAATTCTATAAATACATATGTATATAGACATATGTATGCAAACATATACATTTAAACATTTACATATAAAATATGTAAAGTCATTGATGAGATAGAAGATATATTTAAGGCAATTATTTAGCAACATGAATTTTTAAATATTAAATACTTAAGAAAATTTGAGGGAAGTGGAGAGGAGGACATGGTAATAAAACTTAACATGCATCTAATGAGGGTTCTATGACAAGAGAATGCAGTTAATGGAAGCAAAACAGTATTCAAATATTTATAGAAAAAGGCATACACTATTCTAGAATTGAATAAAAAGCCTAAATTCTTAGATTTACAAAGCATAATGAATCTCAAGGATAGTAAATAAAAATGAATTTACTCCTAAGGAAAAGTGTAGAATACTAAAATAAATAAATAATAAATATTTAAAGGGAGAAAGTAAACTAGATTACAGAAATGATACAGAAGATATCTCCAAAGCAAAAATAAAAAAGGGACAAAAACTTTCCCTAAAATTATGAGGAAAAAAATCAATCTAGAATTTTATGCCCAACATTATTGAAGAATAAATACCAAATGAAGATATTTTCAAATAAATCAAAAGTGACAGAGCGCATCTGCGTTTTCCTTTATCTTGTGTCATTCTCTGGCTTTTCACATTCGAATAAAATCAACTTAGCTATATAACTATAAAATTATTAAACACTGTATTAAAAATCAAGGCTACCATTGTATCAAAACATTTGTTCTTCTAAATTTAAAGTTACATGACCCAGTTTGGCTTCTCCCAGAAATACAAGAAGAGAGTAATGTAAGAACACACTCAAATTTGTGTTGAGTAACATAAATCCCTCTCCTTTGAGTTATATACTTTTGGTTATTTTTCAGATTAAATATTGTAGTAATTAAACAACCTATTATGATGTCTGACATATTTTATACTTAAAATATAAATTTATATAAATATATTGAATGTTTTCTTATATATTGTTCTATAATAGTGACTGAAAAAAAGAAAAACACATGTATTGTCTCACTATTTGGGCGGACGTTGGAAAAGCTTAGCTGGAATCTCTGCTTCAGGATCTCACAAGGCTGCAGTTGAAGTATTGGCAGGACCTGCAGTCTCATCTGAAGCTCAGTCGAGGAAACATTCGCTTTCGTGTTCATGTGGTTGTTAGTCCATTAGTCCCTTATGGGCTACTGGACCCAGGACCTCTGTATCTTGCTGGCTGTCAGCTGGAAGCCTTCATCAGCTTCTTGTCATGAGGGCCTTCCCAGCATGATAACAACTTGCTTCCTCAAAGACTGCCAGGGCTAGTGTCCCCTAGAAATATGGTGTATGGTTTTATGAAACATTCACATGACAGTGACATCCATTATCTTTGCCATACTCTATTGATCAGAAGCAAGTCACAGGTTCTATCCACGTTAAAAAGGCAGAAAAGTTATAGGGCATAAATTCCAGGAGCTAGAGATCTTGGGGACCACCTTTGAGTATGTCTACCACAAATATATGTATATATTTAATATATTTTATCGTTAGAGCAAGGTGATAATAAAACTATTTATTTTTTCTTTTCTTCTTTTCCTTCCTTTTCTTTGCTTTTTCTCTTTTCTCTCTTAACTTGCGTTTGTCCTGCTATAGTGCTTTTGCTATGAATTTCTTAAGTTGGGGTAGCTGGCATCCAAGATGAGTGTTGATCATAGCAAACTATCCACATCATGACATCTATTATGACTTGTGTGTTATTATTTTAACTAAGTAAGGCCTCTAAAATCCTTGGAGTGAATGGTGTTTTCTAATATTAAATAATTTAAAGAAACAATGATATGCTTATAGAAAAAAACAGCCAACTGAATTGAACACCTGAGGCTCTGAAGATATGTCCACATATTTTGGAGCTTTAACTAATACAATATTGAAATAATGAATTTGTACATCCTGTTGAATACAACCAACTCAAGTTGGGACCTACTAGACTGGCAATAAAATTCTTTACTTGGGTCTTAGTCTGAGATTTCATTATAATATATATGCAGAATGAATTTTTCAGGGAGAATGATCATTTATTTCTATTCCATTGTGCCTTGGACAAGCCTAATTTCTTCAAACAACCAGGGCTCATTAATTTAGACTACTTCTTGAAATTTTAGCCAAAATATTCAGAAATAACTGCATTAATTCAAAAAGATCACATAGGTTCTTACTATATAAAACCCACTACAATTTAGATTATGGAGCATATGATGTTATAATTAATGAAGTTTCTATATTAAATAAGAGCACCATCACTATGCATAATTATATATGGTAATTCAAGCTATGCTAACAAAGCATAGTTTAGTTTTGGAATCAACAATACCTACTTTCACAATGTATACTTTCCATATTAACTTAATTTCTTTCTCCATTATTAATTGTGTTGCGTTTATTGGTACTAAATGAAGAATTGCTTTACCATTTTGTTAATGTTAAATTAACTAAGGAATTTTTATTATTTCATTCCAAACCATGTTATCCTCTGAAAAATTAGCTTATAGGCTTCAAATTGTCTTAGGTTCATCTCATAATAATTAGGATGGCTTCAGTCAAAAATGGGGGGAAGTCTGGGTGACCTACTTGAGAATCAGGAGCCCGGAAACTTAGGCAGTGTTTCTACTCCCTAAAAACTTATGTTAAGCAATTATACAGCTCTTGAATCTGCTCTCTGTTAAACAGAAGCACCCTGGGATAGTCTCAAAGCATTTGTCTTAGAACACTTACCAACTTGTCCCTAGGTGATACGAAGGATTGCTATGTCAACCTGGAGAAAGGACTCAAGCACTAATGCATTAGGAAAGCCTGGACAAATCAAAATAGACAGGTGGATGCTGAAGATCATAAGATGCCAGATCTGGAAAAAACATAGATGAAGTTTAGCAGGGTGATGAGTAGTTTACTACAGAAGATAACATATCCTTCATTCTTCCAATCCTTTATTCACCCAGCAGCTTAGCTGTATTTAAACTTTCTCCTTTCCATTTATTTCTTATTATTTTCCATCACTTTTGGATAAAGTCCAAACTTTGTAAAATGTTCAATAGAATCTTGAACAATTCTGCTTACATCTGCTGCTTCTGCTTTAATTTATATCATGTCCACCACCCACACCTGAGGTCTTTTATTTTAGCTGGTCTGGCATTTTTCACAGTTCCTCAATGCAACATGCTATTTTCCACCACAATGCCTTTGCACATATTCTTCCATTTACTTAAAATACTAAAAACACTCTCCCCTAACACACAAACTCACTTGCTTTCCTCAGTTAACTCTGTTCCATTAGCCCTTAGCTCAATTTTTACTTGTTCAAAAGAGCCTTCCTTGATTTTCCAGATGAGATCTAATCCCAACGTTAAAACGTTTCAAAGCAACATGTCCCTCTTTTTGCTAACAATTAACATAATTGAAATTTTCTGTTCTTTCTCTTAATCTATGGTTAGTGCCAGTCTATTTCACTAGATGTAAACTCCATCAGGGCAATGTCTATTTTGTTCATCATTTCCTAAGTCATATCCCATAGTAAAGATTCAATAAATGTTTCTTACCGAACTAATTTATAATGTCTTTACCATAATATTCTCTCCAACTGTCATCATTTCATTTGGATAGTTACTCCATTATATCAGGGGAGAACAATAATTTGACAGGATGGGGCTGTAGTATCTGTACTGTGACAAAGGGTTTCTTGGGATATACAGGAATCATTTAAATGGGCTCAAGGACCATAAGGTCTTTAGTTAGCATGATGAAAATTACAGCTTTCCTGATTAGTCTTTCTTATCGCTTAATGACCAAGAGCAAGATAACAAAAAAGGGAGAATTCAATGTGGAAGAAAATAACGGCATAAAAGCAGGTTTACACTAGGCACTTCAAACCTAACACAACATACCAAATAATGAATTTAAAATGTACCAACAGTGTAAGACCTCACATAATACAATTTTGCTGTCCGAATCCTTAAGGAAAAAATAAAGCAGAATACCTCACAAAATAAAGCAGAAAGAAATTATGTAAATGGAGGAAATTGAAATTATGGCGCAGATGGAAAAAAGCTGAAAAGTTCTTTAGAAAAAATAAAAAACGTACCTGCCACTATGGATAATTAATGACTCAAAGGAGAAGAAAAAATTTATCTTTTTTTTTTTTTTTGCCCTGGCTAGGAGAAATGCTTACTGGCACAGAGAAAGTTCCCCCTAAACTAATCATTAATAAAAACACATAGAAAATGCTTTTTTGACAGCTTCTTTTCCAATGATGATTAAGCATTCTATAATCAAAACCCTAAAACTTTGGCTTCCTTCTCTTTTACCCCTGCTATGCTGTTCTTAGCAGAGACAAGGAGATAAAAGAGGAGCATTCAAACAGGACTGAGAAGTGATGACACACACACAGCATAGAAAGGGTATAAAATTAGTCAAGGGTAAGCTACCCAGAATATATTTGAACACACAGATAATGTAATTAGAGGAATCCATGTATTTTGTTTTGTTCTAAATAGAAATGCTATGGACTGCAATATAATAAAATGATAAATCATAACGCAGAAAGTTTTAGACGCTTATTTGGAAATATTTTAAAATTATCTCTTAAACAATTTTTACATCAAAGAAAAAAATTAAAATCTCAACCTTACACCAACAAATAGCAATATTAGTTTCTTAAATATGAAACCAAGTATTGAAGACTCTGCATGAAAAAACATTGTAGAGTTTTAAACACTTGCATTATTAAAAAAGAAAGAGGAAAATTAACAATTTTGTTTCCAAATTATAATGAAAAAGAACACAATAAGGAAAACAGAAGGAAACCAGGAATAAAAAGCCATGAAAATTAATGAATTAAAATATAGTAATGAAAAGTAGACTTTTTTACATTTTTTAATTAATTGACACATAATAATTATGCATAATTATGGAATACAATGTGATATTTCAATATATACATGTATTATGTAGTCATCAAATCAAGGTCATTAACATACCCACCATTTTAAACTTTTATTATTTCTTTGTGGTAGGACATTCAAAATCCTTCCTTCTAGCAATTTTTCTATGAATAATACTTCATTGTTGGCAATAGTCACCCTAATGTGTGATAGAACACAATAATTTATTTTTTCTTTCTAATTGTATATTCGTATTCATTGCTCAGCCTTTTCCCATCCACTCTATCCTCCTACCCTCCCCAGTCTCTGGTAACCACTATTCTATTCACTACTTCTTTGAGATCAATTGAAAAGTAGCCTTGATATATAAATTCAGGTACTGATGATTTTTAAATCTAATGACATCTGGCTTTCTGAAGCAGATTTAAAAAGATAAAACAGTGAAAGTCATTGAAAAAGAAAAGGTAAATAATCCCATCTACAGAAATTAAAATAAAATGTATAGTGTAAATCATACATAAAGTTGTAAAATCTTGGTGTATTTTTTAGGAAAATATAAATCAATTTAACTCTAAAGGTTGCTAAAATGACTTTTTAAATATTCAACAGTAATAAAATATAAATAAATAGACAATCTTGATATGATCTCTCTTATTCTTCCTCTTTTTTACACATATATACATAATTCCTGGAAACATTAAAAAATTTATACATTATAATTTATCAACTACTATATTGGGAATACACTAGTTAAGGCGTTAGTTAAGAGTATAAAATAAGATATGTAAATATTGAGTTGAGAGAAAAAGTATTATTTGAAGATATTATGAATAGATGCCTAGAAAACACTAGGAAAAATAAGAAAAAATAGAAACCCAAGAGATTATCTGATTCATAAAATTATATATAAAATCAAAATATTTTATTTCTGCAAACAACAAAAAAGATAAAATATAAGGAGAGAAGATATTTCTTTAATGTTGGCAATACAAAAGCTAATATGCCTCAGAATGAAGTTAGTAACATATAAAGAGGTATTTTTAAAACACTACTTAAGGACATCAAAGAATGTTTGAATAAAAAAGATCACTTCAGTGGTCTTGGATAAGAGGACAACATTATCAAGACATCAGTACTTCCTGCCACAATTCTTACATTTTCTTTTCACGTACATTTATAAGAAGCATATTCATTTATTATTGAGTATTCATTTAATACACGAGTTTGAAGGTGACAGCACGCATGCGTGTGTGTGTGCGTGCGCATATGTGTGTGTGAGAAAAAGGCAGAAAAAGACATGAAAACAGAGAAAGTAAAATATAGGGGTGAAGAATGAGGAGAGAAATAGACTAGAAAATAATATAGTAAAACTGATAGGAAAATATGAGAATAGCAGGTAAAAAATTGTAAAATAAATGTGACAAGGAGGGAAGATATCTACTAGATATACAACATTTAAAGCTTAATTATTTGGTTCTGGTACTGGAAGAAGCATAAACACTAATGAAATAACTAAGATTTCAAATACAACCTCAAATGAATATTGGAAAAAGTACCGATAAAGATGTTATTTTAAACAAGTGATGTAAGTGTCTATGTTTGGAGAAGAAGAAAAAACACTGAAACCTTCTCACTCTTTCAACTAAAATAATTGCTTTGTTAAAGTGTGCAATATAATAAAATGTTTCAAAGAATTCAAAGAAAGCATGTATGACATATTTGTGTTTTCTCTGAGACAGGAAGACATTTCTAACATCAATTCTAGAAAAAACTTTGATGTAAAATCAAACATGTTTATACTAAAAACAGATTTAGTAAAAAGATGAGAAACTAAAGTTATAATATAAATATATTTTTATAATTAGAGATAAAAATACATTCAGACAAAGAGCTTTTATAGGTCGTAGGAAACAGGCACCCTGTAACGAAAATATAGACAACATGAGAAGTCAGTACACTGAAAAAGGAAGCACAAATAGCAAATGAAGATAAAAAAATACAT
>NW_012107775.1:286007-373959 GCF_000951045.1 Mandrillus leucophaeus | reverse complement strand
CCTTTTCCCATCCACTCTATCCTCCTACCCTCCCCAGTCTCTGGTAACCACTATTCTATTCACTACTTCTTTGAGATCAATTGAAAAGTAGCCTTGATATATAAATTCAGGTACTGATGATTTTTAAATCTAATGACATCTGGCTTTCTGAAGCAGATTTAAAAAGATAAAACAGTGAAAGTCATTGAAAAAGAAAAGGTAAATAATCCCATCTACAGAAATTAAAATAAAATGTATAGTGTAAATCATACATAAAGTTGTAAAATCTTGGTGTATTTTTTTAGGAAAATATAAATCAATTTAACTCTAAAGGTTGCTAAAATGACTTTTTAAATATTCAACAGTAATAAAATATAAATAAATAGACAATCTTGATATGATCTCTCTTATTCTTCCTCTTTTTTACACATATATACATAATTCCTGGAAACATTAAAAAATTTATACATTATAATTTATCAACTACTATATTGGGAATACACTAGTTAAGGCGTTAGTTAAGAGTATAAAATAAGATATGTAAATATTGAGTTGAGAGAAAAAGTATTATTTGAAGATATTATGAATAGATGCCTAGAAAACACTAGGAAAAATAAGAAAAAATAGAAACCCAAGAGATTATCTGATTCATAAAATTATATATAAAATCAAAATATTTTATTTCTGCAAACAACAAAAAAGATAAAATATAAGGAGAGAAGATATTTCTTTAATGTTGGCAATACAAAAGCTAATATGCCTCAGAATGAAGTTAGTAACATATAAAGAGGTATTTTTAAAACACTACTTAAGGACATCAAAGAATGTTTGAATAAAAAAGATCACTTCAGTGGTCTTGGATAAGAGGACAACATTATCAAGACATCAGTACTTCCTGCCACAATTCTTACATTTTCTTTTCACGTACATTTATAAGAAGCATATTCATTTATTATTGAGTATTCATTTAATACACGAGTTTGAAGGTGACAGCACGCATGCGTGTGTGTGTGCGTGCGCATATGTGTGTGTGAGAAAAAGGCAGAAAAAGACATGAAAACAGAGAAAGTAAAATATAGGGGTGAAGAATGAGGAGAGAAATAGACTAGAAAATAATATAGTAAAACTGATAGGAAAATATGAGAATAGCAGGTAAAAAATTGTAAAATAAATGTGACAAGGAGGGAAGATATCTACTAGATATACAACATTTAAAGCTTAATTATTTGGTTCTGGTACTGGAAGAAGCATAAACACTAATGAAATAACTAAGATTTCAAATACAACCTCAAATGAATATTGGAAAAAGTACCGATAAAGATGTTATTTTAAACAAGTGATGTAAGTGTCTATGTTTGGAGAAGAAGAAAAAACACTGAAACCTTCTCACTCTTTCAACTAAAATAATTGCTTTGTTAAAGTGTGCAATATAATAAAATGTTTCAAAGAATTCAAAGAAAGCATGTATGACATATTTGTGTTTTCTCTGAGACAGGAAGACATTTCTAACATCAATTCTAGAAAAAACTTTGATGTAAAATCAAACATGTTTATACTAAAAACAGATTTAGTAAAAAGATGAGAAACTAAAGTTATAATATAAATATATTTTTATAATTAGAGATAAAAATACATTCAGACAAAGAGCTTTTATAGGTCGTAGGAAACAGGCACCCTGTAACGAAAATATAGACAACATGAGAAGTCAGTACACTGAAAAAGGAAGCACAAATAGCAAATGAAGATAAAAAAATACATTTTATAAATAACTAAATGCAAATAAAATAATTAAATACACTTTTCATAGATATGTCTATGATGATTAAAATTTATTAAAATTTAAGTAGGCCAATTGAAAAACAATATTTTTGAGACAACAGGAAAAAATATAGCCTTGATATAAGATTATAATAATGTATTATTAATTTGGCTGGGGTTGACAATGGCACTGTGGTTGTATAAAGAAGTATCCTTATATGATGTAAACATAAACTGAAATATTGAGGGATGATATGGCATGATATCAGAATTTTAATATTTCAGAAAAAATGGCAAAATGTTTGTGTTATGTCTAGTGATGGATATACGGAGATTCATTATGCCATTTTCTCCACTTATGTGCCTTTGAAAATTTTCATTATAAACAGTTAAATAAAATAAATTGTTAATATAAAATGGGAGTCAATATGTGAAGATGTCAGCAGTCTTATACATATTAGCCAAGCTAAAATTGGGTTCCCCTTTCTTAATCCTCCTCCTGGTTGACATCTTAGCAGTCTTTAATACTGCTGGCCAGTCATTTCTTCATAAATCTCTGCTTTCCTCAGTTCCTGCCATAGCGCTCTGTTCTGGAGTTCCTCCTCACGTCTTTGAATATTCCTTCTGGGTCTCCTCCCCTCTGCAGACACATTCTTTCTTATTGTTCATTAACTGCAGTAGTTTCTCAAGGCTTAGTTCTGAACTTTCCTTCTCTCTCCCTTTAAAATCTCTAGATAAGCTCAGTTTCCTTCTTTCCCACATTTCAATTACATCTATACACAGAAAGTCTCAACTTATCTAGTGGTTACAAGCATTGGTGTAGACCATCTTGTGTAGAGGTGAAGGGTCATCAGTGTACACATTCCACCAGCTATAGGATTGTAAGCCCCTATAGGCCTTCTATCTTCTCATGTGTTAACAGGTCAACGTTAAAATGTTGTTAAGATTTTGCATATACCTAGAGAGAGAGCTTATGAAAGTGTCTGGGGTGTCCAATCAGTGAAAGCTAATATTATTCCCAAACATATACCTCTCTACCTTATTTTCATAGTTATGTGACTACTCGAGATCTCTAAACACATCTTTGGGGATATTCAAATTTAATTTTTCTTCTTACCCTCAAACCTGGTTCTCTTTTGATGCCCCTTATGCCAATAAATAATACCACTCTTCAGTTGGTGCACAAGCGAGACAGTTAGTGCATTAGTTTCCTATTGCTGCTGTAACAAATTCCCACAAACTTGGTGACTTAAAAAAACACAGATTTATTATGTTACAGTTCAGGCAGTCAGAAATCTGAAATAAGTTTCACTGAGCTAATGTCAAAGTATTGACAGGGCTGCATTCCTTCTGGAGGCTGTAAAGGAGAATCCATTTCCTTTTTCAGCTTCTAGAGGCTGCTTACGTTCCTTGGCTCATAGCCCTTTCCTCCATCTTCAAAATCAGCTGTGTAGTATCATCAAACCGCTCTCTTACACTGACTCTTCTGCCTTCCTTCTCTACATTTAAACCCTTGTGATTACATTAAACTCACACTGATAACCCAGGACAATTTCATTTTAAGGGCAGCTAATTAGAAACCTTAATTCTATCTACAACCTTAATTCCCTCTTGTCCTGTGGTCACAGGGTCTGGAGATTAGGGCATAGAGACCCTTAGGGGGCCAATACACTATCAAGAATGCCTAGTTACCCTTTTTGCTGATATACAATCTCTTATTCAATCATTTAGATTTTCTTTGTTTTTAATATGTGTTTGTTGTTGATGTTGTGTGTTAATTTATTTTAAAGGCTTAATTTTTTTAGAGGAGTTTTAGATTCCAGCAAAACTGAGCAGAAGGAGCAGAGATAACCCCTATGCCCCTGTCCCACACAAGCATAGCTTCTTACATTATCAACATCCCCCACCAGAGTGGTACATTTATTACAATTGATAATCCTACACTGACATCATTATCACCCAAAGCTCTTGGTTTTCATAGGGTTCACTCTTAGATTTGTGCGTTCTATGGCATGGACAAATGTATAATTGCATTATCCACTATTATAACATCATACAGAGTATTTTCACTGCCTCAAAAATTCCTCTGTGTTCTGCCTTTTCATCCTTCTCTCCCCTCTATATCCCGACAACCATGAATTATTTTACTGTCTCCATAGTTTTGCCTTTTCCAGAATGTTACATAGTTAGAATCATATAGTAGTTAGCATTTTTAGACTGAGTACTTTTACTTAGCAATGTACACTTCAGTTTCCTCCATGTCTTTTCATGGCTTGAAAAGCTCATTTCTTTTAGTGCTGAATAATATTCCATTATTTGGATGTACCCTAATTTATTTATCCACTCACCTACTGGCAGATATATTGGTTGCTTCTAAGTTTTGACAACTATGAACATCATGTGAAATATTTTGTGTGGGCATGTTTTTCAATGCCTTTGGGTAAATATAAAGGAATACAAAAATTCTTTAGCTTTTACATCCCTTCTATCCAATGATGAGACTCCTATCCAATCAAGCAGAACACAGTTAGCTTGACAATATCAAAGTTACTAATATCTCCCTAACTCCTTGTGCCTCTCTATCAATCAAGTTTATACCAACCAAAGTGATACTTTCAAAACAAATCTTAAATAGCATCTTGCTCCTCTTTAAACCTTTTATTGACTTCCCATTACTTATTGCTCTTAGGATACAGCCCAAAATCCTTATTATGTTCTACAAGTTCATTAACATTGCATATTAGAATCTACCCAAAGAGCTTAAGAAACAGAAAAACAAAAACCATTCACTGAGAAGGGTTGTATATTAATCATGTTCCCCCTGAAAGAGGACATATTCAAATTAGAATAATTTCAAGAATGCTTGTTTACAAATGATATAATTACAAAGCTGTGTAAGCTGAGATAGAGGATAGTGCAATAACACAAAGCTATTTGCAGCAGTGCTGTTACCATGCTGGGTGTGAAGTCATGAGGAGTGGCACAGGTTATAGGATCCACTCCCCTCCACCAACACACAAAAACATCTTACTTTAACCAGCCCATCTTGGAAAAAACAGAGGTCGTCCTCAAGTGGGAAAAAGCATCCTAATCAAGAGGAAATACATACCCTTAACCTCATTAACCTCTAATCTCTTACCAGGCATCCCCTTTGGCCAAACCCTACCGAAGGCCAGTAGACATAGGAACCTGTGACTTACCCAAGCAGATTAGCCTTTGATGGCGAAGAGCAACATGGACATGGGTGGGACGTCTTTATGGAAGGGCAAACAGAAGATATCTGGTCTAAATAGGGAATAAAATAAGTGAACAAGATTTAGAGGAATCATTCTGAAAAGTAATGAGACATATCCGTGAGTGAGAGGAGTCAAAGAGAGCATGGAAAATAGCCAGATACATTTGGAAGTAGATGCTTTAGTTAATGTACATGAACAGCAGGTTCTTAAACAGGGAGATAAAGTTTAGCAATTTAGGAATAAAGTAGGAATATTAGTTTGGCTAGTGTGGACAGAGTAAATAAGAAACAAGGAAGTAGCAATTAAGGCTTGAAAAATAGGCATCGTGGACAGGGTGAATGTGAAACCGGGCTTGAAAAAAAAAAAAATATCAGCATCATGTTTTAAAAGTAGAAAGTGAGTGGTTTGCTGAAACAACGTTTATCCAAGTATCTGTGAAAACCATCACATTGCAATCTTGGGGCAAATTTTTCCTAGAAGACTTTCAAAGGGTAAAATCCACTTTAAGATTGTGAGTATAAATTGACAAATTGCCTTTCAGATAACTTGTATTGATTTATACTTTTCACTATTACGCATGGAAATACCAGTTTTCCCATTGATCATCATCACTCTTTTTCTTTCCCTACCTCATAGAACACTGAAAAGTCCCTTCCAAGTACCTTAGAATACCACACAGGCACCTCTGTCACCACACTTATCATATTATTAATCTATATGTTTGTCCTATGCCCTCAAGTGTTTTTTACTTTAATGTTTCTATTGTCTCCCTAATTTTCTCTCATTCTTTCAACCTGGTGATCTCAAAACATAAAATTAAAGAGAGTGTCTCAGAGGACAAGGTGATTAAAGAGATGATATTCTTAGGATCAGTTTGAAGAATGTGTCACATAAATGTATGGATTTGATTTAAAAACAAAGTATTTTTTTTTAATGGGATTGATAGAATAAGGAAGAAAGCCAAATCCAATAGCATCCCTAATATATACAAAGTAGGGAAAAATATATATTCTGTATATATGGAATGAGGGTCGGGATAAGGAATGTATTCACTATTAGGAGGACTGGTAGATGAGGTCCCTAATTCTGATGATAATCAATCAATTTATAGAAATATGAAGAAACAGACAAGGTAAAAATAGGTAATGAGTCTGAGTAAGTTAAGCAATTGCATGAAGTTCCAAGGTTAATAGATTGTTTTGGTGAAACAAGGGTAGATCCTGATCAGGCATCATTAGTTGGGAATGCTGGCATGTACCAAAGTAGACGAGAGAGAGGATAAGATGAGAGAAAAGGCTATTGCCTGGGAATCACATACCTGTTTCTAAACAATACTGAAAACCATTAGCTTTATTATAAGACCAAAGAAGATTGAGAAGACATAATAAGAACTTGACAAAATAATGAAGACCTAGTTAGAGGATACAACTGTAAGAGAAGAGGCAAACATCTATGTAGGTGAAGAAATAAATTGAAATATTGCAATTTAAGAGTTAAGACCATTTGACATAGTAACTAGCTTAATAGTCATATATGTATATATGTGTGTGTGTGTGTGTGTGTGTGTATATATATATATATTTTTTTTTTTTTTTTTGAGACAGAGTCTCATTCTGTCACCCAGGCTGGAGTGCAGTAGCATGATTTCGGCTCACTGCAAGCTCTGCCTCCCAGGTTCATGCCATTCTCTTGCCTCAGCCTTCTGAGTAGCTGGGACTACAGGCGCCCACCACCATGCCTGGCTAATTTTTTTGCATTTTTGTAGTAGAGACGGGGTTTCACTGTGTTAGCCAGGATGGTCTCGATCTCCCGACCTCGTGATCCGCCCGCCTCGGACTCCCCAAGTGCTGGGATTACAGGTGTGAGCCCCTGTGCTCGGCCAATAGTCATATTATTATATGGTTACTTTTCTTATAATTAAGAGGTATGATATATTTTAAATACACCTGTAATATCTGGATTATTAGTCTGTTCAATTAACATTTAGTATAGAATTTAATAAAACTTTTTTATTAAAGTTCTTTCTTCATTAAAAATGAAAATAGGGAAAGAATTTATTAATGAAGGCAAAATGAGATGGGATTTGTTTGCACAAACCAAAGTCTCCCTAAAATCAGAAAACTTCAGTTAATTCCACTTGTATATCACCTTCATTTACACTAAACACAGGCTGTAAAACCCTCTATGGAAATAGCTTATTGCAATAATTATGTACTATATCATAGACTTTAGTCTGCAGGCTACAAAATTAGAATTGTATTGACTTGGATTTTCTTCACTGGAAAAAAGGAGGCCATTAAAAATAGAATTGTGAATGTGTGTGCATGTGTCCATTAGCAAAAGCCCTTGCAGCAGCCCCTCTGGGAAGGGCACCAACAGTGGCTTCTAATCAAGTACTCAAATATGTGTGTTAATAAAACGTTAACTCAGACAAGAAGTATCATAACCAGACATCAAATGGTGAAAGGACATCCCTTCTCTCTGTGAGTTGCTTTGTGGTGTCCAGGTTTCTGGATCTAATTGCTCTTGCTTTTGGCCGCTTGGTCTCATGCCTGATCCCCCAATTGCCCTTCTGAGTGAGAAAGAAGATAATGTTCACATCCAAACCGTCACAAGAGAAAAACACTTTCGTTCTGGCATTGATTTATTTTGATGTTAATTACCTATTAGTTTCTCAGTGTGCTGACTTGCGTTTCTTTGATCTTTACCTAGTCTTCATTCTGTTAAACATCCTTATCCTTACTGAAAGATTGTAGCTGTGGTAACGAAGTCTATTCAAGTTTGACCAACCAACACAAATATCCACTAACACAGGCTTTCCTGACACACCCTGTCTCCTGCCTCCTCTGCCTCATTCTGTTTCTCAATTTTCCTTTTCCTGCTTCTCTATTTGCATGACTTGAAAACAATAAAATGAGGAGATGACACAGCAACAAGAAGAGACACTGAAACCTAATTCCTACATTAGAATCTGATTTTGTTGTGAATACAAAATTCCTTCAGTTGGTATCAGATATCCAGAGCATGTTGGGGTAAGGGATGGCTGAGGGAATGGTTTCAGGATGAAACTGTTCCACCTCAGATTGTCAGGCATTAGACTCTCTTAGGGAGCGCGCAACCTAGATCTCTCACAAGCATGGTTCATGCTAGGATCCGTGCTCCTATGAGAATCTAATGCAGCTGCTGATCTGACAGGAGGTGGAGCTCAGGCCATAATGCTCTCTGGCCTGCTACTCACCACCTGCTGTGTGGCCTGGTTCTTAACAGGCCATGAAGTGGTCATGGCCCCGGGTTTGGGGACCCTTGGTCTAGAGACCTTAATTGAGAAAGATCATGAGGTTTCATTTGTATCCAGTGGAAAAAAGCTTTATGATCCATTATGATGTCTGACTCAGTGATGAGACACCGGACTGAGGTCTCTTGTCCTGGAAATCAGACAGACTGGTTCAGTGCTCCACCTTCTTTTTGACAGTTGAAGCATCTAAGGTATGGAAATAATGCTTTCTCACACAGCTAGTGAATGCCACTGCTGGAATGAGAAACCAGATTTTCTGAGTTCTAGGAAGCCAGTGTTCAGGTATCAAAAACCCTCTTAATACCAAGAGTCAAATTATCTTTCCTTTTTTCTTGTTCTAGAAAATCATTTTTACAATTACTTCAAACTGTCCCTTAGTACTTTTATTCTTTCCAGCACCTCAGTTCAATTGCTTTTCTTCTCACACAACCATGATGGCAATCCCTTGTTAAACTGGTTTCTTTGTCTCTCACTGATTACTGTCCAATCAGCCCTGTTCTCAGTACTAGATAAATCTTCCAAATGCATTATTATCATAATCTCAGTCTCCAGCTTTAAAAATTCAACAACATAAACATTTGCAAGAAAAAAAAATGTATTCCTCAAACTACATTTTAATCCCTTTCATGACCTCAAACTACCAGTTGGGAACATGTATCTGCTACTATGATCCAGCATAAAAAATACCCGCCAGCGATTTTAGTTTTGTCATACATCAAAATATGGTGTCATAATCTCTACCTAACAAAATCCTTAATCTGTTTTCTCTACCTCATTGTCAGTTACTGCCTCTCTACCTCTTTCCAGTAGTTCATCCTACCTCACAAGACAAACATCTATTAAACTTCTAAAATTGTCTAGTTAAATAAAAAAAAAAAAAAAGACAAACATCTATACACAGATTCAGAGTTTGCTTTTACCCAACAATAATCTCATCGACGGTGCAGCAGCCAGCTGAAATAATTGGAAGAGTGAAACATTACATTATGTAAGGACCTTGGAATGTGAAGAACCACAAAGAATGTTCACGCAAATCTATTCTTTACATAGTAATAAAACCCAATAAATATTTTTCTGAAAACAATGTTGATATCAAAAAATTGTAGTTACTCAGTTTGGCCATAATTTTATTAGCCTGAAGTATATCTACATACTGATTTTCCCCTAAAATAGATGCTTTTGAATCCCTAGCCAATTCTTTTCATTACTTTTCTGAAATTGATCAATTTCATCCCTGGCTTGTTTGGCAGTCAACAAGGAAATTGAATTGCTTTTGAACAAGTAAATGGGTTCCCACTCTTTTCCTACTTGAAAGAAAATACTTATTTGTAGCACAAATAAACACCATGCATGTTCATTTCCACAATACAAAAATTCTTTGAAGAATTCACTGAACTGGAAAATATAGTGGGGGTAAGAAACTATACAAATCTGGAAAATGAATTAGGATAAAAAATCTGACACTGTCTGTACCTATTTTTGCGTAAGAAACAGCTTTGGCACCAAAAGTTCCAGTTATTTTATATAGCTCTTTACCAGAAGACTGGATCTGGTGAACTTGCTGGAAATCTTTTCTAGAAGTGCTAGAATTTTTTTCATTGAATGTTCTTTGATGTTGTTTCTACTTTAATTAATTTTAAGAGAAAATCAGAAAATACTATTAGTTAATACAGGTAAAATTCTGGGTACATGTAATTCCACAGATTATTGTAGTTTATCCCCAAAAGCCATAATCAAATGTCACCTCACCTCAAGCCGTTGGAAACCTAATTTCACATGACTCTTTCATGGGTCTTTGTCATGGAGTCTGCACCATGGCCTCCTGCTGTGTGGTTGTCTCATAGTGCTTTTCCCCTAAAGAGACCATAGAGATAACTTTGTGATGTACTCCCTTTGTTCTATAGTCATTCTGCTATCTGTGCCTAGCAGGGTCAGCTGTGTTTTCTTTTCCTGGGAGTTCTGTATTTTAAATGAGATTCCAGTTGCCTATGGTGTACTTCTATTAACCCAAGGGTTGCCCACCTGACGTAATCATTAACTACTGCTCTTCTATGTCAGTTATTTTGAGAATGAGGTGTCCATTTAGGAATTCCAACTTCAAAATTCTATTTTTGTTCTCAAAGTGGTACCTGCTTTAAATCATCGTCAAATTAATGTATACTTTTTAAATTGATAAAAATAGAGCACTGTATCAAGTAAAAAGTAAAACTGTATCTCCCAGCTACATCATCCTATATGTTCAATTCTTCAAAATTAGCTACTATTAACAGTTCAATGTGTATACTTCCAGTCATTTTAAGTGTGTATATGTTTGTGTCTCTGTATATGTGTGTATGTGCATACATGGGTATATAAAGGGCACATATATAATTTATATTCATATTACTACATTTCAATGTTTATCATATAAAAACATGTATAGCATATTCTTCTAAAAATATCTTCATTTA
Source organism: Mandrillus leucophaeus (assembly GCF_000951045.1). Lineage (NCBI taxonomy): Eukaryota > Metazoa > Chordata > Mammalia > Primates > Cercopithecidae > Mandrillus > Mandrillus leucophaeus. Next base: position 363,241 of record NW_012107775.1, on the reverse strand, counting down.
ACTCTAAATACAGGCATACCTCAGAGATATAATGGGTGTGGTTCTAAGACGATTGCAATAAAATTAATACAGAATAAAGTGAGTTGCATGACTTTTTGGTTTCTCAGTTCATATAAAAGTTATGTTTACACTGTACTGTAGCCTATGAAGTGTATGATAGAATTCACTGAACTGGAATTTATTATGTATAAAAATAATGTAAATACCCAAATTTAAAAATATGTTATACCTAAAAAATGCTAATGATCATCTGAGACTTCAGTAAATTGTAATATTTTGGCTGGTGGAGGATCTTTTGTCAGTGTTGATGGCTACTGACTAATTACAGTGATGGTTGGTAAACTTTGCAGTAGCTGTGTCAATTTCTTAAAATGACACAATAATGAGGTTTGCTGCATCAGTTGACTCTTTTACAAAAGATTTCTCTGTAGCATATGATGCTGTTTAATAGCATTTTGCACACTGTACAACTTCTTTCAAAATTAGAATCAATCCTCTCAAACTCTACCACTGCTTTATCAACTAGTTTATGTAATACTCTAAAACCTTTGTTGTCACTTCAACAATGTTCACAGCATCTTCACCAGGAATAGCTTCTATTTCAAGAAACCTCTTTGTTTGTTTATCCATAAGAAGCAAATCTTCATCTTTTCAAGTTTTAAGGTTTCAGCAATTCAGTCACATCTTCCGGATCCACTTGGAATTCTAGTTTTCTTGCTATTTCTACCATATCTGAAGACACTTCCTTCAATGAAGTCTTGAACCCCTCTAAGTTATCCATGAGGGCTGGAATCAACTTCTTCCAAATTTCTGTTAGTGTTGACATTTTGACAACAGTCTGTAGCCCTTAGATCAAGGAGTAGTTTTGACTTTCAAGTCTTATTATTTAAGGATATCTATCCCAGCTATGGCCTTACAAAATGTATTTCTTAAATAATAAGACTTGAAAGTCAAAACTATTTAATCTATGGGCTGCAGAATAGATGATGTGTTAGCAGGCATGAAGACAACATTCATTTTTGAATGTACAGCATCATCAATGAGCAGCAATATTTTAGAAGTATCTTTTTTTCCTGAGCAGTAGGTCTCAACAGCGGGCTCAAAATATTCAGTAAACCATGCTATAAACAGATGTGCTGTCATTCAGACTTTGTTGTTCCATTTATAGAGCACAGCTAGAGTAGACTTAGTATAATTTCTTAAGGACAACAGGATTTTCAGAATGATTAATGAGCATTGGCTTCAACTCAAGGTCATCAAATGTATTAACACCTAATAAGACAATCAGCCTATGCTTTGAAGCCAGGCATTGACTTCTCCTCTAGCTAGGAAAATCTTAGAGGGCATTTTCTACTATAAAGCTGTTTCATCTACATTGAAGATCTGTTACTTGGTGTAGCCACCTTCAGCAGATCTTCTGAATTACTTGCTGTAGTTTCTACATCAGCACATGCTGCGTACCTTGCACTTTTACGTTATGGAGATGGCTTCTTTCTTTCTCTTTCTCATGAACCAGCCTCTAACAATTTCAAACTTTACTTCTGCCACTTCTTTGCCTCTTTCAGCCGTCATAGATTTGAAGATAGAATCTTGTTCTGGCTTTGGCTTAAGAGAATGTTGTGGATGGTTTGATCTTCTATCCAGACCACTAAAACATTCTCCATATCAGCAATAAGACTGTTTGGCTTTCTTATAATTCATGTATTCATCTAAGTAGCACTTTTAATCTTCTTCAAGAACTTTTCCTTTACATTCACAACTTGGCTTTTTGTTGGAAGAGGCCTAGTTTGAAGCCTCTCTCAGCTTTCAATATGTCTTCCTCTTAAGTTTAGTCATGTGTAGCTTTTGATTTAGTTGACAGACCTGCAAATCTTTCTTTCATTTGAACACTTAGAGGCTATTGTGGGGTTATTAATTGGTATAATTTTAATATTGTTATGTCTAAGGAAATAGGGATGTGGGATGGAGAGAGAGAGATGGGGAACAGCCAGTTGGTGTAGCTGTCAGAATATGTGCAATATTTATTAGGTTTACCATGTTGTATGGGTGGGGTTCCTGTTGCCCCCAAAATAATAATTACAGTGACATCAGTAACATAAAAGATCACTGATCACAGATAACCATGATAGATATAATAATAATGAAAATGTTTGAAATATTCCAAGAATTACCAAAATATGACACAGAGATACAAAGTAAACACACGATGATTGAAAAATGGTGCCAATAGACGCTCAATGCAGGTTTACCACAAACCTTCAATTTGTATAAAACACAGTATCTGCTAAATGCAATAAAGTAAAGTTCAATTAGATGAGATATGTCGGTATCTTTAATTTTAATATTTAATGCCAATATATTCAGGTCTACCCTTCTGATTTTTAAAACTGCAACAGATTTTATGAATATAATCTGATTTATTTAATTACTTAAAAGGATTTTTTTTAAGTTGTACATTTGTTCTTAGAAATCATGCAAAGAAGAATAGAGTTAAATATTTTTATTTAAAGTGTTGTAAGTGAAAAGCCCACCAATGTGTAATTCTGCACCCTGGGAAAATATTCTTCAAAATTGAAGAAATAAAGACTTTTTCAGACAAATATCATTAAAAAAAAATTGTTGCCAGGAGACCTTAATAGTAAGAAACGATAAAAAGAAGCTCTTATGAGACAGAAAAATTGATACAGGTCAGGAACTCAGATGTACATGAAGAAAAAAAAGGTGTTAGAGGAGGAATGAGTGAAGATAAATATATGTTATAATTTATTTAAACCTCATGAACCAACTTCTGCTAGGTATTTTTTTCTTAGTCTTAATTGATCTAACAGATAAGAGTTTGTCCAAAACAATAGCAACAATTTATTTAAATATATATATATGTGTGTGTGTATATATATACCTATGTATGAGTGACATGCATGACAGAAATGATACAAGGAGGATAGAAAGGAACTCAGATTATTTTATTATTATAAAGTACTTACAGTACCTTATAAGTACTACAAAATTATTTGAAAATAGACTTGGATTAGTTATAAGTATATATTGAAAACTCAAGGACAGCCGCTAAAAAATGTAAAAGGAAAAAACATAATTGGTATACTAAAGAAGAGAAAATGTAATAATATAATGCTTAATTAAAACCAGATAGAAAAATTGTGAAAGACAAAATGAGAACAAAGAACAAGGGCAACAAATGGAAAACAGTAACAAAATTGGTAGATATTAATCCAACTATATCAATATATGTTGGCTACAAAAAAAAAAAAACATCTTTACTTATTGACACATACAAATTAAAAGAAAAGAAATGGACTTTCAGTTTCTGGTCTGGCATGTAAGAAGATTACAAGTAAACAGTGAACTAAACCGAAAAATCAACAATGTTTTGTAGATTCAGCAAACAAGCGAGGTCACAGGTCAAACCACTGCCACAAAAATTAAAGAGAAAGGTTGATACAAAGAATCGAAACTTACTAGAGCAGAAACCCACAACTTGCACCCAGTGCTGGGTAGGAAAACCTGAGCTGTAACTGACAAATTGCTTGAAGCTGAGTAGCCAATTCTTGACAGTTAAAATCTTCAGGTGGACCCAGTCACAGTGACCCAACTTCTTTTGTAAGTTTCACCTCCAGGAGCTTTATCTCACAGTGACTATCAGAGAAAAAAAAAACCCATCTTGCTTCTAGTCGAAGGGGACATGGGGTACGGGGATAAAATAACCATCTTGAAATATACCAGAGCATTCCGTTCTTAAACTCTGTCCTTAGGAGAAATTATTCAGGCAGAACCTCACCTCTGAGGTTTTACCAGAGCCTAATCTACCTGGGGAAAGGGAAATACACATCTCCGCACCCTCCAGGCATCTGGTCACACCTGAAGCGGAAGGCACACGTGAAGATCATCTCTCTGAAGCACAACGTCACCCAAAGATGGGAGACCTAATCGTGGACACCAAAACAGGGACACCTAGTTTTGGAAGTACAGAATACCTCTATGCATACCTTACTACCACATTACTAAAAGCCTATTTAGATGGTTCCTTTATCTAGTACACCAAGTCTAGCTTTCAACAAAAAATTACAAGGCATCCCAAAAGGCAAAAGACGGAGTTTGAAGACATCAAATAAGCATCAGAATCATGTCACTGAGACAGAAATATTGGAATAATCAAACCAGAAATTTGGAAAAACTGTGATTAAGCTGTTAAGGTCTTTTAGTGGAAAACATAGCAGACATGTAAGAACACATGGAAAATGTGAAGCGAAGCGATGTAATCAAAAAGTAGTGCTGGGACCAAAAATATTGTAACGAAAGGGAAGAATGTTTTTATTGGACTAATTTGTATATTGGACAAAGCTGAGAAAATAATCTAAGCTTGAGAACATTACAATAAAAACTTCTAAGACTGAAAAGCAAAGAGGAAAAAAATCCTGCAAGAAAAGCAGAACACACTGAGGAACAATATAACTACCAAAAGTGCAACTTACACAAAATAAAATTTCAAAAAGAGAAATACACAAAACGTAAATGAGTGAGGATTTTCAGCAAATTGATGTCAACACACCAAACTACAAATGAAGCATGTTTGAAAAACAAACAGGAAAAAAATGTCAGACAGACTACATCTAGCTATAACATATTCAAACATAATTTAAAAATTCTTGGAAAAGCCAGGAGGGGCTCAGTGGTGAGGGTGGAGGGGTGGTAGTGTGTCCAGAATCAGTGGATTCTTAGTCTTGCTGACTTCAAGAATGAAGCTGCGGATCCTCGCGGTGAGTGTTAGTTCTTAAAGATGGTGTCTCCGCACTTCGTTCCTTCAGATGTGCCCAGAGTTTCTTCCCTCTAGTGGGTTTGTGGTCTTGCTAACTTCAGGAGTCAAACTACAGACCTCCACCGTGAGTATTACAGCTCATAAACGCAGCACGTCTGGAGTTGTTCATTCCTTCTGGAGTGTTCGTAGTCTTGGCTGGCCTCAGGAGCGAAGCTGCAGACTCTTGCTGTGAGCGCTACAGCTCATAAACGCGGCTTGGACCCCAAAAGAGAGTAGCAGCAAGAGCTACTGGGAACAGTGAAAGAGCAAAGACTCCACACAGAGTAAGGAGACCCAAGCGAGTTGCCACGGCTGGCTCAGGCAGCCTGCTTTTATTCCCTTGTTTGACCCAACCCACATTCTGCTGATTGGTACATTTTACAGAGAGCCAATTGGTCCATTTTACAGAGAGTGGATTGGTCTGTTTTGACAAGGTGCTGATTGGTGTGTTTACAAACCTTGAGCTAGACACAGAGCACTGATTGGTGCATTTACAGTCCTTTAGCTAGACATAAAAGTTCTCCAAGTCTCCAGCAGATTAGCTAGAAACAGAGCCCTGATTGGTGCATTTACAAACCTTGAGCTAGACACAGAGTGCTGACTGGTGTGTTTACAATCCTCTAGCTAGGCATAAAAGTTCTCCAAGTCCCCACCCAACTCAGGAGCTCAGCCGGCTTTGCCTAGTGTGGATCTAGAGCTGCGGCCCTGGAGGGAACTGCCCATCAGTCCTGCCCTGCTACCCACGCTCCTCAGCCCTTGGGCAGTTGATGGGACCAGGCACCACAGAGCAGAGGGTGGCAACCCACCAGGGAGGATTGGGCCATGCGGGAGCCCACCAGTGGAGAGGGGGGTTCCGGCATTGGCGGGGGAGCTGGGACTTGACAGGCTGCAGGTCCTGAGCCCTGCCCCGGGGGGAGTTGGCTGAGGCCTGGCGAGAATTCCAGCAAGGCGCCCGCTGGTGGGCCAGCAGTGCTGGGGGACCCGGCGCACCCTCCGCAGCTGCTTCCCTGGGTGCTAAGCCCCTCACTCCTTGGGGCTGGCGGTGCCAGCCGGTGGCACCAGGTGTGAGGCCCGCCAAGCCCGCGCTCACCCAGAACTCCGCTGGCCCGCGAGTGCCATGCGCAGCCCCAGTTCCCACCTGTGCCTCTCCCTCCACACCTCCTCGCAAGCAGAGGCAACGGGCTCCAGCCTCGGCCAGCCCAGAGAGGGGCTCCTATAGTGCAGCGGTGGGCTGAAGGGCTCCTCAAGTGCAGCCAGAGTGGAGGTAGAGGCCGAGGAGGTACCGAGAGCCAGCGAGGGCTGCTAGCAAGTTGTCACCTCTCAGTGGGGGCTGGAAGCTTATTTACAGAGAAGCAACAAAGATAAGGATTACATCCAACTTGTTCTCAGGAACCATGCAAGTAAAAAGGGAATGTAATAAAATATTTAAAATGTTGAGAGAAAAACCTACCAACCTAGAATTTTATAACCTGCAAGAACTTTTCAAAAGTAAAGGTAAAATACTTTCTCAGACAAAAATTGAGGGATTTATTGTTAGCAGAACAAGCTTTCAAGAATAATTAAAATAAGTTATTTAAAGAGTATAACAATGACATAAGGCAGATACTTGGATCGACATAAAGGAAGAACACTGGGGAAGGAATAAGTGAACGTAACAAAACTTGTCTTATTAATTGGTCTAAGACGTAAGTTCAAAATAATAGCAACAACATAGTTGGAGATACACATATATGTATATATGTAGGTATGCTTAAGTATAAATGAATGACAGCAATGATATAAGCACAAGAGAGGAATTGAGAAGATTTTGTTATAAGTCACTAGAATTACCCATGAAGCTGTGTAGTGTTATTTAAAAACAGATATGCATTAGTTGTAAATATACATTGTGAGTTGTAGGGCAAGCACCCAAAAAAGGTAAAAACTATTGATATGCCAAGAAAGGAGAGAAAATTGAATCATATAAAATGCTCAGTTCGAACTACATAAAGCAGAAAAAGTATGGAAGATAAAATAGAAACAAAGAATAAGGAAATCAAATGGGAAATAGTACAAATATGGGAGATATTAATCCAACTATATCAATAATAACCTTAAACATCAATGGTCTAAAGATACAAATTACAAGACAGATTGAACAAATTACAAGTCAGAATGGATTAAAAAATATACAAATTACAAGTCAGAATTGATTAAAAAAAAAATAAGACCCAGCAATATGTTCTCAACAAGAACCCACTTTAAATGTGAAAATATAGGGAGATTAAAACTAAATGGGTGGAGAAAGGTATACAATGCTAAGACTAAACAAAAGAAAGTAGAAGTAGTTATATTAATATCAGACAGAGCCAAATTCACAGCAAGGGAACTTATGAATGAAAGAGGCATTACATAATCAGAAAGGGATCAAAAGTATACAGGTTGGGAACAAGGAAATAAAACTGTCTTTGTTCACAGAGGACATTCTTGCTTATGTAGAAAACCTGAAGAAATCGACAAGTAAACTCTGGAACTAATAAGCATTTATAGCAAGGTAGCAGGATACGCTATTAATATACATGTATCATCTCTTTTCTAAATACCAGCTGTGAATACGTGAAATTTGAAATTATAAACCATATTGTTATATTATCACACCCTCAAAATGAAATCCTGAGGTATCAATCAAATAAAGTATGTGCAAGATGAATACAAAACACATTACAAAACTCTGATTAAATAAGTTATAAAGCTACATAAATGGAGACATATTACATTTTCATTGATAGATTCAATATTGTGAAGACATCAGCTTTTCCCAAAATGACCTGTAGATTCAGTGTAATTCCAATCAAAGTTGCAGCAAGTTATTTTGTGGATTTAAATAAATTGATTCTAAAGTTGTTATTTTTTTTTATATAAGAAGTCAAAGACCTATAATAGCCAACCCGATATTCCAGAAAAACAAACTTGTAGTACTGTACTACCTAACTTCAAGTCTTACTGTATAGCTACAGTAATCAAGACAATGTGGTACTGGCAATAAATGTCAATCAATAATGTCAATCAATAAACAGAATAGAGAGCCCAGAAAGAGACCCACATAAATATAGTCAGCTAATCTGTGACAAAGGAACAAAGGCAATATAATGAAGAAAAGACAGTTTTTTCTACCATCTGTACAGGAACAACTGAACACCCACATGGGAAAAAGAAATAATACAATCACAAGCTTTGCATCCTTTATAAATATTAGCTCATATAGATCACAGTTCTCAATGTAAAACACAAAACTATAAAACTTCCATAAAATAAAAGAAAATCTAGGTGGCCTATGGTTTGGTGATTATATTTTGGATACAACACCAAAATCATAATATATAAAAAAAATTTATAAGCTGAACTTCATTAAACTTAAAAATGTCCTGTGAAAGATACTATCAGAGAATAAAAAGAGAATCCATAGACTAGTAGAAAATATTTGAAAATGACATATCTAATAAAAGATTTCTATTTGAAGTATAAAAAGCAGTCTTAGAACTCAACAATAACAAAAATGACCTGATTAAAAAATAGGCCAAAGGCCTTAACAGACACCCCACCCAATAAGATCTACAGATGGCAAATAAGCATGTGAAAAGATGCTTCACAGCATATGAAATGCAAATTAAAACAACAGAGATACTTCTACACATCTACTGGAATGGCCAAAATTCAGAACATTGACAATAACAAATGCTGGTGAGGATGTGGAACAATAGCAACTCTCATTCATTGCTGTTGGGAATGCAAAATGGTACAGTCACTTTAGAAGACAGTTTGGTGATTTTTTACAAAACGAAACCGACTCTTAATATATGTTTTAGTAAACACACACTTTGATATTTACCCAAAGGAGTGGATAACATGTTCAAACAAAAACCTGAACATAGATGGTCATTGTAGCTTTTTTCATAATTGCCGAACTGTGAAAGCAATCTCTTGTCCTTTAGGAGGCAAATGAATAAACTGTTGTACATGCAGACAATAAAATACTCTTCAGTGCTAAACAGAAATGAACTATCAAGCCACGAAGACATGAAGGATACTTAAAAACATATTGCTAAGTAAGAGAAGCTGATCTAAGAAAAACTAGACACTATGTGATTCCAACTGTATGACATTCTGGAAAAGGAAAAAAATACGAAGACAATAAAAATATCAGTAGTTGCAATGAATTAGGGAGGAACAACAGATGAATAGGTGGAGCACAGAGAATTATTAGAGCAGTGAAAATACTCTGTATGATGCTATCATGCTGGATACATGTTATTATGCAATTGCCAAAACGCCTATAATGTATAATGCCAAGAGTGAACCCTGATAAAAACTGCAAACTTTGGGTGATAATGATGTCTCAACAGAGGTTTAGGTTTATCAATTGTAACAAATGTACCACTGAGGTGTAGTTGTTGATGATGTAACTAACAGTCTATGCATGTATGGATGTAATGGGGTATATGGAAAATCTCTGTACCTTCCGCTAAATTTTGTAGTTAACTTAAAACCCTTTTAAAAATACAGTCCTTTTAAAAATGCAGAAATCACAAGTGAATATATTTTAAAATTTTATTCTAAAAATGATACAATTTACTATATAAAGGATGGTGACCAACTCAGTGAAAAAGATCCCAGTTATAAAGTCAGGAAGGTTGATCCATTGACCTATCCTATAAATACACTTTGCTTTCAATTAGCTCTTTAGTTATTTAATTTTATGTATAAACAGAAATTACCAGACCTAGAAAAATCTATAAACTGCTACCAAAAAAAAAAAAAAAAAATCAAACAATAATGACGAGATTGAGAGAAAGCCAAGACAATGCAGGGAAAAAATTAAGAATGCCACGTTAAAAACCCTCTGAATGATGGAATGTTGCAACTTTACAAAAGAAGAGGATGTTACAGAAAATAATCAAAGTACATAAAATATCTCCGCAAAGTAAAAAAAAAAAAAAAATTGCAAAATATTTAATAAAATGACAGCATGGTAAATTTGTGGTAACTTCAACAAATAAGATCTATCTCCATAACAAAAAAGAAATAAGTGGAAACTGTATGTAGAAAGTAGAATGTCCAAGTAAATTATTCCTAATAATAAAACTTATAAAGCTAAAAAAAAAGAAAAAGAAAAAGAAAAAAGCCTAATTAAGAAAGAAGAAGAAGATAGGATAAATTTACTATAATTTTAATATAGCAGCATTTTCAGATTGAAAACTGCCATAAGGTTATATGCACTATAAATAAAAACAGTTAGTGGCAAGACATGCCATTGAAAAATTTCAGAACATTTGAACTAAATACAAAGTTTTAAAGTTCCAAGAAAGAAAAATAACGGGCTACATACAAGAGGAAAAAAATCATGATACACCATACTTCTTATGATAAACACTGGGTGCCTGAAAACAATTTTACAATATTTACCAAATCTGAGAAAAAGGTGTTAATGTAGAATTTCATGTTCATATGGCCAAACTATTAAAAGTAGAAGATATATTTTCTCAAAAAAAAAAGCAAAATGTTTAAGTTTTCAAAATGTAATTCAAAAAATAATTTTGAAAACTAGTAAATAAAATAAGCCAATGAAAATTAATATAAAACCTAGGAAAGCAATTGACAAAGGGAAGAAAATGTCTAGGGGTCCACTCTTGAGAAGATGTGCTCCACCATAGCAAGGGATTAAACCAAAGCGATTAAAATAACAGCAACAATAATGAGATAGAAAATTTCCAGAATAAAATTGGCCCAGAAGGACAATAAAGTAACAGGCCCAGAGTGTAACTTGTTTGGACTGAAGCAAGAGGATAAGAGTACCAGAGAGATAGCTTGGGGTAGAACCGAGGAGAACAGGAAAGGGAATTGAGCGATCAACAGATATTTAGACCATGTGGAAAATAATTTGGAGCAAGTTAGTGAAGTCAAGTCATGTAAGAAGCCAGTACAAAATGAAGCAATTTTGGTGGACGCAGTGGCTCACGCCTGTAATCCCAGCACTTTGGGAGGCTGAGGTGGGTGGATCACAAAATTAGGAGATTGAGACCATCTTGGTCAACATGTTGAAACCCTGTCTCTACTAAAATACAAAAAAAAAAAAAAAAATTAGCCAGAGTGGTGGTGCATGCCTGTAGTCTGAGCAACTCGGGAGACTGATGTAGGAGAACTGCTTGAACCCCAGAGACAGAGGTTGCAGTGAGCCGAGACTGCACCACTGCACTCCAGCCTGGGCCACAGAGTAAGACTCCATCTCAAAAAAACAAAAAAAAGAAGCAATTGTTAATTGTATCAAAACATGAGTTTATAAGAAAGGAAATCTCATTATAGATTTGCTGAGGCTTAGCTGTGAAAAATATGTAAAGTCAAAATATTCCAAATGCTGATTATTGATTTAACAGAACTGTTTTGATATAACTATGTTGAAAGAAAGAAAGGAGAGAACGTGTAGGAGAGATTTGAGAAAAACGTTTAAAAAAATAAAAAGAATTCTCAATATCCAAAATAAGAAATCACTACATCTTGGAAAACACTAAAAATCATGAAATAGTACTGTAATAATCTGTTTGGAAATATGGAAAAATACTAGAATAAATCACTAAAATTTTAGAAGAAATTGTAAGAGTGGGAGGAAAGAGATACTTTGAGATACTTTTTTTTAAGATACTTTTTTAAATTGTAAGCCTTGTGATTCTTTTTTACTTTTTAAAGTTATGATCTTATAATAATTTGATAAAATAAAATTTAATTATCTTGTCGTAAAACAAAAGTTTGATAAAATTGAAAAACAGATAGCAAACCAATAAAAATGCCTGGCATGTATGAGAGGCAGGTGTTTCAGGTCATTAATGCATTGTATTTACTGAGAAATGAAAATCACAACAAGAAAATGGAGAAAAGACCCAAAACATTTGTGAAAGAAAAGAAATAAAAACATAAAAATATTCAATTTTTTAACTGTAAGTTAAGAACATTCTATACCATTGGTATCTATTATAAAGTTTCTTTGTTTTTTTTTTTTTTTTTTAACGGAATCTATTTTACACACTGGGTTACTCTGAAGGATAGAGTCCATATTGAATAACATTACTGAAAAACAATTTTCAGGATTTAAAAAATTCTTTTAATACTGTGTATATATTTTTACCATGGTCATTCTACTCCCAGAATGTATCCTAAGAAAATGGTAAGAGCTGGATACTACTGTAAATAATGAAGGGTTTTTACATACTTTCTGGCTACAATGATGATGCTTGTAATCTTGGACTCTTAAAAATAAATAGCCAGTGATGTGAGTTGGTGAATATATTAGGAAACACCGTAAACAGTATATGAACGCTTCAACATGTTTATCTGTGAAAGACCTTCGGATAGTATTGTTTTCCATTTCATTTTGCTGAATTTCTGAAAGTCTGTCTCACATGCCTCTGTTTTCCACAGCAGTGCAGGTTTTTTTCTGCTTTCAACACAACTTCCATTCTGTTAGGGCTCCATTAAAAACCCATTGTCCGTGAGTCCAGATTTTCTATGGCTCCATGTCTGTAGAGAGAAAACCTCCAGGACCTCGTGGATGGAGAAGAAATAACTAGCTTTAAAATATAATGGACCTATGTGAATGGACTAAACCATTTTGTGTAAGGAATCTGGGTGAATTCCCTCATGTTCATTTTGTGTGCCTCAGCCCTGCCTCCCAGTAGACCTAGTGTGTGAAACAATAAATCTTTCTCTAGTTCTGCAGGAAGATTCTGCTTCCCTTCGTCTTCCCCTTGGTGGACACTTCGGTTTCAGCCTATATACTTTTTGAATTGAGGTGATGTTATTTGAATAATAATTACAAAATTAGCATGAGGGAGGAGCTGAAAGTGAATTTTGTGGCATCCTTTAGGCTTACGTCTCTCCCTCGCCCCGGGATTAAGAGCGGTGTTGCTTCTTACCACACACAGCCTCTCTTCCACCCTACCACACTAATGGCCAGCTCTTTGCAAAGAGGACATCTCTGCATACTCAGTAGGTAAGCCAGGCTTCTCTGACAGTCCATGGATTCACACCAGCTTCAGAGAAACTCTTGGGATTTAATCTTGCTGTTTAAAGCAAGGTGCCATGGGACTTGCCAATCAGAATACCACCTACTTTGAAATAGCCCTTCTTGTAACAGTTTGAACCGCATGGTTCTATATTAAAAAAAAAAAAAAAAAGGATAGCTGGCTTGGGAATAAATAAGAGGTATGTTCTATAGGATGGTAATACCCAAGGTTATGGTTTGGGGTGTGTAGCAGACATTGCCAGTGCTGCACCCAGTTCCCTTTGAGCCAGGTTTTGATCACTTTAGTGCATCCTCCAGGTTGGTTGTGCTTTCCCTCCCAAAAGCCAGCACGTATGACTCCTTGTCAGCGGACTGTAGCCTGTTTTGCCTAAATGGGTGGAGATCGAGAAGTGCGTAGGGATTTCATTCCCCTGTGCTGGCCCCTAGCCAATGACTGCTGATGCAGGTGCATGAAAGCAGAATTCCCTTGTATTGTGTCAGGATAACTGATGTACACCTTACACTTCTCAGTTCTTCTATGGGATAGGGCTGCATCCATTCCTCATGGAATTCTGACGGAGATTGCACTATTGATTGCCTTACTGTGCTTCCCTGTTCTTCTCCCTAACTCTCTAATGTTCATGGCAGCACTCCTTAATACATTGCTTGCATAAAGATCTCAAGTGCTGGTTCTCAAGAACTTGACTTGAGATGTAGGGAATTTATTTAGTTTACTTTCTTATTTCATATAATAAAAGAGCATATGTTAATTTTAAAGTGAAATTGTACTTCTGCATCAACTTCCTTTATAAGTGAAAGTATTTCTAATGATATAACACCTACTGGGTTTTGAGAAGACATGATTTCATTACAGAGCTCCAACAATAGGGAAGGCAACAAAAAGACATTCTCAGATGTATAACTATTTAGAAAATATGGCATCTATATATTATTCTTTGAAAATTTTCCTGATGTCATAACCTTTTCTCCTATGAAATAGAAAAAAATAGAATTTGGCCAGGCGTGGTGGCTCACGCCTATAATCCCAGCACTTTGGGAGGCCAAGGAGGGTGGGTCACCAGGATTTCGAGACTAGCCTGACCAACATGGTGAAACCCCGCCTCCACTAAAAATACAAAAGTTAGCAGAGTGTGGTGGCACAGGCCTGTAATCCCAGACACTCGGGAGGCTGAGGCATGCAAATAGCTGGAACCCAGAAGGTGGAGGTTGCAGTGAGCCAATATTGCACCACAGCACTCCAGTCTGGGCAACAGAGTGAGATGCTGTCTCTAAAAAAAAATAAATAAAATAAAATTAGAATTCAAGAATATCAAGAATAGGGAACCTGTAGTAGGTATGTTTTAAAAATTTATTCATCAAGCAGATAGAAAAGAAGAAAACAGACTGTTGTGGTCATTCAGTACATTTTATTATTAAGTGCCACAATATACCTGGCAGGCTGCCACATCAGGAATACAATGGTGAACAAATAAGCATAGGTACTGCTGTCATGAAGCTTACATTTTAGTGAAGGAGATAAACATTAACTATAAGAATAAATGTTAAATTATACCTGTCCTACACATTGTAATATAAAATTTGGCCTAATAAATTCAAGGACAAATACAAATTCCTCACAATTCCCTATACCATCTATGCTAGTTACTTATAGCTGATATCCACAAAACTCTCCAAGAATTCTGACACAATACCTTGTTGATCATCAAAGAAAGGTTAGACTGACATTCATTATAATGCTACATGAGCTGTATTTCCATCCCCAGAAACTGACACTGATATTAAAGTTATCATTACCACCAGTCACCAGATCCAATAATCTCTGTTTACAAGCCTTCAGTATTTCACAACACTGATTCCTTACTTGAGAATTTTTTCTCTTTAGACTTCACTTGTACTGTGCTCTTCCCATTTTTCTTTGAGCTTCCTGCCTGAATCTTCTTCTTTCCCTCTGGGTGTTTCCCAGGGACTTCCACTCTTCCTCTTGTTACGTTCTCGCTTGGCAATATTATGACTTCAAGTGGCATCTCCAAGAAAGTATTCCTATCTTCCCAAGCTGTCTGCAGCCCTCACCTCTCTCCAGTGTTTCACCTAGAAGCCTGTCTGCGTGGATGTCAAATATAGAAATTTATAACCTGTATGGTTGAAGTCCACCATTGCTATTAAAAATTTTCTTTCTTCCAGTAACATTTCCTCACAATTGTTATTGCAATGTTGGTTCTTTCTTATACATTTTTCTTTTTTTTTGTAATTATCTATCATATATTTTGTCCTTAATACTACATTGTATCTTATTTCTGCATGTGTATACATATCACACACACAGAAATGAGATAGAATCTACTATATATGTTTGTGTGTATTCATACACACACACACACACTAACGTGTATATATATATAAAAAACTTAGGACAGTATCTTACACATATGAAGAATATAAACATGTTGAATGAATGAAAGAAATTAAACGTGTAGATTCACCAGGTCATTTCCTTATTGTACACCAGCATGATTCCATATCAAGAAAGAAATCATGAGCAATCAGTTCAAAAAGCATTTATGATGCACGCACACACATGTCAGGAACAAAACCCAGACGTGAATAAGTCATAGACCTTGCCCTTGAGGAGCTCACAGTCAAAGACAAGAAAACAGGTCCATAATGTACACCCATAGTGGATTTGCTTCAAGAGGAAAATTATTTTTTCTATTACAAGAGTCACTTTCACTAGCAGTGAAGTCCTGCCTTAATTTAAATCCTCGGCGGAATACCCATCACATAAATGACAACTTGGGGAAGTATTTCACTCTGGAGTGTATGCCTGGATTTTGAATTTCAGCTTCCCCTAAGCCCAGTTCTGTGGATGATAGTGCATTGGTTCTCACATCAAAAGGAACACAAAGCTATACATACTTAACCTTTGTAACCAGCTACTGCTGGAGAAATAATAAGAAAGTCTTAGGAGGAAAAAGAGTTGCTTGAAATTCTACAGTTCTTTTAATCTTGTGAAGAATGAGATATAAATCAATAAATAACAATAACATCAAGAGGTGCAATTACATTTTCTGTCCACTTAAAAACATTGGAAAGAAGTACTTGGTTCCAACAGCTTTCTTCCTTTAAAAGTAATAGCAGACTAAATCTTTGCTTCTGGAACTAGGACATAAGTCTGGTGTAGGTTAGTGTCCTTTCACTGGGCTAGAAACATTCCAACAAAAATAAATAGAAAAATAAGATTATGTCAAGGATTTGTTTTCTAAACTTTCTCAAATTAAGAAACATTTACCTTTTAAAAATAATGTCCCACATAGCTCCACAAAGTAGATATATATTCAAGAATTGTAGGAATAGTTAGAATATTAGAGGTCTAATATATATAATAGTTAGAATATTCGAAGTGACTCATTTCAAGTGAGGAAAAAATGAGTTACCCAAAGCAATATAGTTACCTTTTGATATTATCCTATTATGACTTTGACCTAAGTACAAAATATTCTGCTAAGAATTTGACCAAATTTGGCCCAAGTCCATCAACTTTGTCCTTTTTGTAGTTAATGCATTTCCCTCTAGGGCAAAGATATTCTGTTTTCTTAATCTAGAATTGTTGGATTCTTTCCCCTGATTGGTTTGATTTAAAAAGTAATGAGATTTACTTTTATGAAACAAGGTCCTGTCACAATGTTTAATTATAGGTATAAAATAATTTTTCTAAATATTCAAATGATATTTATTAGATTTTTGCTTACAGTTCATCAATATGTTTTCTTCTTTCTTTCCTGTTATTTCACTTAGTTTCTAGATTTTCAAACTGGAGTTTTGAGAGGTAGGACCCAAGGAGACTTTGCTAGAAGACTATTTATTTCCTTCGATGTAGGTTTTCATATTAGTGTAAATCCTGAAACCCAAATCATAACAACCCAGGAGGAGGAAAGAGTTCATCAGCAGATTAAGTGGAATGAGTTGTAATAAATAAATATGGGTAGAATTACATCAGTGATTGATGGAAACTTTGTTTAAATTATTAACAACTTGAGCAGAGCAGATACAATGGAGAATACCCTGCAGTGGCTGCCAGGACTTGTTTTTTATTTTATTTAATTTTTAAATCTGGTATTTAGATGTTGCTGATCCCCTCTTTTCATAATCTGCTTTATCTCAGGAACTGATTTTCTCAGCTATTATAAGCAAATCAGACCCAGAATTCCCAGGTTCTTTTACTTACAGGTTCACTCATCAAGTAGGCAAAATCCCAGATCATGCTCTACTTTAGTCTTTTTAGAGAGAAATAGACAGATGATGGCCGCAACTTAACACCAGTGAACAGATAAATTAAGGACCAGTGTTCCCTGGGCTGACCTCCTCTTCTATACACCACGGATCTGAGGTTTGGGCTGGAATAAACTATGTGACTTAAGACACCATCGCTCTCTCTTCCTCTCTTCCTCTCCTCTCTTCTCTCTCTCCTCTCTCTCTCTCTCTCACCTTATTATAAAATAAAACTCTTACAAAAAGCCACCATAACAAATGAAGTGACTTCTTATGAAGCAAACATTCTTATAAACACCCCTCAGCTAAAATAATAGAACTCGCAAGCTATCACAGAATTCTTTTATATAGTGCCCCCTTGCAATCACTTAGTCCCTTCCTATCTCCAGATGTAACCACCCTCTTAAGGTTCAATGCAGTATTGCCTGTAATTTCATAATAAATAAATAAATGTGGTAAAAGGGGGAAATTGGTAATAAGGTATAGATATTCAGTGGAAGGTTACAGAACATTACTAAAGATGGAGACTGAGTCATTCAGGCAATCCTTCATTCATAAATGTACACACACAGTCCTGGCCTCTGGGGGTATGGTGATGAACAAAAACATATATAAAACAGATTCATGCTCTTTTAGAGCTGACTTGCAAATGAGAGAGGCAGACAAGAAACAGGCAAACAAAATTAATTAAAATTAAAGTAGTACATTTGCAGTTAATGGGCAATCACATCAAGCACATTAAAACAAGATGAGGAGATGGAGAAGATATAAGTGTGTTGTCCAAGGAAAGGCTTTCAGAGCCATAAGCATTTGAGCAGAGTGGAGTGAGGTTGGGGACTACAATTCCAATCAGAATGAACAGCTAAAAGAAATTCTTGAGTAAGAGCAAGGAGGCGGGAGTGGTAGAATAGTGAGAGAGAAGTTCATGAGAAGGAAAGTGCAGATCATGTAAGGGTCTTGGAAGCCACAGACGGTAAAGGAGTCTGAATTTTATTTCCGTTTCATTGGGAAATCACTGAAAAGTTTTGAGTAAGAAAGTCACCGTCATATTTTTTTTTGTTTTTGTTTTTGTTTTTTTTTTTTGAGATGGGGTCTCACTCTTTCACCCAGGCTGGAGTGCAGTGGCACTATCTCGACTCTCCACTCACTGCAAGCTCCGTCTCCCGGGTTCATGCTATTCTCCTGCCTCAGCCTCTTGAGTAGCTGGAACCACAGGCACTCGCCACTATGACTGGCTAATTTTTTGTATTTTTAGTAGAGATGGGGTTTCGCCGTGTTAGCCAGGATGGTCTCGATCTCCTCACCTAGTAATCCACCCACCTTGCCCTCCCAAAGTGCTGGGATTACAGGCGTGAGCCTCCGCGCCTGGCCCATCATATGTATGTTTTTAAAGATCATGTTGGCAGCTAGGAGGAGTAATAGGATACTCTTTGCTGTAAGACTGAAGAAAGATGATGATGGAAGAAAATTCTGTCTCAAATAATAAGGAAACGTCTCCATGGCATAGTGTTGATTTTTTAAAAAGAAAAACATTTCTCAGTGTGATCCTAGTTATGTAAAAATAGCAAAATTAGTACTTTCAACCACATAATATAAATTGTATATGTGTTTGAATGTGTGTGTGTAAATGCCTATTTTAAAAGCTCTCAGGAGAGACATGGAAGGCAACAAGCCCAACAGACAAGAGAATTAACTCTGGGGTATGGAGTGGGCTGGACTGTGGGTGTGGAAGAACTACTCTTGTATTAGTTGTTTCTGTTTTTATTTTTGCAACAATAATTTCACAGCTCAAATCTGAATTATAAAAATTATAAAGCTGAATCAAGCAGTTGGAGAGTTGCTTACATAAAAATTAGAAAGACTGCTTTTTAACTGCTACCTCAAAAAATGACTTTTTTTTTTTAAATCAGTACTTCTGGAGACATGAATACAATCTAACCACTTTAAGTTTACAAATTTACTGTTGAATCATTTTGCTACAAAAATAATTTGGGAAAGGTTATATATACACTTACATGGAACATGAATAGAACATGGAAAAAGTGTGGGAACAAGTATAGGTTTAATACAGTTCATGCAGAAAATTTGATCTAAAATTGCTAATGAAGAATAGAGAGACAAAAGCTACTTTTAAAAGCGTAGGATTAGGAAGAAGGAGAATCCTAACATGGAATCCCTTCTCCTTCATTTTCTAAAGGACTGATCCAGGAAAAGTCACTGAACTCTCTAAACTTCCGTCTCCCTCTGCTAAAATGTAGCTAACCATTTCTACCTGATGAAATTATTATAAGAATAAAAGAAAGGAGAGAGACAGGCAGTGCAAAAAGTTGTTATTTAAAACCATGACTACAGCAGCTTCTACTTCCTTAGGGAGTGGTGTCATTTCTCTCTGGAGAAAACAACCTTCTGTATAGCAAAACACAATGAGGGACGTTTGGCTCTGACAATATAGGTCTCAAGGCTTGGTTAAAAAGAAAATCTATGAAACAGAGGATTAAATTGCCCTACACAATACATTATAATTTTCAAGTTTCCAGGAATAGAAAGAAGAAACCTAGTAGGATGAGTAAAGGGGGCCACTGTAGGCTTTCAGCCAGGGAAAATATCCTAAGGCCTTATTCAGAAAGCAGCTGCTAATAATAAGTCTTAATCTCTTCACTGACTGTACTACAATACGACATCCTCATGCCCAGTGTCCAGAAATTTCAGTCAAGAATTACTCCAGATAAAGCCTTCAATTCATGGAACTCTGGTGAATGAATGCTTGGGAAGGCATCTTTGGAGGAATAAATGGTAAACAACATGTAAAAATCTACGAGAAACTCCAGATAAATTTTGGGCTTCCTACTATAGGCCTTCAAAAGTTTCTCTCCAATGTTGGAGATCCTCCAGGTAACATCTGGGCTGCATCCGGGTTGTTAATGTAATGCGGGTAAAGAGTGGCCCACAGTGCCAGGAACAGAACAAGTCCTCAATGAATATTAGTTCCGAGTAACCTACAGAGTAGTGCTTGAAAATGCAGCCTCATGATTGGCTTCATAATCGTAATTTGGCCAGTAATGTTGCAGGACTTCCTCCTCAGTTCAGCTAAAAACTGGGTTTTTGTCACATGACCAGGAGGATGGAAACATACAAGGATGAGAAAAATTGAATTTATTGGGTAAAAAAGGAAAAAGATAAAAACTTTTAGCAGAGCGAGGGGTAAGCCAGTGGGAGGTTCTCCAGTGAGCCCTTTTCACTTGGCTGTCTCATTCCCTCCTCTAAAAAAGTACATCTAACTGCCTTTAGAGAAAGGATAAGGATAAGACTAAGGCTAAGGATGAACACTCATCTTAACTACTTCCTGCTGACAGGGGATGCTGTTTCGGGGAAATGGCCGTCAGAGCTCCCTCAGAGGCCCAAGGGTCCTCGGCAGAAGCGGCCATCATCCAAGGCCCCAGTTGCATGAGTGTTTGGAGTGTGATGGCCTGAGGCGAGAAGAGACATACTGGGTTATTAGAAAACAAGTATCAAAACAAAACAAGGGGTATGGGTAAAACGATGGCTCACAAATCCTGAGGCCTTTTACCACTTTGCACTAGTAAAAAAGGGAGGCCAAAAGCCGAACTGGTAAAAAAAAAAAAAAAAAAGTTTACCCTTTTTCTGGCATGTCAGGCTTCTGGGTTCCCTTCCCCTGAGCTCAGTCCTGAGACCACCAACTTAAGGTTTGGGAAATTAACTTTTTCCAGTTTGGAGGATGCATCCAAGGGGAGTGTCCAATAGTATGGAGACACCATTACCCATCAGCGAAGAGAGGACAGAGGAGAAGAAAAGAAAAAAGAAGGTGTTTTTTTCAAAGGAGTCCCAAGGTTTCAGGATGCATTTGAAAGGCATACAGACTGAAAATGGATGGCTACTGTCTAGAAAGAAGAGAGCAAGCATCCCTAGTTCCCTTCTCTTCCTAGCAGATACCTGGGGTACATGAGGGAGGGAAAGTGAGGTGTTCCTGTTACTTTCCTATGTCCTTGTATTCCCGAGTCCTGGCGACCGTGACAGGGTACCACCTATGGGTGCCAAAGTGGCTTGCACCCATGAAGCAGGGTGGGTGTAGAAAATAGGAATTATCCACTCTCCCCTGTACCTCTACCCCCACTACTCTCAGTGGCCTCGGAGCTCCCTAGACCTCATTTATGCCATAGATATTAGCGTGAACTTTATCCATGAAATGTGAGGCTTGGTTTAGTCATCAGGAATTAGCCATGCTTACCTGCACTGTGCCTTTTAAACTCTGTTATTGTCTGCCTCTGGATCTCTTAGATCCAGTTTTCTTTTCTAGGGCTTTGACTCCATGCTTGGAATTGAGTTTGGGACTAAAATGTGTCTTGGGTGGGAAGCAGGGGGGTTGAGGTTGCATAGACTCCTTATCATAAGCTGAATGCTCAGGTGAAACTGTGGCATTGAGTCCTCCCCCAACAAGGGAGAGAAAACGATGTCTTTTGACATACCAAGATAACTAGTGGCTATAGTTACGCTTTCTAGGATTTGGGTGCATGGTACTTGGCTTTGGTGAGCTCCCTTGGTCTTACTTTCACAAAAGGGAAACCTCTGGGTGATGGACACCCTGTTTATTCTCATCACCTGGCAAGATTTGCAGGATAATTGCTCAGAACCAGAATACTGATCCATATTTCTACATTATCCATACCTTTTGCTCTTTCTGAGCTGCAGCCAGAGATTGCTGGTTGGTTAACAGGAACCAGCAGAGTTAGTCTAAAATGTAGGCAAAAACTTAAAAACAACTAATGAGTTTAGAATTTAATGACAAATGTATGATAAGTTTTGAAACACAATTTCTCTCTCTCCAGGCCTCATTTTTTCTTAAAAAAAAATTATTTTGTTAAAAAATCATGATAGGACTGAGTTGTTTGCAAAATAGACTTTAGTTTTATACTTGTCCTGACTATTTGCATAAAATGCAGCAAGAATAACTATTTCTACATAAGCATTTGAGGCTGGCTTTGATGGAACTCTGTTCCACAAGGAATCTCAGATAAGACCTATTAAAGCCGAGCCCAGCCATGAGTCGGGTTTGTATCTTCAAATACCTGTGAGTTGGGTGATCATCTCCTCCTAAGGGCCCCAAATTAACGTGGAGTTCCTGGGCCTGTTAGAAAGTGACATTCTTTACTGGCCACAGGTCAAGAACCTTGAACAGGGACCGTGTAGGCATGGTTGTGAGGCCAGTTTTTTGTTTTGTTTTGTTTTGTTTCCCCCAAAGAGCTTTTATTGGCTTTGCAAGTTGAGCTTGACTCCTTAAAGGGAAGCATACCCTTCCAATCAAAACCTTGGTAAAACAACCAGTTTCTCCAATTGCATCCTGTTGCAAAAGAAAATGGATTCTTATTGCACTGATGCAAACAACTATATTGCCATAAGTTAAGAATACTCACAATGTCAATACCATATGTTGCCTTTGGGTAATGTACTAAACAACCAGGGTCTCAGTTTCCTTACCTATGACATATGGATACTAATTTAACTTTTTTTTTTTGCAAGAATTAAATAAGTTAACATAATGAAGTAATGTATATGTTAATTAGCTTGATTTAGCCATTCCATTATATATATATATATTTCAAAACATATTGTATATAATAAACATAGACGATTTTGTCATGTTGTTAAAGAATTAAAAACAAAAGCCTAGAGAGAAAAATAATTTACATACATAATGTGTTTAGAACATGCCATAATTGCTGAAGTAAACATTAAATATTATTATTAAATATTTATTTTCTATATCTATTGCACTGCAGGTAGTTTTACAACATTGAATTGCGATGGAGACAGTGAGGCATTTTGGAAACAGCAGTAGCCTCAAGAAATCAAAAGTCAAGTCCCACAAATGCCATTGACTTACTGTGGGACTCTGAGCCCAGGAGATTTTGAGGCTAAATTGCTTCATCTATAAAGCATGCGCTTTGAATGAGAAGATCCCAACATGTTATTTCCATTCTATCAAATTTTGAATCTCTGATTCTATATAAATATATTCAAAACTAAATTGCATATGCATTTTATTTAAGTATCTTATATAAAAAGACAGTTAATCTTGTTTTTCCATCTTTTTGGGAGAATTCTACAAAGGACCATAAATGTGAAAAGCGGATTTTTATCCAAGTCATCTGTCTTTATGGAAATACCTTTGCCTTTCTAAGTCATAGGTTGCTTGTTCGTAAAAAATAAAAGGTTGTTTCAGAAGAATGGGATGGTCCTTTCTCCATTCGACATGAGAGGCAGACCATGAATAAGGTATGGGGCACCACTGGGCGTTGGGGGGAACCACAGTGGCAAGTCATAGGCGTTGGAGACTAATGAGAAAGCCAGAGGCTCTAGGAATTGGAAGGGAAAAAATTGCTTATTAAACGAAGGTAGCAAAAGAAAGGATCAGGGCTTGAGTGAATCAGAAGACAACTCCTCAATTTTGCCCCAAGACTAGTGAATGGAAAAGTAATTTCCATGTGTCTTGAAGAATATTACTTTTCACAAAATGTATCAGGCAAGAGATGAGAGTGGCTTAAAGTATTGGCAGTAGCAATTAAGAAAAATGGGTGTAAATACAATAGCTTTGTAAGTGAAATTGATAGGACTTAGTAGAGTGGGAGTGAAGGAAAAAGATGTGGTGGATTAGGGGTGCAGGATAAAGGAGAAACCTGGGTGTTTCTAGGTTTCTGGCTTAAGCAATGGAATGCTTATAGATAACATTTAACGACATGGGAAAGACTAGAAAAAGAATAAGCATGAGGAAGAAAATAGGAAAATTAAAGTTTCTGTTTAGGACCACTTAATTTGAGATGCAGGGGTTACTTCCAAATAAAGAAATCAAATAGTTTAATAAGAAACTCTGGCACACAGAGGCAGGTTTGAGCTAAAAATATCCTTCTTGTTGTGGTCCATGTATATGTGACATTTTAAAGCCTTGAAAATATATGAAAAGATTAAAGAGAAGAAGATCTACCATCAAACCCAGGACACCAGAATTTAAAGTGGGAAAGAACAAGGAGTTTATTAAGGTGAGTGAAGAAGAATGGCAAAAGAGGTAGGGGATCACTTTAAGGAGGTTAGAGTATTCAGTTCTATGAAATACAGTTGTTGTTTTTACTGAAACTAACTAGTAATGGTGCTCTCTGGACCATTCCTAGCCTTCTCATAATGCTAACTTACTTGCAACTCATGGAGACCTCTAGTCTATTATTATGGCTTATAGAAGCTCACTTGGGAGCCATGGATTGCTCTTTATTTGGAGCCAGAGACTAAGGATAATATTTAAGCAAATTGAGTTGGGAGAATCTCAACTCAATTTCTATGACATAGAAATTGGGTTGATGAAGAAGGGACATTGTTCATTCTACCTAGGGCAGTATAGCAGAAGGACATGAACCAAGGTTGCAGCTAAGAGCAATATTTGTGCTAACCCTGAAGGGAAGTTGTCTGTGAGACAGCTAAGTGGTGCCGAGCTCAAACTATTAACCAGTCCTTCTAAAGGCTGTCTCATGCCTTAAATTTTTTTCTAAAATTTTTGTGATTCCTAAATAATCTGGCTTTGACATAGCCTCGCAGGACCCAGAACCACCTTCTCTTTTGACCAAATTCAGAGACAAGTGCTCTTGCCCCAAGGAGAGACTCATATGACTGGTCTCTGGTAAGACAGGGCCTGAGAGGTGGAAGTAACCATGGGACCTTTATTTAGAGAAGGAAGATTTCCCCGATTCAGTAGATTGCTTCCATTGGAGCCCACACCGGTCTTTCTAGCACAATTTATAACCTAGATCCCAAGAAAATATTATATTTTAGTAAACAGATTTCAGATAGCATATAGTATTTATTGTTATTTCAAAGTTCAAGGCATACTGTGTTTTATGTCTTTGGATTGCATTTTCTTGTTTTATTATTATAACTATCCTATGATGTAGAATGTAAAACATGATGGGAGGAATCTGAAGCTTGAGGATTGTGCCAAGTCTGAAGAATCACAAGAGCAGTGAGCTGAGCAGGGTATGGCAGGCAGCAGGCCTGGGGATGAATGCAGTGCAGGAAGACTAGCAGCTGGCCATGAGCCCAGGCCATAAAGATACAAGCTGCATCGTTATTCTCTTTTATTTGGCTATTATCAATTTTTCCTGTCAATCTACATCCTGACTTCCCCTTTGAATAAATAACCCTGATGCATTAGAATCAGTCTGAAAGTCAACAATTTGAGGGGTTTTGTTCTAAAAAAAAAAAAAAAAAAAAAAAAAAAAAAAAAAAAAAAAAAAAAAAAAAAGGCAAGCATGTGACCAAATTATGGCAGTTGGAGTTTTTTCCCCTGGGATTTGAAACTTAGAGGAACAAAAAGCCTGAAATATCTGGGGTCCACTCTGTGTCTGTGATTGTGTCCTGACCAGTTGGGACTTTCTACACTGCTTCTTTAACATTTTGTCAATTTGATGAGCCCCTGATATCCTTATGGGAGATTTCATTTTGTTTAAGTCCATTAAAGGTAAGTTTCTGTTAGTGGGAACCGAGGATCCTAGACTGGTTCAGTGGACAAATTCCATCAAAAGTTAAATGAGAAACTCAGAAGGTGAATGTCAACACATATTCTTGAGACTGAAAGGATATTGAGGATGAATATGTTGGGATGACAGTAAGATACCACATAACAAGTTGCAAGTATGTCTGTGAGGTGGCTCAGGTAGGTTGCTGATGAATAAAAGAATGGCCAAACTTCTTTTATCTGAGCCTCATACTACTAGGAAGTTCCCATAACTGTGAAGACTGTGAATACAACTTTTGATGGCTGATTCTATGCAATGCCATAAAAGTTGCTGGAAAAAATGCTCATAATTATGCAATATACATCTCAGCACATCATCCTCTGCTCTTAAGCTCAATAGGACCTCACGGAGTCATCTGTTCCAATCTCATCTCTAGAGAAAGAAATTGAAATAGACTTCCCAAGCTACCACAAGGAACTCATTATTTTTCTCCATAAGAAAGTATATATTTTTCTCAAATAAAGATACTAGCTAAAAGTAACTAGCCAATCTTGTGAACTGTGACTCAGGATTTGGAAGAGTGCTAGTGCTAATACCCTGGGAGTCAAGACAACAACTGGCCATTTTAGGATATGATACAGAAATTACAAATGAAAATGCTGGTCTCTCTATAGCCTCCTCTCCATTCCCACATTCCTTGCTAATTATTCCTTGTTCTCTGTTCCTACAAGTTATATATAAGCGTAATAGATATAGCTCCAAATTTTAAGTGTAAGAAATGTGTCTTTTTATTTCTTCTAAATATATTTAATCTTTACAGAGCCCCCTCTCTTCTGAATGACTGGCTATTCAGTCTTAGTTCTTATGAAGGCCTCGCTCCTTCTACATTGAAATATGTGAGAAACTGGAACTTACATATTGGCAGAAGAGAAAAGAAAAGCCGTGATCCTGGACTGGTGTAATCTCAACCATCTGTCCCTTTAGCACCACTAATTGGTCCACAAGACTGACCACAGACACCATATCACATCTATCCTTCTGTCATCCCACCATCTAGAGCACCAGGTATCAGAAGCATACCTCACTACCGTTCCCATCTCTGGGCTCAGCACTTTTTAAGAAGCTCACATTTTACATCCAGACATTTCAACCTCTCCTGCTCAAAAATTTTGCCACATTCCCTCTCTCTGCCCCAGACAATCCAAATCTAATACAATCCCCTTCCATCAGACTTTAGACTTCTTTCTTGTAGGTGGATATAGAAAGGAAACCCTAACACCGCTTGGAATTTTTTTTCCAGAATAACATGCTCTGTTAAATAACCAATATAACATACATGTCATTGTGTTATAATTATTTTGTGTGTGTCTCTAACTATAAAATTCTTGAGGATATGAAAATTGTATCTACCTTTATACATCTCACCCCCACTTCCTGGACTTACTGAGTTTTTTATAAATGTTTGTTAAATAGAACATCACGAAAATTCATTATGTAGGCCTATGTTAATTTTTTTGCCCAGTTCTGAGAATAGTTTTTGTGTGAAGTCATGAAAATGCATTGATGAGTATACAGTATCCTCAAACGAAGATTTTCAAGTGCTTTTTAACAATTAAATTCTGAGGAACAATGGAAAGCTTGCATAGTTTTCTGTGAAATACTTTCTAGAGACAGCTGGTGCTCATTGGGGTTCATGGACTTTATTATGAGTTCATCTCCTTGACTTCAATGTTGGATATTGTATTAGTCAGTTCTGCACTGCTAGCCAGAAATACCTGAGAC
The DNA here is from genome assembly GCF_000951045.1 of Mandrillus leucophaeus. Classification (NCBI taxonomy): domain Eukaryota; kingdom Metazoa; phylum Chordata; class Mammalia; order Primates; family Cercopithecidae; genus Mandrillus; species Mandrillus leucophaeus. The sequence goes on along the minus strand of NW_012107775.1, from coordinate 335,811 downwards.
TGGGTAATTTATTTAAAAAAAAAAAAAAAAAGTTTAATTGGCTCGTGGTTCCCCAGGCTATACAGGAAGCATGATGGCTTCTAGGGAGACCTCAGGAAACCTTCAATCATGGTGGAAGGGGAAGGGGAAGCAGGCACATATTACGTGGCCAGAGCAGGAAGAAGGGAGGGTGGTGTATTACATACTTTTAAATAACCAGATCTTGTGAGAACTCTATCACGAGAACAGCACGAGTGGGATGGTGCTAAACGAATAGAAACTGTCCAATGACCCAATCACCTTCCACCAGGTCCCACCTCCAGCACTGGGGATGACATTTCAACATGAGATTTGGGTGCAGGCATAGATCCAAACCATATCAGATGTATTGGCTGAAAAAAAAAAGGAGGGAAAGGGAAGCACATGTTAAACAGAATGAGGAAGCAGCAGAGGCCTCAGTAGATTGTTAAATAATAGGTTTTGCCTTCAGCCTTGACCATGGTAGGCTTTATTTGTTCTAAGTGAAATTATGGGCATATGATGGCATTTAAATTATGACTAAGGTTCTAAGATCAGTTCAATCAATGCAGGGCCTCCAACAAGTTTATCATGTATATAATGCCTCCTTTTCTTTCTCTGTAAAATGAGTTTTATAAATTGCTATCCCAATGAAACTGAGCAAGAAATACCTTCAGATTTTCCACATGCTGAGCGGCACATAGATCATACTAAAAGTTGAATCCAAGGGGGGATTTGGTTTGCCCAAGTTAGAGTTTAATAAAATTAAGCCTGGAGTGTCTTGTATTTCTATCCACTCAGATCCCTGAGGCCTTGCCATTGTGTTACTGTTGCTCAGAACTAACTCTCCACCTTTATCTTCAACTCCTTTTAATAAATCCTTTCAGTCCTGAACCATTCAGGCACACCCTCTTCCTCCACCTCTGTGAAGTGTTTCCTGTCAGATTCTTTCTTCCCAGTCCAGTCCTTGTTAGTCATTAATCGGCATTACTTATCACTGTTGGTTATAGCAGTGCTTATTGCTGACTATAGAAGAAAATTGTGTGTCTCCAAGATGACATCATCTAAACTTAAAGAGGGATCACTGGTGAAAATTCTAGTCTGTAAGGTGTGGACAGTAGCGAAGGCACCGGGTGATTAGACTGGACATTTTGGGGATAGTGGGGAGAAAGGTTACAATTTATTCCTAGAAAACATTTTGGTGTTCTTCCCAGTGATTAGAAAATGCTTAAGATTGTATTTGATTTGAATAAAAGACACTACATACTTACAGAAATGCAAATGATTAAATATCTCACAGTTTACTTTTCAGAGGACATCTAATTAATTATCTAATTTGATTCTTACTAACAGAATACCTCATAAATTAGCCAGGACTAATCATTACGCATAATTTTAAAGGTGAGGAAACTGCATCATAAAGGAAAAAAGCAAAGAAAAATAAGGTACTGTTTTTATTATCGCTCTGCCATTGCTTTATTGGGGACTGGCCCTGTGAGAGTTAAAGCCTTAAATAATGCAAGTGAAGGATGCAGGCCTGGACTACCTACACCTGCCATAGGATGTGCAATCCATGGGATAACTGAGCTACACCTAAATTTAAACATCTTGAGACTCAGGGAGTCTCATAAATGTTTTGTAAACGGTCAGTGTTAGTTGCAACATAAAATTCTTACCTTTATTAAGTTCTTCAACCCAGATCAACTTGAAAATAGAAACTGATAAAAAAAAAATACAGTGCCCTTACCACCTCTGATTTAGAGTAATTACTTAATAAACAAATTATTAATTTATTCCTTCATTTAGCCAACAAACATTTATTGAGCTGTGCTGATTTCCAGCTACCATTTCGGCTGCTGGTCGTTCAGTAATAAACAATATAGGCAAGATTTGTACTCTCTTAACACATATGTTCTAGTGGGTGACAAGTAATTGAAGATATTAGGCATTAACTATGGCCTGATGACTTCAAGGAAAGAAGGAACAGGCAGTAAATCACCGGCCCAGGGATAAAATTGTTATTCTGTGATGACACTTAATCCAGTATGCGTACCAGCTTTACCCAATTAGGGAAGCTTTGACTGTGACAGGGGAAGGTGGCCTGAGCACAGTTAAGCACAGTTGGGAGGAAAGTGGGGACAATATGGTTGATTTAAAATTTGACTTCAGAAAATAGGTGAATTTTTAGCTTGTTCTTAAGTTTCCAGTCGATATTTCAAATCATTGAATTAAAATCTTAAAGCTGGACCTCTTGAAGTGTCTTCATCAGATGTCCTGATCTAAACTCTTCACTGTAATGACATCAACAATAGGCCCTAGACATATCCAAGGAAGTTATTTATAAAGTACCTTGAATAATACTCAGTACATATCACAGTTGTAATAAATATACATTTCTTTATCTATTTTCAAGAACTGGTAGATTCCTACAGGATTATGTTAGGATGAAGGACTGGCTTTTTTTTTTTTTTTTTTCCCTGAGACAGAATCTTACTCTGTCACCCTGGCTGGAGAGTGCAGTGGTGTAATCTCGGCTGACTGCAACCTCCACTTCCCTGATTCAAGTGATTCTCCCAACTCAGCCTCCTGAGTAGCTGGGGTTACAGGCACCTGCCACCGTGCCCAACTAATTTTTATATTTTTAGTAGAGACAGGGTTTCAACATGTTGACCAGGCTGGTCTTGAACTCCTGACCTCAAGTAATCTCCCTGCCTTGGCATCCCAAAGTGCTGGGATTACAGGCATGAGCCACCATGCCCAGCCAGGATTGATATAGTACACTCAGTGTGTAATGACAGGTGTGTTATTCATCTGTTAATTTGTTATGAGAACAACTTTCTCATGCTGTTCTGGCTAGCTGGAAAGGGGCCTAAACTAGGAAATGAGAAATCTGGATTCTAGTCTTATAGAACCTGAACAAGTCATCAATTCCTTAAATTCACTGTTCTTGTCATTAAAAAGATAATATTTAACTTACCTCCTTTATGGAAATGCAGTGTGGCTTGGATATAAAAGTTAAATAAATGTTAAAGTAAATAAAATATAAAACATTGGACTAATATTAAGTAATCCTAGTAGTCTATAAAAATAAAGAATTGAGTATGTTAATAGGTTTATAGTTAGGCTAGTATTCATGGCCATCATTCATTGGTATTTCCAAATACTTCTTTCAGTTATACTTTGCCTTCAATGAAAGAGATCCACAGACTCCACCTCAGGAACCATGCTGACAGGCTTATGAATATGCCCCCCATAACGACACGTCCTCAAAGAAAGGAAGCCCTAATAAAGGTGCATGGAATTGAGATCTAGACACTGTTGGTATGGTTGTGCTGTTGAACATGTAAAAGCACCTTCTATCTCTAAGTTAGTTATTAGGTTAATAACTTGTTTAAAATGCAGGGCTAAGAAAATACGTAACTTGCTATAAAGCAGAAGGTGATTTGGGGTCACAGTGATTCTCTCCTTTATCCATTATAGTCATTGTAGGATTCCAAATATTTAGTGCTGTAGTGAGCACAGACACATACAATAGCAACCCTTGGTTTTATGTTTACCTGGAGAACTAATTTGAGATTTATGTTTGCTCTCTATTAATGGTGGATTTTTTAAAATGAAAGCAGAATACTAATAAGTTTCGTCTGCTTTCTCTGGTCTGTATTATCTACGAATATTTGAATCCGCTCACCTTCACTATCCCCTTTGCATAAGAATTTTGCTGCTTTGAGAAGATAGAGGACACAATATTGAAATATATGTGTGGAATCCAAGGCAGCTTATGGACTTGGCAGCAACTTTGAATGACTTCATCAAGTATGATGCTTTTTAGCAATATGTTACAAAAGCTGAAACATAATATGGCATAAAGATAGAGAGGCTGTTCATCAATATTTCCTTGAAACCACATATACACAGTTTCACATTAATTATTTGACATGTCAGGTGGAGTTGCTGCCTGCTGGGGGACATCAGTTAGGTGTTGTTTTGTAAGCTTTTCATTTGCTAACACAAAAGGTGCAGTGACATAGCTTGGTTCACACTGAAATAAATGTTTCATTGGGTATCCAGGAATTTCTTCTGTTTTATTATTTATTAGAAGCCACAAGGGCCTATAGAATGTCACCGAACATGCCAGAAATAAGCCCCAATCTCTGAAGTCATGTGCCAGAGCTAGTAATGTAATAAGATAGTGTGGTATGAGAAAAACAAAATAGATAAGACTACATTTTCTTTTCATGCAGTGGTTCAATAGGAGGACATTTACTATTTGACTTTTCTACTTGTAATGTGAGAGATTTCTAGGTAAAAGATCTGATATTTTGCCAAATTACCTTGTTTGTAAGTTCACCAAAATCAAGTGACAGAAAAACAAACTGAAAACTACTTGGACATATTATTCTATTATTTTAATCCACCACGTTTTTAGAAGCAGTTGTCTTATGTGACACTAACCAGCACTGTTTTCCACATGGCTCACTGGAGAAAAACAAAACAAAATCAACAACAACAACAACAAACGATTATATTACAGCCGTCTTTAAGACCAAGATCCCCAGCTATTAGCCAGAAAAGTTTAGAGGTTTAGATGATTCCCCAGGTTAATGTTTTTATAGTAACTCTTATGAGTTAAATACTTTTTCTCTGTTGTTGTTTTCTTCTATTACCATAGCTTAATACCATTCTTTATGTGGGAAAGTCTCTTTACAAAATATCTGCGTGATGAGGATAATGCCTTATCTTTGGGTTGCCAGAGCCTAGCCGAGGAAGAACTTTGCACTGAGGAGAAAATAAAAACAAAGTATGTTTGGTTCAATGGAAATACTTGTTCCACTTAACTACTGTGAAAGGTATGACTCCTTTCTGAACACATGATTCAATCATTTGCATGAAGGGCAGACAAATACCTATAAAACTCAAGGGAGGTATCCTTCTGGAGTGACATCAGCAGAATAGGAGTTTCCAGGACTTGTTCCATCACAGAAACATATATTTGAACAACCATTCATGAATTAAGATACCTTCACAAGAACTAAGGAATCTAAATAAAAGATTGTAGTATCTGGATCCAGCACAAATGTGAGAAAAGTCACATTGAAGAGATTAGGAAGGACAGTTTTACACTACCCCTTCCCACGACCCCATATAGTATGGCTCAAAGAGAAATACTCTCCATGTGGAGGAAGAAAATGAAGTGAGCACCTGAATTTGTCTTTGACTCCAGCAACAGGCCCATTCCAGTGAAACCAAGAAACAGACCATCCCACTCCCTAGCCCCCAGACACACTCCAAGTAAACCTCAGAGCAAGACCAGGCCTTGTATCCCCACGCTCCAGGACCACCTCAGTACCAGGTTAGCTCCCACGACCCCAGGCTCCAAACCAGCACCCATGGAACCGAGCTCTAGATCCAACCTAGTTCCAGGCTGACTCCTGTGGCCTTGACCCCAGCAGGTGCCTATGGCTCCAGGATAAAGACGTGCTTTTGTGGATCCAGACTCTAGAACCATCTTCTTGGATCCAGACACAAGGCTCACACAAGCGGACCCTGGCACTAAGTCAGCACTGTGGACTCAGAACCATGCAGATCCCCATGGACCCAGGTACTACGCCTGCCTCAGTGATGGTTGTGCCTCTGTGAACCTAAGTTCAAGGCCTGGCCCAACACCAGGTCAGCTCTGATGGACCCAGGCTTCAGGTCAGCTCCCATGTTCCTAAGTTCCAGGTACTCCTCCATGACTGCAGTCACCAGGCCCATCACAGAGGATTCTAGTGCCATGCCGACCCTCATGGACCCAGATTACAGGCAAGTTCCCTCAAACCTAGGCTCTAGAACTGCACAACAAATTCAAGCCTCAGGCCTGACCAGTGGACCCAGGCTCTGGGCCTGTCCCTACCGACTAGGTACTAGACTGGCCCAAGTGTAGCTAGGCATCAGACCCATCTGCCCACTGATGCAGGCACTAGGCCAGCATGCTGAAGAATTTAGGCAGCAAGTATACATTTAGACCCCACCATCCAGACCACCCAGAATCTCTAGATAAGATTGCTGAAGAAGTGCTTTCCTGCCAAAGCTAGTCTGCAAAGACTTAAGGACCACCAGGAGGGTCCTTGTGTATTTCTTTGAATACACAAGGCACCAATTCAAGACCACCAGGAGGGTCAGGAATAATCAGAGATACATGACATCACCAAAGGAACAATATAAAGCACCTGTGTAAGGAAATGGAGAACTATTAACTACCCAATAAAGACTCCAAAATAATCTTCTTTCTTTCTTTCTTTCTTTCTTTCTTTCTTCTTTTTTTTTTTTTTTCTTTGAGATAGAGTCTCACTGTGTTACCCAGGCTGTAGTACAGTGGCACGATCTCGGCTCACTGCAAGCTCCGCCTGCTGGGTTCACACCATTCTCCTGCCTCAGCCTCCTGAGTAACTGGGACTACAGGTGCCCACCATGATGCCTGGCTAATTTTTTGTATTTTTAGTACAGACAGGGTTTCATCATATTAGTCAGATGGTCTCCATCTCCTGATCTCATGATCCGCCTGCTTCGGCCTCCCAAAGTGCTGGGATTACTGGCATGAGCCACAGCACATGGCTCTCAAATTAATCTTTTTTAAGAAGCTCAATGTACTACAAGATACTACAGATATATAACAAAACAAAATCACAAAAACAATACAAGAAATAAGTGTAAAGTTCAATGAAGTGTATAGCAACCATAAGAAAGAACCACACGCAAGTTCTGAAGCAGGACACAATTACTGAATTAAAGTATTTAACAGACAGCTTCAACAGCAGATACAATCAATAATAAGAATTAGCAAACTCAAAGACAAGTCATTTCAAATCAACCAGGAAAACAAACAAACATACAAAAAAGACAAGAATAAATGAAGAAAGCCTATAGGACTTATAGGATGCCATCAAATGAACCTATATAAACATTATAGAATCTCTAAAAGGAGCAGAAATAATAAATAATCAGGTTGTTTAAAAAAACAGTAACAGAAAACTTCAAATATGGAGAAGAAAATGAACATCTAGATTCATGTTGCCAAAAGGACCCCAAATAGGTTAAAAATAAAGAGACCGTCACTGAGACACATTATAATCAAACTTTCAAATATCAAAGGCAAAGAGAGAATTGTATAAGAAGCAAGAGAAAAGTTATTCATCAAATACAAAGGAGCTCCCCAATACTGTCAGTAGTTTTCTCAGCAAAAAACATTGTATGCCAGGAGATAGTGAGATAATATATTCAGTCTGAAAGAAAGCAACTATGAACCACAAATAATATGCCCAGCAAATATGTCCTTCAGAAATGGAGAAATTAAAAAGACTTTTCAAAACAAACAAAAGCCAAAGGAGCTCATTACCACTAGGCAACCTTTACAAAATATGCTAAAGCTAGTTCTTCAAGTGAAAATAAAAGGACTCTAACTTAAAACATGAAAACATATGGAAGTATAAAACTCGTTGTAAAAGTAAGTATACAGTTAAATTCAAAATAATCTAGTACTACAATTGTGATGTATAAATCACTTTTAACCCAGCATTAAATTTCAAAGACAAAAGTATTAAAAATTACTATAGCTGCAATAATTTGTTAATGGATACACAATGTGACATCGAAAACATAAACTATATAGGGAGAAGTTAAATGATAGAGTTTTTGTATGCTGTCAAAGTTAAACTGTTAGCAGTCTCAAGTAGACAGTTATAACTGTAAGTAGCTTTGTGTAAGGTTTGTGGTAAAAGACCTTTACACATACACAAATCAAAACCTACCACAACCAAATATTATCTAATCACAAATTAAAACAGCAAGAGAGAAAGAAGGAAGAAACTCCCAAAATATCAGAAAACAATTAATAAAATGGAAATACTAAGTTCTTACCTATAAGGAAATACTTTAAAAGTAAATGGAATAAATTATCCAATCAAAAGACATAGAGTAATGGACAGAACAACAAAAAAAAAGAGACCCAACTATACAAACTATATGCTGCCTACAAAATCCTCACTTTAGCTTTAAGAACACAGATAAGCTAAAAGTGGTGGGATAGAAAAAGACATACCATGCCAACAAAAAAACAAATAGATCGGAGATGGCTATGCTTACATAAGACAGAGTAGTCTTTTAATCATCAAAAAATTTAATAAGAAACAAATTTATTTAATTTTAAAGGGGTCAATTCATCAACAGGATTTAAGAATCATAAATATATATACACCCAACATCAAAGCACCTAAATATATAAAACAAATATTAATAGAACTGGAGGGAGAAATTGATGGCAATACAAAAATGTAGAGGACCTCCATACTTTACTTTTAACAATAAATATCCAGACAGAAAATTTATTTTAAAAAACAAGAGTAGACTTGAACAACACTGTAGATTAAATGAACCTAAAAGATATATACATTATAAATACACAACAGAAGAACACATATTCTTCTCAGGTGCACATGAAACATTCTACAGGATAAATAATGTGTGAGACCACAAAACAAACCCTAACAAATGTAAAAAGATTGAAATCATTTCAAGTATTTTTTTCCAACAACCATGGTATGAAACCAGAAATAATAACTAAATAATGCAAATTTTACATATATATGAAAATTAAACAACACACTTTTGAGCAACCAATGAGTTTGAAGAAGTCACAAGAGAAATAAAAAGTATCTTGAAACAAATAAAACGGGAGTCACAACATAGAAAAACTTACGTGTTGTAGCAAACACAGTTCTAAGAGGACAGTTTATAGCAATAAATTCATATACTAAGAAAAAAAGATCTCAAGTAAGCAACCTAAGTAAATATCTCAAGGAACTAGTGAAAGAATAATAAATTCAAAATCAGAAGGAATGAAATAAAAATCACAGCAGAAATAAAGGAAACACTGACTAGAAAAGCAATTGAAAATAACAATTTTGAAAATGTCAAACACTTAAAAAATGTTTTCAAAACAACTTTTTTAAAACAATACTGAAAAGTCTTCAGTTAGACTAAGAGAAAAAGAAAATAATGCTCAAATAATATAAAATTATAAATGAAAGAAGAGACATTACAACTGATACCACAGAAATATAAATGTGTTTAAGAGACAACCATAAACATATATATGCTAACAAATTGTATAATCTAGAAGACAGTATGAATTCCTACAAACCCACAACCTATGAAGACTGAATCAGAAGAAATAGAAAATGTGAATAGACCAATAACCAATAAGAAAATTGCATCAGTAATCAAAAACTTTCCAACAAAAAAAATCTCAAAACCTGATGATTTTACAAGTGAATTCTACAAGACATTTAAAGAAGAATCAACACAAAACCTCACACACTACCAAAACATTGATGAGGAGGAAACAATTCCAAACTAATTTTATGAAGTTAGAATTACCCTGATACGAATTACAGACAATGACACCGCAAGAAAAGAAAATTATGTAGGCCAATATCCCTGGTGAACACAGATGCAGAAACCTTCAATAAAATTCTAGCAATCGAATTTAATGGCAAATTAAAAGGATCATAAACCAAGATCATGTGGAATTTATCTATGGGATGCAAGGATGTTTCAACATACACAAATGAATGTGATAAACCACAGTAACAGAATGAAGGCTAAAAATACTATGACCACCTCAATACATGAACAAAAAGCATTTGACAACATTCAATATCCATTCATAATTAAAACTCTTGACAAATTAACATAGAGGAATTGTATCTCAACATAAAAAGGCCATATATGACAAGCCCACAGGTAACTTCATACTCAACAGTAAAAAGCTGAAAGGTTTTTGTCTGAAATCAGGATGCCCACCCTGATCATTTCTATTCAATACAGTATTTATAGTCCTACACAGAGCAATTAGGCAAAAAATAAACAAACAAGAAAAAATAAAAAATAAAAGATATCTGACTTGCAAAGAAAAGTACAACTGTCTATTTCAGATAATATTTTATATATGTATAATCCTTAAGATTTCACTAGAAATCATTAGCTCTAAATAAGATCAGTAAAATTGCCAGGTACACTAGGCATCAGTTGTGCTTCTCTACACTAGCAACAAACTACCCAACAAAGAAATTAAGAAAACAATCCAATTTAAAATAGCATCAGTAAACCCTGAGGAATAAATTTAGCTGAGGAGGTAAAAGAACTATATACTGAAAAATCATGAAACAGTGGTGAAATACACTGAAATAGGCAGAAATAAATAAAATTACATTTCATGTTGTTTGATCAAAATAATTAATATTTATTTAAATGTCCATATGACACAAAGCAATCTAGGCCAAAATCTCTGAAATTCGAAGTTGATAAATGAGATTCTAAGAATGGACCATGGCTAGAAAGGAGGCATTTCAATACCTAAAATTCTGTGTTTATATTTTCAAGTTGCACTTTAGTTCATGTTTTGCTACGATTCTAGAGTTGCTTGTTTTTTGACTTGACAGAAGAGTTGAGAAAATCACTAACACTGGGGAACTAAATAGCCTTAAAAACAAGTCATCGCATTACTACCAAACTTCCCAGCTGTTATGATCTGGGTGTTTGATCCCTCTAAAGCTCATGTTGAAACTTAATCCCCAATATGACAGTACAGAATGGTGGGAACTTTAAGAGGTCATTGGGTCATGAGGGCTCTGCTTTCATGAATGGAGTAATCCTTTCATGTATTAATGGGTTAATGGATTAATAGGTTATCATGGGAATGAGACTAGTGACTTTTCAAGAAGAGAAAGACTTGAGCTAACCCACTCAGCTGCCTTGCCCTGTGATGCCTTCCATCATGTTATGACACAACACAAGGCCCTCACAAGAAGTGACCAGGTACAGCCACCCAATCTTGCATATCTCAGACTCCAGAACTGTAAGAAATAAATTCTTTAAAAAAAAATAAATGATTCCACCTCAGGTATTCAGTTATAGCAACAGAAAACAGACTAAAATAGAAAATTCATAACAGGAGTGGTGTTGTCACTATAAAGATACTTGTAAAAGTGATAGCAGCTTTGGAATTGGGTAATGGGCAGAGGTTGCAAGAGTTTATTCTGGTGAGATCTTAGAAGATTAGGGAAAGGTTAGAACTCCTTAGAGTTTAACAAATTGTCATGACAAGAATGATGATAGAAATATGGGGAATAAAGGATATTCTGACAAAGTTTCAGATAGAACACTAAGAAACAAGGCATTAGAAATTGGAGTAAAGGCTATCCATGTTATCAACTGGCAAAAAACTTGGTTGGATTGTGTTCATGCTCAAGGGCTTTATGTAATACAGAGCTCAAAAGCAAAAAAATAGAACATTTGGCAGAAGAAATATCTAAGCAGTAAAGAATTCAAGTGCTGCATCCTTGTAACTACTTACATTGAGTTGTGAGAGGAAAAAATGAGGCCTTGAGGGCCCATCCATTGCCCCAGTGTATCCCAGAGGAGGCACATAGAGTCAAAAGAGATTATTCTCCAGCCTTAGGATTAATAGTGTCCTTGTGGGTTTTTAAACTTGCTTGGGGCTGGTTACTCTTCTCTTCTGTCCTATTTCTCAATTTGGGAATGGGAATGTATAACCTATGCCTGTTTCACCAATTCTGTCTTGGAAGTAGATAACTTGTTTTGATTTTACAGACTCCCTGATGAGATCTGGATTTTGGACTTTTGAGTTGGTGCTGGAATAAGTTAAGACTTTGGGCCTAGAGAGATGAAATAAATATATTTTTTTATATAAGAAGGATGTGAGTTTTGAGGGGCCGGGATGGGATTCCATGTCTTAAATGTTTGTCATCTCTAAAACTCATGTTGAAATTTAATCCCCAATGTGGCAGTATTGAAAGATGGGGCCTTTAAGAAGTCATTGCGTCATGAAAGCTCTGACCACATGAATAAAGTAACTAATTCATGAATTAATGGGTTAATGGATTAATTGGTTATCACAAGAATGGAATTGGTGGCTTTACAAGAAAAAGAAGAGATATCTGAGCAGAGACATTCAACCCTCTTGCCTTGTGATGCCTTTCACCAAGTTATGACAAAGCATGAGGCCCTCACAGAAGCCAACCAGGTACAGCCACCCAACCTTGGACTTCTCAGCCTCTAGAATGATAATAAATAAAGGCACTTTATTTATAAATTATACGGCCTCAGGTATTCAGCTATTGCAACAGAAAAGTGATGAAAATACCAGCTAATATAAATATATTAGTCATATAATTATTTTCTCAGAAACACATCATAAGTAGCAGAAATCTTTTAGGTTATACTAATTGTGACATATATTGGAGGTCCTGATGACAGGGTCTGGGGTATTTTAAATACTTTAAACAAGAGTTTACTACTGGTGTTCGTGACAAAGGATTACAGAAGAATCACAGATATCATAGTCAGTCACAGCTTTAAATGCTGTAATCCAAAGAGGAGTATATGATTAAGAAAAAGATATTAAAAAATTAGAAAATGCAAATGGGTTAAACCCCAGTATCTATCATAATTAAATGTATTGTTTTGTAGGAAAAAGACAACATAATACAATTGACAGTAGTAAGGAGTGATTTTTATTTTCTTCTCTATAATACTTGAACTTTCTATGATTTTAAACAGTGTATATTAATGTCTCATGTAACTAGTGGAAAAATATCTATTAAAATCAACTTTGGCTAGATTTCCAGAAAGTTACCTCTTCTTATAGAGATTTTATTTGTGATTCTGCTATAAATCATTCCAGATGGCTATGTCTTTTGGTTTATGCAGTAACAAAGAGATCTTTATTTTTAACATTCAGCTGTGCATTCCTGACTTGTCCAGTTAATATTCTATTGGGACTGGCTCTCTAGAATCTTCTTTTTGAAGACTTAGGTAGATTCTTTGGTTAACTCAAAGGGTATAAATAGACAGCCATAAATTTGAAAATCGCCTTTATGGAATGATTGATTACCTCTTTAATTAAATTTAAAATAATCTATATTCTGGGCATCATTTTTTCAAAACACTACTAGTTTATTTAAAATTTTCTTGTTGTTTTATTAACTTCATTAGTCTCATCATAAACAGCATTTCCAAATGTAACATACGTTAGAAAATTTTGTCTCTTGAAAGCATAGCTATGAAGTGATTTCAGGCAGGGTCAGAAAAAGTAGTTGGGCTATCATTTACTTGCTTCAGCCATCCTTACTCATTCAAATTATTAGTCTGTTCAAGGCAAAGTAGTAAAGGAATCAAATGTGATCATTAGTGCTCCTCCACTCTTTCACCCAATAGCATCCTTTTGTCTTGAGAGCCTCAGAATTCTTTTAATCAGGCAACCACCCTTCAGCTTTACTCCTTAGACAGTATCTCAAAAGCTGTATCATATAATACTTCCTCCGCCTGCTGTCAAAATTACCTGTTCTATAAATTCTGAGGAACCATGATCTCTCCATTCCATGGTGCTGGAGAGCTAAGTAGATGAACCAATTCAGGCTGTTATTAAAAAGAAAGCAGCTATTTCAATATCTTTTCTCTTCTGAATATATAAAAACTTCAGTGGCTGTTTTAATATAGACAGCATGCTTACTCAAAAGCTTTAGTCTAGTAATGGAAATTCCAATAAACAAAGTGGGGAAAAAAAATGACCGAAAGACAAATGTGGATTATATTTTTAAGAAAGGATGGTTTCATATTGAGCCTCAATGCTTCTCCAATGTAGGAGGGGAAGGTCTTTATCTATCTGTATCTCCGTAAAACTTAAGTCATGAGATCTGAGTTGAAAACAGAAGCCCTTTCCTTTACTACAAACTGTCACTTCACAAGATAAACTATGCTAACTGTCTAATTTAGTCATTTATTCTTAAAACTTTCTATCAGATAATTGAATCATCTGTAAATAGACAATGACCTTCTATGTTACATGATTTCATGATTATGGTATGCCTTTATAGATATATTTTCTTATACAGGAAAATATCGCTACTCCATTCCCAAATGCCTGAGAAGGTGCTCAAATTACAGAAACACAGATTGCACACCAACTGAAAAGGAATTTAAAGATGAACAAACAATAATAGGGAGGTTATATGACATTAGTCATTAGATAGTGGCAGGATGAGTTAAAACTCTTAGTTAACTGCTTTTTCTTTCTACTCCATTCAATTTACAAAAATTAAGATCTCATAGGAATGAATGAGAATGTTAAGGTATGCGAGGACTGAAAGCTTTGGAAGTAGCAAAGATTCTTCTGCCTAGTTCACACAACTGACTAGAATGTACCAGGGCATTTCTTAACTCACTTCTATTTAACCTCACATCCATCAACTTGGAAAATATCTTTTAAGGTGAGTTTTACAAGATGTCTTGTGAGAGAGAGGGGCCAGGCATGGTGGTCACACCTGTATTCCCAACACTTTGGGAGGCTAAGGTGGGTGGATCACCTGAGGTCAGGAGTTTGAGACCTGCCTGGCCAACATGGTGAAATCCCATCTCCAATAAAAATACATTAGCCAGGTGTGGTGGTGCACACCTGTAATCCCATCTACTCGGGAGGCTGAGGCGGGAGAATCGCTTGAACGCAGGAGGCAGAGGTTGCAGTGAGCCTAGATCGTGCCATAGCACTCCGGCCTGTGCGAGAGTGAGTCTCTGTCTCAAAATTTAAAAAAGACAGAGGGAGACAGACAGACAAACAATTACAGAGAGATAAACAAGCAGAGAGAAACAGAGAGACAGACTGAGAAAAGAGACCGAGAGACAAAGAGATCTGAGAAACAGAAAGGCTGTGGCACAAACATTTGATTTGCCAAGGCAAAAAACAAACAAACAAACAAAATCCCTCTGTGTGGATATTATCATCATTCTAAACCTCATTAGGGTATTAAAAGCTGATCCTGTGGACTTTAGAACTTTTCATTCCACTGCCTGTTCCAAGTTAGATGGTTCTTTCATTTTGCAGAACAGTACCTGAGATAACTAACAAGTAAAAAATAAATGCTGACTCTGCTAGAGGATTAGAGATATCATATTTACAGTTAATAAAATGAGCTCACACCTGTTAAACAGCATCATGACATTCCTATAGATTTATTTCCTAAGGTTTAAGTGATTCTTGTATTATTTAATAATTCTTCAAAATCCTATAACTTCAGAATGTTCATCAACTTAAAAGAAAGCAAAAATCAAAATAACATAGAAAAATGCAAACACTTTCTGATGTTTTCCCACTTTCTACCATCTTCTTACCACTAAGTCTTTGTACACATTGTTCCCCTTTCCTTACTTAATACTACTTATCAGCAACCCCTAACCCCTTCCATTTCTCTCACTAGTTCTGTATGGCTTTTCCACATCCAGAGATGGGGTTCACTTCTGTAATAACCAGCCTCCAAGATGCCTTCCACAGATTCACATCTCCTGGTGTTTACACCTTTATTAGTCTTCTCTCAGACTTGATCAGGAATGGTCATGACTGACAATGTATGATTTCCAAGAGAAGTCACAAACCACTGCGGCTTCTGCTTTGTTCTCTTGTATTGCTTGCTGTGGGACTAAACACATACCATGTTGCAGGAAAACTCAAGAGAACCACATGGAGAAGATCTGAGCCATTATCAGCTTGGCAGCCATGTGAGTGATCCACCCTGAAAGCCAAGCCTCCAGCCATAGTCCAGCCTTCAGATGATTGTAGCCCTAATCAACATCTAGCTGCATCTCACATTAAACCCAGAGCCAACAGTGTCCAACCACACTGTTCCTAAATTCCTGACCCACCAAAATGGTGAAAGAGTGCCTCTTCTTTTTAAGTACTAAGATTTGGAGTAATTTGTTATGCATTAATAGATAACTAATACAGCATTGTTTATGTGGCTCTAAGGATTGTCCCAACGTGGGCTAGATGGCACCTCACTGTGATTCCATGACCTCTGCTTCTTTCAAACATCATTCTAACCATAGTAAACTCAGTTCTAGTTTACTGAATTTTCTCGTCTGTCTCACTCACTAGCTTCAAGATTTTTGAAAAATTATCTAACTCTCTCATTTGTGAAGGCCACATGTCACAGTAAAGTTTAATTGTCCCAACTAGTATATATTATATATTGATGAGAATGAAATAATAATTTCAATCTTGCCATATGCGATAAAGGAGGAAAGATGAGAAAGTATCATCTGATTCTCCTGTACCTTGACTCCCAAAAGCATAAAGCATTTGATTGAAGTTAATAATCATTTTCTTCCTAGACATTTCCCCTACAATATGTGGCAGTGAAAAAGCCCCATCAGGGCACTAGGAGGTAAAATTTACAGATTCAACACACATATTTATCTTTTTTTACCAAAGTGATTACAAGACAAACTGAGAGCAGACAGTGGATGAGAGATAGCAGGTAACTGTTGTAAGATGCAAAATGGTACAGTGAGTATTGATGAATTCGTAGTTGGTGAAACTCTACCTGGAGAAATATTTTAAAGCTTGCATGAAAAGAATGTCCAATCCCTAGCTCCCTTTCAAATCCCACATAAGCAGGCCCAACACAGCTTCTTAAAGAGGGAATCTGAAGAAGGCAAATAGGGGGCTAAACTACAAATTGTGGCTGCCTGAAATAAGGCAGGTAGGCGTATACCTCCACAGTTAAGGACGTAGCAAAATGTCTCTATTTGGGGAATCCCGAAGTTGAGCCTCCCTCTCTTAACCATATAGATATAGCTTCCGATTGGCAGTTGACACTAGGAAAGTCAGTGTAGGGTCAGACACTGTTGCTGCTGCTGCATTTGTCACAGATTTGCTTGCTCAACTTGTTGGCTAAGTGAGATAGCAGTCAGATCCATGTTTCCTCCAGTTACCACCAATTTTTCTCCTTCAGTTTCTTCACTCCTGCTCCAGGTATGTGTTTAACACCATGGTGTATGTCACCTGCATCATTGAATTTGTACACTTTTAGGAAGTGAAAGCCTGATGTGAGCTCCAGATTGTCCACGTGGATTTTAGCACATCTTTGCAGGCTTCCAGTTTGTTCTTGCTCTTACTCGCATCACATCCATCTTCCCAGTGGAGTTATAGTATCTGGCTACTAATAGTTTAACAAATTTCTGAATATTTATTAATTGGTATTGCCTGCCCTGCCCAGCACCAGGGCAGAAGCCCATTGTGTAAGGTCAAATCCCTATAACAAATCCCCTATTCCTGAGATTTTATGGATGGTACAAAGATATAGACATAGATCTAAACATAGACATAGATGTAGACATAGATCCTAGTAGTTCTGCTTCTTTGATCAAATCTTCATTGTTACTCTATGTAAGAAAGATATTAATCAAAGACTCCAGTCCTAAACAGTTGAGGTCAAGTTTTGCAAGGATATTTAGCAAATTGAGACGTCTCTAATTTTCCAAATGTTATGAGGTAAAATTCACATTAACCCATCTCAACAGTGTTCATTACAATAAATTTGTTAGCAAAGGCTGACAGTTATTAACACATAACTCCTGAAGTAGTTTTTTTAACTTTAATTAATTTGTTGGAAATAGTATCATGAATGCCATTAACAAA
The DNA here is from genome assembly GCF_000951045.1 of Mandrillus leucophaeus. Lineage (NCBI taxonomy): Eukaryota > Metazoa > Chordata > Mammalia > Primates > Cercopithecidae > Mandrillus > Mandrillus leucophaeus. The sequence goes on along the minus strand of NW_012107775.1, from coordinate 318,284 downwards.
TTCAGGACGATGAGTGTTCTAGATTCTAATAAACCCACATCAGGGAGTCACAGCCTAGAGAAGAGAAATCAGATACTTGATTGGTGAGAGATGTTCGTATTTCTACAATGTCTTAGATGGGTCATACCAAATCTGCCCTGTAATTCACTCTGGGCAGTAAGCATAGGCCTAGATGTGGTAAACACAAATGCCCTTTATTTTTCTTTTTTTGACTAAGTTAATTTGTTTCCAACAAACTAACAAAAAATCTATACTATTGCTCCCCAAGCATAGGTCACAGAAGGCTTGGGGCGTATCTTGGATAAACCACTGTCCTGAGGTTCTGTTGTCTGGGCACCTATGTCTAATCCAGGAATCACACAGAGCTCAGCAAGATAGAACGGGATAACCTAGTCATGTTCAAGGAAGATGATATTTTGCTTTGTGAATCAGACTTATAAATTCTGGTTTAAATAGAGTTAAACAAATACAATTAGGGCCTCTTGACTTTGACATGAACTCTATTCAGATCATGCTTTTCTATGTAAATTTTATTACCCTCCACTCTTTTTCCTGCAAAGGACTTAGCATGTCTAGCAGAGGGCTTTGGGATAACTAGGTGGTGTTTAATCTGAAAATATCACTGAGTACATAAATATTTCAGAAAGCATTTGTATGCCATGATACTGCATACCCTAAGTTTTAGACCCAGCTAATGTAATGGGCCAGTGTAACTACATAGTTTTATTTGTTTTTACTACTTTGGCATGGGTCTAGAAAGATATTGTTTTAATTACTTCAAAAGAGTTTGCTGCTATTTGAGTATTCAGTGGAATTTCTATGAGTACTTAAGATGCTATCTTCGGGTGAAATAAACGATTATAATGGAAGAGTTTTTGATTTTTTATGACCTCCAAGCCAGTATCTTTTGGCTAATTTGGATATGGGTACAGCATGCTATGTTATTTGTGGCTTCAAACATTGGCCAATTACCATTTTGTCTGTTGGCATGAACTTAATATATAAGAATGCTGGACAGGAGTGCACTGAGGTGTTCTAATGAGGATAACCAACACATACTCCGTGACTGCTGAAGAAGATGGATTGTCAAATAAGCTACCCAGTGCTCTAACAAGCTAGCTTGGTGTGATAATCCAGTTTAAGATCTTGTTACATTATTCATTTCTTTTCTCTTGCACTAATCTTTGCAGCATATTTCTGTTTTGTTACTGCCTACATTTTCAGAGCTACAGAGATTATTGTTTTATGATAAAGATAAAGCCTTCCATTAATTTGTTCATGCTTTGCAGGGAGAACAAGGCAAAACAAAGATCTATAGTAGTTTGCTTTTCACAGAATGCTTGTTATACCCGGTAAGTTCCACTGGCTATTGGGGAATTAACTGTACATGAGTAGAGATCACAGCAGGTTCAGACTGGGTCCATGTCAAGCAGCCATAGTAAATGAAAGCAAATTAAAAGGCTTCTGAGCACAGACCTTTTCAGCAGGTTTTACCATGTTAATATGTTTACTTATGAGGAACTGGACACATGGATGTATAAACATGAACACTGTTGTTTTACAGGCACCAAAATTCCACTACCTCTCAATATCAACATAATTGCAAGAAAAGCAGGTGTTAGCACAGAGATGCAGTTAAGGAATCACAGAACAAGAGTTGAAACGTTTCTCAAGAAGTTATCAGAATAAGCCCCAAATAATACATAACTATGGTAACAAAATTATTAAAGGAATTAAAATGTTACACTGGAACTAATTCACTTAGTACAAAAAAAGCAATAAAGGAGACATAGAGGAACAAAAACGATACAACTTCTTTTTTCAAAAAAGTTAAATGACAGACATAAATAAAATTACACCAATAATAATATTAAACATGGTTGGACTGAGCAACCTAAAAGTCAAGGATTGTCAGACTGGATTAGAAAATATCAAAATATGTGATGTCTAAAGTAAATACACTTAAGATTAATAGATAAAAATAGGTTGAAAATAAAAAAATGAAAAATATATATAATGCAAATAGAAGCCACAAAAAGCAGGAAAGGCTATACTATTACCAGACAAAATAGACTTGAAAATTTTAAGCAATTATTGCTAGACATAAAAAGGAACATTTTATAATGATAAAATAGTCAATCCATTAGGCAGCTATAACAATTTTAAATATACACAGACATACTTCATTTGATTAAATTTTGCAGATATTGCTTTTTTCTTTTCTTTTTTTTATATAAATTGAAGATTTGTGGCAACCCTGCAAAGAACAAGTCTATCAGTACCATTTTCCCAACAGCATTTGCTCATTTTGCATCTCTATCATATTTTGGTAATTCTCACAATATTTCAAGTCTTTATTATTATATCTGTTATGGTGATTTATGACCACTGGTCATTGTTGTTACTATTGCAATTGTCTAGGGCTCGACAAATAGCGCTCATATAAGATGTTGAAAGTAATTGATAAATTGTATTCTGACTACTAAACCAGCCAGTCACTCTCTGTCTCTCTTCCTTTCCTCAGGCATCCCTATTCATTGAGATATAATATTGAAATCAGGCCAACAGATAACCATATGAGGCTTCTAAGTGTTCAAGTGAAAGGAAAAGATGACATCTACCAATTTAAATCAAAAGTTAGAAATGGTTTAGCTTAGTGAAAAAGATAGTCAAAAACCAAGGTAGGCCAAAAGCTAGGCCTCTTGTGTCAGAGAGTTTGCTAAGTTGTAAATGCAAAGGAAAAATTACTGAAGAAAATTAAAAGTGCTACTCCAGTGAACACATCTATTTACAGCATGGTTTATTGAATATTTTAAGTCCACTATTGAGACCTATTGCTCAGAAAAAATGATTCCTTTCAAAATGTTACTGCTCATTGACAATGCACCTGCTCACTCAAGAGGCCTGATGGAGATGTGCAAGGAGGTTAACATTGTTTTCATGCCTGCTAACACATCTCTTCTGCAGCCCATGGATCAAGACATTTCAACTTTCAAGTCTTATTTAGAAATACAGCTGTAGCTGCCATAGATACTGATTCTACTGATGGATTTGAGTAAGTAAATTGAAAACCTTTGAAAGAATTCACCATTCTAGATACACTTAAGAACATTCCTAATTCATGAAAGGGAGGTCAAAATATCAACATTAACAGAGTTTGAAAGAAGTTTATTCCAACTTTCATGAATAACTGTGAGGAGTTCAAGACTTCAGTGAAGACAGTAACTAAAGATTTGGTGGACGTAGCAAGACAATTAGAAGTAGAAGCAGAGCCTCAAGATGTGACTGATTTGCTGAAACCTCATAATACAATTTTACTGAATGAGCAGTTGCTTTTTATAAAGGAGGAAAAAGGGAGCTTCATGAAATGGAATCCACTCCTAGTGAAGTTGCTATGAATATTGTTGAAATGACAACAAATAATTGAGAATATTACATAAACCTAGTTGATAAAGCAGTGGCAGGGTTTTATAAGATTGACTCCAATTTTGAAAGAAGTTAAAATGCTTTTAAATAGCATCACATGCTTCAGGGAAATCTTTCCTGACAAGAAAAGGCAAACTTCATTGTGTGGTCTTATTTTAAGAAATTACCACAGCCACCCCAACCTTCAGTAAGTATCACCCTGTTTAATCAGCAGCCATCAAGACTGAAGCAAGACATCCTTCTAATAAAAAGAGTTTGATTTGCTGGAGGCTAAGATGATTGTTAGCATTGTTTAGCAATAAAGTATTTTCAAATTATGATATGAACATTGTTTTTTAGGCATACTACTATTGCACACTTAATAGACTACAGTATAGTGTAAACATGACTTTTATACTTTAATTCTTATGAAACAGAAAATTTTATGTGACTGGCTTTATTGCAGTATTTGCTTTATTGCAGTGGTCTGGAAACGAACCCACAATATCACAAAGGTATGCTTGTACACAGAGAGTCCCAAAATACATGAAGCAAAAATGAACATAATTGAAAGAAAAAATAGACAATTCAACAGTAATGTTTGGATAGTTAAACAGTCACTTTCAGTAGTGGATAGAGCAACAAGACAGAAAATTAATGGGAAAATATTAGACGTCAAAAACAGTGTAAACCAACGGGACCTGACAGATTTCTTAAAGAGCACTCCACCCGACAACGGCAGAATACACAGTTTTCTCGAGTGCACATTTAACTTTCTCCAGAAGATAGCATGTGCTAGGCCACAAAACGAGCCTCAATACATTTTAAAATATTTAAAATATGAAAAATATCTTCTCTGATCATCATGGGATGAAATAAAAATAAACAACAGGAAAAACTGGGAAAATTCACAAGTGGAAATAAAATAATACTTTCTAAGTCACAGATTATGTAAGAAAGATATCACAACAGAGATTAGAAAATACCTTGGGATGAATGAAAGTAAAGAAACACCAAAACAAAATTTATGAGATGTAGCTAAAACACTGCTTAGAGTTTAGTTTTAAACACCTGTATTAAAAAAATTAAAAGATCACAAATAACCTAACCTTCTACCTTATTACATAGGAAAAAAGAAAAGGTACATCTAGAGCAAAAAGAAGAAAAGAACCACTAAAGATTAGAGTGATAACAATAAAATAAACATTTTAAAAAGCAATAGAAAAGCACTTGTTTCTTTGGAAAGGTTAACATAGTTCAAGAAAACATTTAGCTAGACTGGTTGAGAAAAAAGAGGAGAATTACTAAAATCAGGAAGTAAAGAAGGAAGATTAATGTTGACCTGACAGAAAGAGAAAGATCATAAGTAAAGAAATGTAACTCTATGCCAGAAAATTAGATAGCTTGGACAAAATACACAAATTCCTAGAAAGACACAAACTTTGAAGAATTAATACCAAGTCTTCACAAACTCAAAAATTCATAGGAAAAAAACACTTCCCAGTTTATGCTATGAAGCTGGTATTACCTTGATACCAAAACTAAATAAGGACATCATACAAAAAAATAAATTTACAGACTAATATTTCTTATAAATACAGATGTAAAACTCCTCAAAAATACCAACAAACCAAATATAGCAACACATAAAACAGATTATGCACTATGACCAATTGTGATTAATTCCACCAGTGAAAAGTGGGCTTAACATCTGAAATTAATTAATGCAGTATATCATATTATCCACTATGGGCTGCTGATAGGAATGTAAAATAGTGCTTTGGAAAACACTTTGGCATTTCTTCAAAGAAATAAAACATTGAGTTATCATATGATGACTGCATCTTATTATAACTTTCCATTCCTAGGTGTATACCCACGACAACTGAAAGCAAATAGCCAACCAAATACTTGCACATGAATGTTCATGACATCATGATTCATACTAGCCATAAGGCGAAAACAATTCAAATGCCCATTAAGTGAAAAATTAATAGAGTATGGTGTATCCATACGATGGATATAGTGTATCACTATAAAAAGAAGTGAATTGTTGATACGTATTACAACATGGATGAAACTTGAAAGCATTATGCTGTGATGGAAGCAGTCTGCAGATGCAATGGAAGCCCTATGAACATACCAACGCTATTCTTGACAGAGATAGAAGAAACAATCCTAAAATGTATATGGAACCACAGAAGATCCAGAATAGCCAAAGCAAACATACAATCTCTTGCCAATGACTTAAATCTAAGATGTCATACTGTGAAATTGCTGCAAGAAAACATTGGAAAAACTCTCCAGGACATTGCTCTGGGCAAAAATTTCTTGAGCAATGCTGCATAAGCACAGGCAACCAAAGCAAAAATGGACAAATGACATCACATCAAGTTAAAAACCTTCTTCACTGCAAAGGAAACAATCAAGAAAGTGAAGAGAAAACCCTCAGAATGAAAAGAAATTTGCAAACTACCAATCTGACAAGGGATTAGTAACTGGAATATATAAGGAGCTCAAACAACTCTATAGGAAAAAATATAATAATCTGATCAAAAAATCGGGGCAAAAGGTTTGAATAGGCATTTCTCAAAAGAAGAAATACAACTAGCAAATAGGCATATGAAAAGGTTCTCAACATCACTGATTCTCAGAGAAATGCAAATGATAACTACATTGAGATATCATCTCATTCTAGTTGAAATGGCTTATATCCAAAAGACAGTAACAAATCCTGGCTAGGATGTGGAGAGAAGGGAACCCTCATACATTGTTGGTGGGAATGTAAATTAGTATGACCACTATGGAGAACACTTTGGAGGTTACTCAGAAAACTAAAGCAGAGCTACTGTGTGGTCCAGCAATCCCACTGCTGGGTATATTCCCAAAATAAAGCAAATGAGTATATTGAAGATATATCTGCGCTCCCATGTTTGTTGTAGCACTGTTCACAATAGCCAGGATTTGGAAACAACAACTGGAGTGTCTATCAACAGACGAATGGATAAAGAAAATGTGGTACATATAAACAATGGAGTACCATTCAGCCATAAAAAAGAATGAGATCCTGTCATTTGCAACAACATGGGTGGAACTGGAGATCATTATGTTAAATGAAATAAGTCAATCACAGAAAGACAAACATTGCATGTTCTCACTTATTTGTGGAAACTAAAAATCAAAACAACTGAACTAATGGAAATAGAGAGTAGAAGGATACTTACCAGTGGCTGGGAAGGTTTCTAAGAGAGTAGAGAGAGGTGGGGATGATTAATGGGTAGAAAAATTACCTAGAAAGAATGAATAAGACCTACTATTTGATAGCACAACAGGGTAACTCTAGTCAATAATAATTTAATTGTACATTTTAAAATAACTAAAAGAGTATAATTAAATTGTCTGTAACACAAAAGATAAATGTTTGAGAGGATGGATATCCCATTCTCCATGATGTGATTATTACACATTGCATGCGTATCAAGACATCTCATGTACCCCATAAATACATATGCCAACAATGTACTCACAAAAAAATTAAGATTTAAATAAAAAAAGAAATTGTAGTTAGTTTTAACTTCTCACTTTACTTGTGAAAGCAATCAGCTTGTCATTGCAGGTGAATTATGAAGTTGGCTGTTATCTCTGATCTTGTGCCACAGTTTGCAAGAATACAGAGGTACCACCAAGGTCTACAAACCAGCAAATATGCCCTTTGCCTTCTCTATTTCTACCAGACCTGGGCAGGCTAGGTGTGCCTTTACTGCTAGTGTTCCCTGTGAAGTGAGACTGTCAGAGGCTTCCTGGGAAGCATCTCAGAACGCTAGGGAAGCTATACAAATGCCTCCAGTTCTTTTCTCAGCCTTTACAAACTGTGGACCCAGAAACACCTGCTTTTTCTGGCCCTGTGCCTACTTGGAAGAGTGAGGGGTGTTATGTCATCCTGAGACCATCCTCTTCCCCTTCTAATTCTGTTTTCATTAATTTGGGCAGATCACACAAGTGTCTCGGGCTTGTTCTCAAGTATTGGCATTTTCAGAAAGTTCTTTTAGGTTATAGATAGTTGCTTTTTAAATTTTCTTTGTGTAGAAGGAATAAAGCCTCAGACCTCCTATTTCACCATCTGCTGATGGTGATACCCTCTTGTTGATATCACCTCTTCATTTTTGTGTATTTTCATTTTACTGTTGCCTTTTGCAGAACGGAGTGTTTTTTGTTTGTTTTCACTTATTAATGAAATCCTGCTTAATGATTATTTCTTTCATAGATTATGCCTATGGTGCTGTATCTAAAAAGTTACTGCCTCTCCTGGGGTCATCTAGGTTTTCTCCTATGCCATCTTCTATGACTTTTATGGTTTTGTGTTTTACATTTATGTCCGTGATTCATTTTTAGTTAATTTTAGTGAAGGTCTAACTAGATTCATTGTTTTGCATATGAATGTTCAGTTGTTCCAGCACCATTTGTTTAAAAGGCTATTTTTTCTCTATTCTATTTCCTCTGTTCATTTATCAAAGATCAGTTAACTATATTTAGGTGAATCTGTTCCTAGGCTTTTTATTCTGTTCTGGAATGTATCTATTCTTTTGCCATACTATCTTGATTACCATAGATCCTTGGGAAGTCTTGAAGTAGGATAGTGCCTGTCCTTTGACTTAGTCATTCTCCTTCAATATTATTGGCTATTCTGAGTCTTTTACATCTCCAAATAAACCACAAAATATCTTACTGAGATTTTTATTGGTACTGCATTGGAACTATAGACCAATTGGGAAAGAGCTGACACCTTTAAGATAATGAATCTTCCTATCCAATAAAAATGGAACATATCTCTATTTGTTTAGTTATTTGATTTCCTTCCTCAGAGCTTGGCAGTTTTCCTCGTATATGTCTTATACATATATAAGGAAATATATATATTTTACTAGATGTATACCAAAGTATTTTATTAGCACCAAAAGGTGCTAATATAAATGGTATTGCATTTAATTTCAAATTTCACTTGTTCATTGCTGATATATAGCAAATCAAGTGATTTTTGTATATTAACCTTGTATCCTGCAAGTTTGCTACGATTGCCTGTTAGTTCCAGAAGTTTCTTTGGTTTTTTTTTTTATTTTTTTAAATTTTCTTCATAGGCAATCATATCACTATGCTACCATATGTTTATAAAAGTTACTTGAATTTTAAGGTAATAAATTTGAAATAAAACCACTCTGTGCAGGTAGATACTTTTCTTCAGCCCCTGTGTAACAAAGACAAGCGCAGATGAGATGTAGTTGATGAATGGAGGGAGGCCTACCATGCAGCTGAATGATAGATCCCAACATATACCTTGAATAGTGACTCAGGAGTGAAACTTCAACCTATAATTCTGGAATACTCTGCTTGTAATATATTTTTGTTGTATGAAGAAAAGTGAAATAAATGTTATTATTAACCCTGATTCAAGAAATCACTTTAAGTCATATTCAGAACCACTGTTCATTATATTCTGGAATACTTAGCATTGTAATGATTTGGCAAAATTATGAGTTATTCTGGCATTCCTAGGTAAAGTTTAATTACATTTATCTTATTTATCAAGCAATCTAGCATAACTTGGCAACCATGCAACAGCAAGTTAATTCACTATGTTTTATCCCTTTTTTGAGTAAATGGAAGATTTTGTGTGCGTAACATTTAACTTTAGGCACAGTATGACAAATCAGAAATTCCTCTGAAAATCATCACTACAAAGGCAATATTAAATACTATACACCTAGTTACCTGATGACAAGGCTTATTAATATGTTTTTAATAAGGGGTTAAACTAAGATATTTATAAAAGAGCTGAAAGACCTGAAGATCTCCATTCCCATTTTTTACCAAGAAGATTTTTTCACTTGAAACCCTATAATTTCAAAGACCTGAGAGTTTGTTACTGCATTTTAATAGAGAAAATGCCTTTGAATTGTATGGCTCTCTGAAATTCTAATTTAAAAAATCAGAACTGGTTTACATTATCTAAATAGCCAAATGAAAACTAGGCAATATTCTGGTAGTCTGGCAATCATGTAGTAATATTTTAACTGAAGGATTAATGTTACTAAGTTTGGGACTTTGAAACATGAGCCATTGTTTTGAGTAAGCTGTTTTTTTGTTTTGTTTTGTTTTTCGTTTTTAGCAGTATTATGAGACTACCAGGTAAAATTAGAATGAGTGGACTCTGACATAACTTCTACCTTTCCCCAGTTAGCAAGAGTAAGTTTATTAGAGCAGCAAAATTGTCACACTGAAAATTGTCATGGGCCAGACCTCGAATGTGAGAGGTAGTTAGCTTTGATAGACTATATCAGCCAAATATAAGTAGGCAGAAGCAAGCTGGATGGAAATCTTCCAGGCGTTGTGACATCATGGAAGGGTAGGTTTTGATATACCAGGCCCTGACTTCGTATCGATAATTATGGCAGTAAGCAAAGCAATATATAGTAACCTTTATAGGAGTTTCTGCTAGATACTGTGCTAAGAATTTTATATATAGTAACTCAAAGGAAACATGTTATTCCATTCTACAGATGGGAAAACTGATTAATTAACACATATAACTTACTTAAGGTCACAGATAGCCAGGATTTAATCTCATGCACTCTGGTTCTAAAGTTGAGGCACTTTAATGGCACCTTACAATTAGAAATGGGAAACTCAAATTCCACTTTAGCCAGGAGATGTTGTGAGCTAGTGATGCAAATTGAATGAAAAACAATCAGGAATGATGGGGCCTTATGGAAAACAGACAACCTCATGCTTATTCCATATAAATGTTTTATTTTAATGTTCTTTGTCTTGTTATTTTCTTTTTATTCTTTTTAAATTTTACTTTAACTTCTGGGATACATGTACTGAAGTTGCACATTTGTTGCATAGGTATACATGTGCCATGGTGGTTTGCTGTACCTATCAAACTGTCATCTCGGTTTTAAGCCCCACATGCATTAGATATTTGTCCTAATGCTCTCCCTCCCTTTTCCCCCCACTGAAGATATATTAAAGACTTAAACATAAAACATAAAATCATAAAAACCCTAGAAGAAAACCTAGGCAATACCGTTCAGAACATAGGCATGGGCAAAGACTTCATGACTAAAACATCAAAAGCAATTGCAACAAAAGCCAAAATTGACAAATGGGATCTAATTAAACCAAAAAGCCTCTGCTCAGCAAAAGAAACTATCATCACAGTGAACAGGCAACCTACAGAATGGGAGAAAATTTTTGCAATGTATTCATCTGAGAAAGGTCTTATATCCAGAACCTACAAGGAACTTAAACAACTTTACAAGAAAAAAAAAACTCCATCAAAAAGTGGATGAAGGATATAAACAGACATTTCCCAAAAGAAGACATTTATGCAGCGAACAAACAAATGGAAAAAAGCTCATCATCACTGGTCATTAAAGAAATGCAAATCAAAACCACAATGAGATACCATCTCATGCCACCTAGAATGGCAATCATTAAAAAGTCTGGAAACAACATGCTGGTGAAGATGCAGAGAAATAGGAACACTTTTACACTGTTGGTGGGAGTATAAATTAGTTCAACCATTGTGGAAGACAGTGTGGCGATTCCTCAAGAATATAGAACCAGAAATACCATTTGACCCAGCAATCTCATTACTGGGTATATACCCAAAAGATTATAAATCATTCTACTATAATGACACATGCACACATACGTTTATTGCAACACCATTCACAATAGCAAAGACTTGGAACCAACCCAAAAGCCCATCAATAATAGACTGGATAAGGAAAATGTGGCACATATACACCATGGAATACTATGCAGCCATAAAAAAGAATGAGTTCATGTCCTTTGCAGAGACATGGATGAAGTTAGAAATCATCATCCTCAGCAAACTAACACAGAAAAAGAAAACCAAACTCTCATGTTCGCACTCACAAGTGGGAGTTGAATAATGAGAATACATGGACACAGGGAGGGAAACATCACACACTGGGGCCTGTTTTATCATTGTCTAAATTTAACAGCATCTACTGGCTAAAGAAAATTTCAGCACAGTTTGCCAATTAGCAACCTCACAAAGATGGGATGAAGTCCATGAACTTTGTGAAAAGTCAAACCCAATCAGTCTTACTATTTTTTTCTTCTGAGAAGTAAGTGGATAATTTCCAATTAACACATGCATCAACTATGAAAAAAATCAATGATTGACAACGTTTACAAATCTTGCCCTATCTCTTTGTCCTTTGTTCTCACACCTTCCAGGTGCAGATGTGTCCTGGAAAAAAAGAAAGCCTCAAGTATTCACTTCATTGGTGGAATTTCTGCCCTCTAAACTTAAGAATTCAAACATTGAGATTCAAAGACATAGAGATGGCTCTTGCTATTTCCTCCACCACAAAGCTCTAGAGTAGCTTTTCCTTAAACATCACTGCATGGAATAGAATGGGCAAAGGAAGAGGAGCTTTTTCTTTGTAAATACAAAGTAATAAGCTAAAATATCATTTCCCCCAACTATGCCCTGTACTTACTGTATTATGCAACTCTGTACTTACTCTTTCTCCTTCTCGTTATTGTCATGCGCTTCTTATAAGAGACAGTACAGACTAGGGTTTATAAATCTAGACTCTACAGTCAAACAAACTTAGGTTTGATTCATCTGCTCTTAAATGCTACTTGTGTGCAACTTATTTCATTTATGAGAGCTCTGGCTTTCTTATGTGTAAAATCAAGATAGTAACACTTGTATAAAATTGTTGTAACAGTTAAATGAGTTAATGCCTTGTAAATACATATGTTCATTAAAGGATCCTTGTTATGATTATGTCTGTTTTTTAATCTACCCAACCCTGGACACACAACTCTACTGTTATTTCCACCATCAAACCTTAAATTCTTAATAGAGATATTTTCTTTGCATCTCCCATGTGTTTATTAGTCCCATATTTCAATACATGTCAAATAAATAGTTGTGCAGTATAATTATTCTTATGCAATTATAATACCTATTCAAATATGTCATAGAAAGTTGTGTCATTCATTTTTCCATATCTTAAATTATAATGCTGTAAAGGTAAAAGGTAAAATCCTTATCTTATTTACCACTTATGACCATTGGTATTCAGTGTTGTAACCTGTTGATATTAATCACTCAAAAACATGTATTGAACAACTTCCACACACTTTCAAGCCTTTTATAGAAGCATAACATACAAATATTTAGTTGTTAAATTATAGGTGTACAGGATGGTAATGAGATGTAAATGAACAAACCCACATAAACCACCACTAAGGTAAAATAATAGATATTACTAGCATATCACCAGCACTCCAGAAACCTCCTCTTCAACTCTGCCAATCAATGCTCCCACCTCCCACACTAATAATCACTATCCTGACATCTAACAGCCTACAGTAGTTTAGTTTGGTCTGTGTTTTAATCATGTATAACTATGTATAATATAAATACACAGATAAGAGTGTTTATTATTTTTTCTTCTGACTAGTAATACATATATTAATGCATACCACTGTATGGAAAAAAAATGTTCTTTCATTGTAATTGTCAGTAGCATTTCATTCTGTGCATATTCCATAATCTATCCATTCTAGTGCTAATGGAAATCTGGGGTTTTTTTTGTTTTGTTTTGTTTTGTTTTGTTTTTCCTATACGGAAAGTTTAAAATACACTCCTAAGTAACACAGAGGACAAACATGATATAATGGAAATTAGATGTCATTACTTTATAGCCTTTGATGTATACATTAGAAAAGAAGAATGCTCAAATATAAATCAATAAACTGAGAGGTTGCAGATATAAATCATTCTGAGAAATTGGAAATTGGAAAAATAATTAATTAAAAGAAAGTAGAGAAAGAAAAGAATTTGATTAAAGGAATGTAGAGAAAGAATAATAAATATAAGCTTAGGATATAATAAAATCTTTAAAACACACAATAGAGAGTATCAATAAAGTCAAAAAGAACAATTTTTGAAAAGGCTATCCAAATTGAGAAATTTTGGCAAGAACAATCAAAGAGCAATAAAACAGATTTTATTAGAAATATAAATAAGGAAAATGAGGTATTCACTACAGATTCTATGTTCATAAAAATAGTAATAGGTTATTCTGGACAACTTTATGTTAATAATACATAAAATTTTTATACAAAATAGGCAACTTATCTGAAAAGGCCACAAAAAGTGACAAACACAGAAATTTAAAACCTGACTTTTTAAAGATCTATTGGAATAAAAGAGGAAGGATACAAAAGCAAACAAAATATTTATTTGGTTGCAAAGAGCATGTAATCTAGTGGAGTAATTGACTCATAAGATGGAGAATATAATAGAGAATCGAAGACATGTAGATATCGTATTTTGAGCACTTCCAATTTTCCATAATTTTTTCAAACCAACTGAAGAAAACCAAAAAATTCTAGATAGCATATTATTCTCAAATAAAAAATTGACAGCATCCAAAACCTGACAAGCTAATACAGTATTATTTCTACAAAACCTGAAGGGAAAATGGAAACTCAGGGATGAACAAATTAGTTTTTCCTTCAAGATATTAAGTCATCCTGAAAATTTGTATGTTCTTTTTTGCATTCTCTCATGGGTAACAGAAAAGAAGTTAAAGAGCAAGACTTACACGATGTAGGAAACATAACCCCACGTTGTCTAGTTTCCTAAAGTTCTACATCTTCATGATAAGGTTGGATCAGATTATCTTGGGAATTGTTGTTGCCTAGTTTCATGTGGACTCAGTAGTCTAAGGAATCTCATTATCTAAATTTTGTTTAAGGTGATTTAAGACAAATAATGACTCTAGGAATGTGAGAAAATCAAATACAAATAGTCTGCAGAGAAGTACCTATTCATCCATGACCTGATATTATTTATAAATATAATTCTACAAATATAATAAGCATCACATCATGAAGACATCAAAGCAAAGAAAGGAAGAAGTTCCTATGTTAAAAGGCGATGGAAACAGACCAGAAAAAACATTAGAAATGGGAATTATCACACATATTTTAGTGAAAAAATACAAGCCAAAACTGTCTGTAAGCAATAAACTATAAAAGGTGATCAATGCTCTGTTATAACTGATTATTCAAAAGAGAAATAAATACAATTCAGTTGACAATGGTATAGGCTTGCTGAATATGGCAGCATTTGAGTTGGTCAAGGAGGGTTTTTACAGGGAAGGATAGAATAGAAAGTGCTTTTCAGATGGAAAAAATCTCCTGAGTAAAGACATGAGGGCACAAAGGCATTATATGTCTTTTAAAGATGAAGCATAGTCCATTTTGGTAAATGGAATATATGAGAAGGAGAGCTAAAACTGAGGTTGGTGAGGAAAGTTTAAATGTGAGGCCCCACAAAGATTGAATAGACATTATTATTACCACTTTTCCTATCCCAAAATCTAACAACTTCTCTAATCCAAAACCTAAATAAAATTTAGCACCTAGTCTTGTCATCCAGAGGGCTCTTAATCCAATTATTGCAGAAGCAAAAAGAAAGAAAAACTTCTATTACTGTGTGAAGAAGGAGGAGGAGGAGGAGGAGAAGGAGAAGAGAAGGAGGAGAAGGAGAAGGAGAAGAGAAGGAGAAGGAGGAGGAGAAGGAGAAGGAGAAGAGCACTGGATCCTGAATCAACTTATAAAATTTTATGGTGGGTAATGAAAAAAGACATCTCTGGTAGACTTTTTAAAATTCTTAGCATGCTCATGCAGTCATGCAATAAACAAAGGGACAAATCATAGTGCATGGCATGAGAAGATACCACAACTATATATTTGTTATTCTAGATGTAACTGTCTGTTAGAACAATAAAATGTGCTAGAATCGGGCACTATTTTTGATATATCTATCATCTCATGCAATTTCAATGTTAAAGATATGGTAATTAACAATGATCATATATTTGTAGTCAAAGAATGTCTTCTATTTAAGATGATAGAATGAAAAACCACACTGAGAAGAGAGAAAAGGTTTATGTCCTTGTCAGCACTGAGAATTTAGACATATTTCTAAAGATAACAAGTGAATAGAAATGGATTAATGGACAAACTGAAGCAGTAGTGTCCTTGGGAAAAGGCTGAAGATGAGAAATGTTTCTCTCTGAAGGAAGAGGTTCAAATTTGGAGAACTGAGATTGAGAGAGTGGAAACATGAGGGACAGAAGCGGAAATGGTTAACTTTAAAACCATTTATGGAACAAATATGTGTCACCATATCCCTTTCTTTTTCTAATCTTGTGTATGAAGAGTCACTGATGCAGCTCATTTCACCCCCAGAATGAAATCGAGGGAGCTCTCTACAAACAAATAAGTTAATCTTCCTGTGGGAAATTAAGGCTGCCAGACTGATGATAGAAAATTGTCCCTGGAACAAATTCCCCCATATTGTAAAGACTGAAAACAGTGATTTATTTGTTATTATTTCTCTTGAGTCTGTACATCAGGAATTAGGGCAGGGCTCAACTGTGTGGTTCTCCTACACAT
This sequence comes from Mandrillus leucophaeus, assembly GCF_000951045.1. NCBI lineage: Eukaryota > Metazoa > Chordata > Mammalia > Primates > Cercopithecidae > Mandrillus > Mandrillus leucophaeus. The sequence continues at coordinate 302,360 of NW_012107775.1, read as the reverse complement.
GACACCAGCTGAGGTGGCTCACTCAGCTTCATTCAGCTGGCAGTTGGTCTGAGCTGTAAGGCTTTATAGTGCTCCTCCATGTGGTGTCTCTTTGTCTCTTTTCCTCTCTTTCTTTAGTGTCTGCTATCATTCAGTAGTTTATCCCAAAATCTTTCACATCTGGCTTCTCAGGGAGATCATTTCTCATGCACAAACCCTGATTTCAAGCCCTGAACAAGTCTTGCTCACTTCAAGTTTACTGGCATCCCATGAATCAAAGCAATAGACTTCCACAACAGCTTAGAAGAAGACACACTTTGCTTAGTTTTGGAAGAAGGTAGCCTGCCTGTTTCTTACCCCAATCCCAAACAATGAACTAGCATACATAGAATTTATAACCAGTTCTTGCATTCCAGTGAAAGGATCATGTGGGGATACTAAATATGTCCACAACATATGCTCTTGTTGCATGAAATAGTTAAAGAAAACAAAGAACACAGAGTAAAACAAAGATAGACGTTGGTACAACCTACCAGCAACAACTTTTGAAATCAAAGGTTTTTAAAAACTAATTCTAATTAGTAGACTGAAATTATCAAGGAAAGTATTATATCAATAAAACAAGATTAGATTGCCATGAAAATGGAAGAATCACAGAAGAAATAGCTGTTGAAAATTAAAAATATAAGCACCTAACTAACAAAAGATAACCAGTAGCAGAAAAAATTCAGAAAATTATTGAACATAGAGAGCAAAGAGTGAAAAATATGTGAGGAAAATTAATGGAAATTAAAATTCAATATAGGACCTCCAAAAAAAATCCCAGAAAATAGAAGAGAGAAAATAATCAAATAATAATATAAGAAAATTTTCCAAAGGCTAAGAAAGACACGAGGCCTTAGATTACAGAAGACACATAAAGCAATGAACAAAAATGAAAGTGATTCATGCCTAAATATATCCTCATGAAATTTCAGAAATTCAAATTAAGTGATCTTATATTAGATTCACCAATAGTAAGACTGCTTGAGCTAGACAAAAATGGAGCAATGTCTTTGAACTCCTTAGGGGAAAAATATTGTTAGGTAAGATTTCTATATGCAGCCAAACTAAAAAAAAAAGTGTAAGAACAAAATAAAAACTTACTTAGATAGGGGCTCATACGTTTAATTTTAATTAGCTTTCTTGGAAAGAAATACTTAAGTAGACTACAGTGATTCAAAGCAAAGAAAAATGAAGATGAAGGAAAGAGAGTAGATAATATGAAGAATCCAACTCAGAGATCCAACAGATCAACCAAGAAGGGCAATGAAAACAAATTCCACACTCAGTTATGGCACTGATCACCTGAAATGATTGTTTACTCTTAGGGAGTAAACATAGATTGGGAGAGAAGGGAGACAAGTTTTAAAATCTTATTTAATTTTATCAGTACACATTGAATTACAAAATATTTGCAGTACTTTATTTTTAATTTTATTTAAAAGTAGAAATGGCAGAGAAACTTTGCAAATAGTTTTCTTTCATAGTAAAAATAAAATGTGTTTTATAGTTATTAAGCTTTGTTATGATATTCTTCTCATTTACATTGCTAAGATTATCTTTCATATAAATTTTATACCCTTTGGAATGTTTATTATTTCCTAGATTGTGCCAGAAAGTGGACTTGATTTTTATCTCTCCTCTAAATCTTTTGGCCTTTTTTTTTTTTTCCTTCATGACCTGCCTCCTACTCAGTGTTTCTTTGATTAGATGTAGAATTGCTGACTGGAAGATATTGCCCATGACTTTCTTGTTATACCTTTCTGGACTAATTTTAAAAAATTATGCTTCATCAAAAGTGCAACCTTATTCAAAACAGAAGAACACAGGCAATCAACAAAGCTGTTCCTTTATAATCGCAATGGACAGTTTGCATTAAAAAGAAAAAGAAAAGAAAAATGAAGGAAAGGAGGCAGGATGAGAAGAAGGGAGGAAGGGAAAGAGAGGACAATGGGGGTTGAAAAACATGTAACATTTCTTGTATAAAATGTCTAAAAAGAGAAACTTTCTCTGGGGAAGAAACTTTCTTGTGGGCATTATCTTATTAAACATGGTGACATTCAACAAGCTGAAGACAATAAGAAAGTTTGTGATATGATAGAATTGTGATTCACAGAACGACAGCAAGGCTTAAATCATATTTTCCTTACCCTCCAGCTTTTATTTTGCTATTACATATTATAATTAAAAACCCTCACTTTGCAACTCTATAGATGTATCTAGGAAGGGCTCAAGGATTTTATGAAGGAATAAAAAATGAAACTGCTTTTGCATATGTGCAATTGTGTGTGTGTGTGCATGTGCATGCATGTGTGCAATAATTGTGAGGATCTCCCCATCTTTTATAGTAATCTGGAGGTTTAGTTTTTACATAGTAACACAATTTGAGCTATGTAATCAAACCAAAACTATCTGACTGCTGTACTTAATTGTTAGTCCTTTCTGAGTCAGAGATAATATGTGATTATCTCACAACAGAAAAATCCAGTTCAATATATGTATGAAAGCGTCCAACAATATTCCATCAGTTACATTCCTGCAGAGCAGAAACCACTACTTCATGGGATTTCTGTGAAATCTTCACTGGCAGATTTCAAAATCCATGCCTTTTCTATTAGTTAGCTACTGCTGCATAACAAATCACCCCTAACTCAGTAGCTTAAAACAAAAATCATTTAGTTCACAGTTCTTTAGGTTGACAATTTAGCCTAAGTCAGCTAAGCGGTTCTTCTGTTCTCAGCTGAACTCCTTGTTGAATCTGTTGTTAGCTGCACTTCCACAGAATAATTCTGCTTCTGGGAGTAGGCCACCTATTAGCTGGGGTGATATGGAAGCAGTAGGACAATGTGTCTCTTATTCTCAGCAGCCAAACTATTGTGGGTCTCAAAATGCCTAGGCAGGCTTCTGAGAGAGTGAACATAAGCATGGAAAGCCTCTTTAAGGCCTAAGTTTGAAACCCACACTTACTCATGTCTGCTACATTCTAATGTGTGATAGCCCCAAACTGTATTCAATAACTCTACCTCTTGATGGGAAGAAGAGAAAAGTCATTTGAAAGGCATCTTTGATACAAGGAGTCAAATAATTTCAACTATTTTTATAAATGATCTATGGTATCCTTTTAACTATATATTTTTGTATTTCCTTTAGGGTCCTTCATCATTACATGTTGAATCCAAGACAAATTATAAATCTATTTTGAATATCAGGATTTAGCCCAGAAATAAAAAGATGCCTTAACATTAACAATCTATTTTTATAGTTTAGTGCATTAACAGATAAAGGGTAATTTTGTATACTTAAACATTTACTTTTGTCATTCTCACAACAATCTCTGGTACAATGGTGAGTGTTGTATCCATTAACTTATTTAAATAGTAACAAAAATACTAGGAGATAAATGCTATTATTACTCATAATTTACAGAAAAGAAAATTGAGTCTTAGACATTATAAGGAACAGGGACTGAAACACTGCTTACAAGCTTAAGTCATTTTTAAGTTGTAAACACAAAACCTCTTGATAATGGTCACCACTTCAATAAAAGGGCATCTCTATACATTTCCAATTTCCTTCTGTCCATTCACCGTTCAAAATCTTGCAGAAACAACTCATATTTTCTAGCAATGATGATTAAGGTTACTTTGCAAGGTGCTCTATGGATCATGAGTGCAAAGTCCATATCATCACAGAGTTGACAGTCTTTGTGGCCTAAACTCATTGAGCACTGAAATAGCTGAGCAATTTAGAAAAAAAACAAATGTGAAACTCAAGCTTTCTGCCTTGGATTTTAGAGGAAAAGGAATCCTACAGTGGATCTAGAAAGAAAGAAAGTCCAGCTTCAAAACATTTCATCTATACTTGCATTAAAGATTAAGGAAGCTTCTCTTTGAGGAGGAAAATATCCAATCAGTTGGTCAAATAGTCATGCCTACTTAAGTGTCTTTTGTTTTAATTAGATCACAGCCTAGCTGATTAACTGAATCAGGAGTAGCATACTCGAAATGGAGCCAAGAGAGTTTATGGGAATTGAAAGAATGGTGAAAAGATGGAAGGGATAAAAAATGTATTTATGCATTCATCAACCAAAAAGATTGCTAAGATTGGAATAGCACTTAGTCTGATGGCAGAGATAGACAGATTAAAGTGAAAATGATCATGTTCCAAGTTATTATTTGGGTAAAACTTAAGAGATTTCCTGAGATAGGAAAGAAAACCTAGCCCTGTGAATAAATTATATTCATTGTTGTCATTTTTATTTACTATTATTATTAGATGTTGAGACAACTCAGATTTGCAATTTCCTGAGTGGAGATGTGCAGTATCAGAAGTGGTTTTACTGATGAGGTGATATTTGAGCAAGGTCTTAAAGAGTGAGTGGAACTATGCCTCAGATTCTGTGCTACCTATCTCTGAACACTGAAGGAGTTGTGTGCTATGAAATGTGATTGTTTAGCAACCATGGCTTGTGCTCTGCCTTGTGTAACAACAGAGGCACAGCATGACAAGTAACGTGTAACAATTATGGAATTCTAATTGTGATTTCCAGGGCTGTTTCCTTAGCTTTGGGAGTTAATGTTAATAGCTACAGAAATCGATGAGATACCATGCTTTGCTGTAAGTTTTTCACACAGTGATTCTACTAATTGCTCCTCAACTGCAGGTCTGACTGTTATCAACCTTACTTTTCAAGTGATCCTTTTCTGGTGTAATTCTCCTTTTAATAGCTATTTGTACAGAACTAAAGAACAGCAGAGCCAGAATGGCCCTGGGAGACATATTGTGCAGAATTCTATCGTCAGAGCTCTTTCTCCAGACATAATCCTATTTAACATTGTAAACAAATCAAAGAGGAGTGCTCGAATTGAGAAGCCTTGTGTGGTCTGACCTGTGCAACCACTGCCCAGATTCATAGTTGTAGTGACCCCAAAAGAACCCCAAGGGCATCTTGTCACGTTTTCAAAGATAGTGAAAATCACTGTCTTATGTAAAACCTGTTTTCACAGGGAAGGAAACTGATACCCAGAAAAGTTAACTGATTACTTGAGGTCACACAGAAAAGAGTTGTCATCGCTACCTAAGATTCATGTCACCTTCTACTCTACCATAGTTAATATCCTATGTCCCTTTAGAAATAAATATCATGGATTGGGCACACAGTTAAGAATAACAGTTTGGCCACTTCGAATGAAGCTCATTTTATCCCATCTCCTCACATGAAACAAACTGCTAAACAGTTACTCTCAAAACCTCAAGAGCTTGTTAACAACACAATACAATGTGAGTTCCCTCACCTGATTCCAGAATTAATGAACTAAAATTTCCTGGGTCAGAAGGAGAGATCAGAAATTGTATAAGATTTTTCAGATGATTCTGAGGCAGTCCACCATGAAATGGCTCAGGTTTTGTCACTGGAATGATTGTTCTAGGGATATTGTGACTTATAAAACTTTGGAAGTTATAATACATTAGTGGTATTTAACTTATCAGAAAGACAGGGTGATCTCAGCTGGGGAAAATTACATATTGAGTTTATTAACAACTGTAGTTTGCATAAGCAGTTATCTTCCCACTTGTCACATTTTACATATTTCTGCTTAAAACTCATTGCTTGTACATTATCACATAATCACAAAGTCCAATGGGAAAGGCTATGGAAGTCATATTAATAGCTTCCTTCAGTAGTCCCTCTATTTGTAAGCATCTGACAGTGAGAATCTGCTACAGTAAGATTTTGGCCTCCAAAACTAAGACTGACAAAGGTCTCTTGGGGAAAACTTAATATGTGTATTCTAACTTCATAATGTTTACATTGGAAAATTTAAATTCACCCATAGAAGATAAAGCAGAGATGCTTTCCTTTATAAAATAATTAGTTTTACAGAAATTGAAGAGATCAACAATTTATCCCAGTATTTTTACAGAGAAGGATCAGGACTGAGGTCCATACCTAGACATCTCATTAGTAGCAGGATTAAGATTTGAATCAAAGGCCAGGAGAGTAAAGATTTTGAATGAATTGCTAAATGGTATATAAAACAAAGTTCCCCCAGAATGATGTATACATGAAATTTGAATGAGGTCAGAATAAGTAAAAACTAAATGGGATAAATAGGAAATTAAATTCAAATTAGTAAACAGATTACCTGGAAACTTTGGAAATAATCACTATTGTTTTTCAATTTGTGTTTATTTTAAATAAAATTTGGATACACAGTAGTATAAAAAGAAGCAATTCATTCTCTTTAGTTCCTCAGCAAAGGGGGAGAAAAGAAGCAAGCCTGAACTCCATTCTTAAGATGCTGTGATTTTAGATAAAAAATTTTCTACAAAAGAAAAGTGAAAGGCCAGCATAATAATGAAAAATATTGTAACAGCTATAAAAAACAACAACAACAATAATTATCGGGGAACCAGCTCCCAATATTTTAATGTAGATTCTTTCTATTTTCCCTAAGTGTTGGCCAGTCTGAGAAATAAAGAGAAAGAGTACAGAGAGAGAAATTTTACAGCTGGGCCTCCGGGGGTGTCATCACATATTGGTAGGACCGAGCCGCAAAACCAGCAAGTTTTTATTAGGGATTTTAAAATAAGAGGGGATGTGTGAACAGGGAGTAAGTCACAAAAATCACATGCTTCAAAGGGCAATAAAGTTCACAAGGCAAGGCAAAATTAGAATTACTGATGAGGACCTATGTCCCACTATGCATGCATTGTCTTGATAAACATCTTAACAGGAAACAGGGTTCAAGAGCAGACAACCAGTCTGACTAGAATTTACCAGGCTGCAATTTCCCAAACCTCATAAACCTGAGGGTACTGCAGGAGACCAGGGCGTATTTCAGTCCTTATCTCAAACACATAAGACAGACACTCCCAGAGCAGCTGTCTATAGACCTACCCCCAGGAATGCATTCCTTCCCCAGGGTATCAATTATTAATATTCCTTGCTGGGAAAAGAATTCAGTGATATTTCTCCTACTCACACATCTGTTCATAGACTCTCTGCAAGAAGGAAAATATGGTTCTCTTCTGCCCGACCCCACAGGCAGTGAGACCTTTTGATTATCCTCCCTCATTCCCTGAAAATTACTGTTATTCTGTTCTTTTTCAGGGTACACTGATTTCGTATTGTTCAAACACACATATTTTACAATCAATTTGTACAATAGTGGTCCTGAGGTGATGTACATTCTCAGCCTATGAAGATAACAGGATTAAGAGATTAAAGTAAAGACAGGTATAAGAAATTATGAGTATAGGCCGGGCGCGGTGGCTCAAGCCTGTAATCCCAGCACTTTGGGAGGCCGAGATGGGCGGATCATGAGGTCAGGAGATCGAGACCATCCTGGCTAACACGGTGAAACCCCGTCTCTACTAAAGAAATACAAAAAAGTAGCCGGGCGAGGTGGTGGGCGCCTGTAGTCCCAGCTACTCAGGAGGCTGAGGCAGGAGAATGGCGGAAACCCGGGAGGTAGAGCTTGCAGTGAGCTGAGATCCGGCCATAGCAATCCAGCCTGGGCGACAGAGCGAGACTCCGTCTCAAAATTATGAGTATTGACTGGGAAAGTGATAAATGTCCATGAAATCTTCACAATTTATGTTCTTCTGCCTCAGCTGCAGTCAGTTCCTCCGTTTGGGATCCCTGATTTCCCGCAACAAACAACAACAAAAAATGCTCAGTCTTTTAAGCAGATATGCAGACCCTTTTACTCATATTTTTTTGTTTTTTAATTTTACTTTAACTTCTGGGATACATGTGCAGAATGTGCAGGTTTGTTACATAGGTATACCTGTGCCATGGTGGTTTGCTGCACCTATAAACCCGTCATTGAGGTTTTAAGCCCTGCATGCATTAGGTATTTGTCCTAATGTTCTCCCTCCCCCTGCACCTCACCCCTGACAGGCTCCAGTGTGTGATGTTCCCCTCCCTTTGTCCATGTGTTCTCATTGTTCAACTTACGCTTAATAAATGAATTTTATACACTGAAATGCAGTGTTGGACAATATTCATGGGTCTACTTGGATGTGACTTTGGCTATGGCTTAAACAGTTCCTGTGAAAGGCATGTGAAAGGGGCAGCTCTACTTCCTGAGGAGAAGCAAATCAAGAAGACTGTGCTAACCTCACTGCCTTCCCACTCACAGCTACCTCTTTTTGTCAGCCTTGGCTGGAGCAGTGGGAAAGGAATAGGGGGTACCAGAAATGCTGCTTTGGATGTTGAGGTGGTCTCAGTCTGTGTGCCAAGGCAGCAAGTGTGGTACTTAGACACATATTGTCTCCACAACCAAATAGTGCAATAGCTTTGAACTTTGCTTTCTTCCCAAGATCTTGTGCAAATTATTTCTTCAGTCTGATTTTGTGCCATCTCTGGGCCTCAGTTTTTTCATTTACAAAAGGATAAAGATGAGAATACTAGCTCTGTCTCATATTTGCTGAATTTGTTTATTTTTGTTCCTGAAGCAAAGTAAGTTTTTCATAATAATTGGTTTCCTCTTCTATCTTCACCCTAGCCTCCATGTCCAAATGTCTTTCCTTTGACAGGTATATCAGTTACCTTGTATTGTATAATGAACCAACCCAAAAGATTTGAAACAACAAACATTTCCTGAGCTCATGGTTCTGCAGATTGGCAATTTCAATTGGACTTCTGTGGATGGTGTGCTATGGATTTGGCTAATCTTGGCGGGCCTTTCTCATGCCTCTTCATTCAGCTAGTAAGTGAATCAGGGCTGTCTGAGACACAGGGGCCCTCACATCATGTGGAGATCTGGGGCTGGTTTCCATGAAAATAGTGGAGGCACCAAGAAAGCAGATCAGGGTGGAAACTGCAAGAAAGCAGAGTGGGATCTGTAAGACCTCTTGAAGTCCAGGCTTGGAATAAATACAATGTCACTTCTGTGAGTTTGTGTTGGATAAATCCAATCATAAACCCAGCCCAGATTTATGGGTTGCACAAGAAATTCCATCTCTTGATGGAGAAGCTAAAAAAATTGATGCAATTTTTGAAATGCAAGGAAAAGCAGGTAAGCTTTTTCTAAAGAGTATTTTAATTGATGGAAGAATCATGGTACTACATGGCAGAATGCTTGGTTCCTAGTCACTTCACTGGATCTGACTATTATCATCCACAGTACAGAGCATTTGGTACAAATGCTCTATTATTTTAATTTAAAATTGCATCTCCTTGTGATTCATCCCAGAGCTAAGACAAGCGTGCATGCCATGCATTTATTTATTTGGGAGTTGGGGGCTTCTCCTTTTATTTCTTTCTGACAGGTGTCCTGGGAAATCCTTCTGGAGCGGCAATCTGGCCCTTCTTATCATTTTGCCAATCTGATCACCCTAGGGTAGGGTGATTTAACAGGAGTAATTAATCATTGTGTTTTCTGAAATTGGAAGCCAAGGCACATTAGCCTCATACCAGAGAGCATGTATCCAAGTGAGGGGGTTATGAAGGAGTGTGTGTAATGAGAGAGGTGAGAGTCTTATAATTAAGGAGGAGCATAAATAATAATGAAAGTCATTAGTGCCACTTGGTTTGAAAGAATGTCATAAATGTACTTGGGACATTAAAGTGAAATCCATTATGACAAACATTAACACATACAAAGGAGGGGGGAAATGTGGTTATCTTGGGTTTGACAGATAGTGTCAGCTTCCAGTGGGGCCCAGATGGCATTCAGGAAAATGTTATGAGCAGTTTTATTTTAATATTTTTGGTTATGTGATATTTGGGAATCAAATGACACAAACACATGAGGAATTTTCACATGCCTGGCCTTGAAGAGGCTGGCAGAGAAGAGAGGTCACTGAAGGCAGCGGCAGACTGGAGGACTTCCATCTCAGAGGCACAACTTTTTTTCCTTAGTTGTTGCGATACCTCAAGGCATATGATGCAGTCTGGCATTTTTCCTCTGTGAAATTCCCTGTTGAACCAGTTTGGAGTTTGGATGCTTTCTTTAAAAAATAGCAAAGTGTGGGGGGAGCGACAGGGATGAGAATGAGGACATTTAAACAATTATGCAGGAAATTATATGATGCTAAAATTGAACATGGACAGGCTGTTCAATGGCAGGATTCCCACTCGTGCTGAGCTTTGCAAAGGGGAAGATCTTTTTTTTTTTTTTTTTTTTTTTTTTTTTTGACATAGGTATTTTTTTTTTTTTTTTTTTTTTTTTTTGCTTTCTCTCCAAGACTGTAATTTTTGAGCAGGAAATAATTCAGCATATAAAACAAAAGAAAAAATTAAATATATGTAGAAATGGAAGCACAGAGAAATAAAAAGGAGGCAGTTGTAAAAAAAAGAATTAAGATGAAGAAAAGTGTGTGTGTGTGTGTGTGTGTGTTTGTGTGTGTGTGTGTGTGTGTGTTCAAAGTAAAGGAGCAATAAATGCTGGTGATGGTTTGGGAAGAAAAATGTTTCTCTCTGGGTTTTCTTTTCAGGGTAGTGCAGACTCAACAGGATCATATTCCTGATACACAAGGGTATCATGAGGACTCAATAGGTCTATATATGTAAAAGGCTTGGTACACTGACTGACAAATGATAAGTCCTGAATAAATGGGAGCTATAATCACTATTATTATAAGTGTTATTGTTATTGCATATCAGGGCTGGTGGAGCAATCCATATATTTGGGAATCTAAAATTATTTATGCATGATGGGGAAGAGGGAGGGATAAACTGACATCTGTGTCAAGCCTACTGCATGCAAAGAGATTTAGCTAATCAGTTAGCTCATATTATCTATTGCAAAGCTGCTCAGTAGGTGTTATTGACTACAACTGAGGAGACAAAGGATCGGATAGTTCAATGCATGTAAAGCAGTAAAACAGTTGCCAGCACATAATAAGTGCTCAATGAACATTAGCTCTCATGATTGTCATGCTCAAAGTCACACCAGTAACTACTGGAAGAATCCAAGTTTCAATCCCTTTCTTTTTTATTTCAATGGCATCAAGCTGCCTCTTACTTGACTCACCAGGAACAATCTACAGCTCACAAATGGACATTCTATAGTGAAGGCCATGAAGACGCTTGGGATCTATTCCTATGCAAGGGCATACAGAGTGATATCACAGACTTTAGAGACTCAGAAGGGGGAGGGTAGGAGGGCGGCAGAGATTTGGAAAAAAAGACACATTAAGCACAACGTACTAAAATCTCAGAAATCACTACTATATAATTCATCTATGTAACAACAACAACAAAAAACATTTGTACCCCTAGAGTTATTGAAATTAAATAAGTAAGTAAGTAAGTAAATAAATAAATAAATAAATAAAGAGTAAGACTTTGAGGACTGCAACCAGAAAATTGGGTGGAAATCTCTGCAGTAGTCCTTTAGAAGTATGGTTTTTGTAGTGCACGTGTAGGTATGGCATATTCCTTTCAAGGAAAGACTAGTCTGGGCTGCTGGGAAGACTTAGTAGACAGTCTTCTGCTGTTTTCCCTTCAGGATTGCTTTGTTTGTCAAGAATCACTTGATACGAGGTCGAGGCTGCGCTTGATACAGTCCATATCTGATGACTGAAGGCTATGGGCATATAAAGACTTAGACATCCCAACGCAGTATGAACAATTCTAAAGGGCCATTAGAACTCCTCATTGGTGTGTTTGGGAGAAAGGGGTATTGGCTACAGCTGTCACTGGACCTGCATCATGACTCAACTTCTATATCCAATCCCACACTGCTTTCTCTCCCTTCACAGGAGTGCACCCTAAGTGCTCTTTTAAGTAAACATTATACACTCTAAAATGACTCAGAATCTGATTCCCGGGGACCCCAAGTGGTAAGAGAATTGAATCTGCTAAGGGAAGTGGTGTGATAACAACCTAAGTGAATTCATGATATCCACACTGAGCAGGACCATTCAGGGGGCTGAAGAAGTTTAGTCAATATTTCCATCCCACCCTGACGAGATGCCATCCCACATTCAGGATCATGCCTAAGGAGCATGCCAGAAGCCAAAGGACATTATTTGTGCACCTCTGTACTGTGCGGAACTTCCCCCAGTTTATGCTTTCCTTCTTATTATTATTATTTTATTTTTTGAGATGGAGTTTCACTCTCTCACCCAGGCTGGAGTGCAGGGGAGCCATCTCGGCTCACTGCAACCTCCAGGTCCCATGTTCAAGCGATTCTCCTATCTCAGCCTCCCGAGTAGCTGGGATTATAGGCATGCGCCACTACTCCCGCCTAATTTTTTGTATTTTTGGTAGAGACGGGTTTTCGCCATGTTAGCTAAGTTGGTCTCAAACTCCTGACCTCAAGTGATCCGCCTGCCTCGGCCTCCCAAAGTGCTGGGATTACAGGCGTGAGCCACCGCACCCCATCCCCGTATATGTGTTTTGATGTAGAAAAAAATTACGTTTAAAATGAACAGCAACAACATCAGGAGGAAGGAAAAGAGAGTCATAAAAGGGCAACATTTGGGCTGAGAAGGCTATGTAGAGAATAACCTTCAGTGCACCTTGATTTACGAAGCCTCACTTGCAACACTTAATAAAAGAGACCAAAACCTGGGCTTAGGTAAAACGGGCTGAGGAAGAACACGCAGAAGCTAGAACTTGGCTTAATTTTGCTTACTTGTTTTTTAATTACATTTTTATGTATTTTACATTTCATGAGTAGTATCTGAATATAATCTCATAATTAAAAAGAAGAGAATACATTAGCGCTTTAAAAATCTAATAATGTTCAACACATCTTGCTCAGCCTAGAAGTTTGCCTTAAATAGAGAAGGTTGCTGGGCTAGAGGTTCTTTTGTACTAGCGGGTAATGTTTTTACTGATTTGTTTTTAGAATTTTTAATTATGTTTTTGTCTACTTGTTTTAATTTGTACTTTTAAAAGATATTTGTTCCTTCAAACATGATTATTTGTAGAAATTTGTTTATATTGTTTAATTTTTTTTAAAAAAAGAACATCACATTTGTAGCAATATTCCTCCTCTACTTCCCGAAGGCTTATATGTATCTCCTTTCTTTTTTCTTAGAAAATTGTCTGATTTGCAAAGTATAAGCTATTTTGGGAAAAAAAAATCTTGGTTGAAATTATAATGAGTCTATCTTTTTTGGTTTAAGTCTGTATTTTTCTTTTTCAGTTGAATATTTAAATAATCACGTTTCAATTATTCTATCTACCTATCTATCTTCTGTCTATCTACTTCTCCATCTATCATTTATAGGGCTATGAAATCCCCCCTGAGCACAGCTTTAGCTCCTTCCCACTGACATACAAAGGTCTTCTATTTTAAACAGTTTTTTAAAAAAAAATTTTCATGATTACGTTTTTAAACAATTTATTATTTTAAGAGTATGCAACTTAATTTCCCAATATGTTTTGAGGGACATTAACCATTAAACTATTGTTGATTTCTAATTTTATTTCATAAGGTTAGAAAATACTTTACATTTCTTTTCTTTTTTTTTTTTTTTGCTTTTATTTTTTATTTATTTTTTTATTATTATTATACTTTAAGTTCTAGGGTACATGTGCATAATGTGCAGGTTTGTTACATATGTATACTTGTTCCATGTTGGTGTGCTGCACCCATCAACTCGTCAGCACCCATCAACTCGTCATTTACATCAGGTATAACTCCCAATGCAATCCCTCCCTACATTTCTTTTTTATAAAATCGGTGATGATTTCTCGTGGCTTATAAGCTATGTATTTATAATGTTTCATGTGTTTGAAAATATTGCATAGTTTTCTTTGGAAGGTATAACATACTATAGAAAGCTGGATCATACTTGTTAATTGTGTCATGTAGCTCTAATATTTTTACTATTTTTCCATTTTTTAAAATTTGTCTATTCCTTCTATGAATTCTCCTATTTCAGCTTTATACATATTTGTAGCTATTGCAAAATGTCTTTGCATTTTCAAAATTCCATCATTAGAAACAAATTTCTTTGTATCGAAATAGATTTCATTATCCAAAAATATCTATTGGAATGCCATCAGTCTTGGAAAAGTTGATACTTCCAGCTACACTGGCAACCACAAGGACTTCTACCATGCTTCTACCCTCCTGGGCTTTCACCAGCTTTGGCTAATTGATCAAGATCTTCCTTCCTGCAGAGACCAGATGCTACTTTGGAACATATCACTCAAGTCAGTTGCTACCAACTGATAACAGTTTGCCCTTCAGTCAATAAAACCTATTTCCTCTTCCTCCTTAAAACATTGTCAAGTTAAAATTAAAAAATAAAATTGAGCAATATCTACCAGGTTCAGAGGAAAACATCAAATTAATATTTTCTCAGTCAAACTATTATTCAAGGAAATAGGCCAACACTGTTAAACATTGGCGATCTCAAGGTGCAAAGTTTCCATGAGACCTTCTTGAAGTAACTACCTGACAAAAGCTAGATAACAAAGAAGTGAATCAAAATTAAACAACCTTGCATTAGAGAAGCTATAATAAGTAGAATCCATCAAAATATGATTAAGCAATTATAGTTACAGGGACTTACAGTACAGTATGTCAATAATTTGTACTGTGATAATAGAAATGAAATATGTTACTGGGGAGAAAGAAGATAAAACAGCTGACCCATAATCCATATATCTAGTAATTAGTGAAAGAATGTTATTGAGACAGGAAAAAGGCTGTTGTTGACTCAGCCTAGCCTTCTTGTAAACATATTGATAAATGAACCTCTTGGTAAATGGTTTAATGATAATTTCTAGGAGTATGGGCTATTATCTATGAAATACTGTTAACTAAATATCCCTAGGTTAGGTTGCTTATGATGGATAAGATTAGTATAAATTGATTTATGAAGCATAATTCTCAAAGAATATCATAGAAACTATATAACTATCTGAAGTTTCAAATGAAAATGTTTCATGACATTATTCACTCTGTAAGACTCTGGCATATTTTCATTAGAGGTCTCATATATTACTCTGATACAAGGACCTTTTGTCCCATAGAAGAAGGAAGAACCCAAGGAGCTGTGCAGAGTCTCCAGGACCTCCGTTTGCTTTGCTTAGGCCTCTCGGTTCTTGTATATTAAAATTATGCATCAAGATTGAGATTGAGTATGATCCTTTGTGTGACCCAGATTTGACAAACAACTATTTATTTTTGCTGAGTAGCACAACTTGGAGGATGATTAGGAAGAAGTGCAAAAATGTCTATTTCTTCTTGTTTCTTAGCATGGAGCCCAGTAATACTGCTCAAAATTAAAACACGGAGTTATTTAAAATGTTTTAATCTCAGTGTTTCAATGTTTTATGATATCTACTGTTCAACAAATTCCTTTTTAAAAAAATTATGCTTTATGTTCTAGGGTACATGTGCACAACGTGCAGGTTTGTTATATATGTATACATGCGTCATATTGGTGTGCTGCACCCATTGACTCATCATTTATATTAGGTATATCTCCTAATGCTATCCCTCCCCGCTCCCCCTACCCCACAACAGGCCCCGGTGTGTGATGTTCCCCTTCCTGTGTCCAAGTGTTCTCATTGTTCAATTCCCACCTATAAGTGACAACATGCAGTGTTTGGTTTTCTGTTCTTGTGATAGTTTACTGAGAATGATGGTCTCCACCTGCATTCATGTCCCTACAAAGGACATGAACTCATCCTTTTTTTATGGCTGCATAGTATTCCATGGTGTACATGTGCCACGTTTTCTTAGTCCAGCCTGTCATTGATGGACATTTGGGTTGGTTCCAAGTCTTTGCTCTTGTGAATAGTGCCACAATAAACATTCTTGTGCATGTGTCTTTATAGCAGCATGATCTGTAATCCTTTGGGTATATAACCAGTAATGGAATGGCTGGGTCAAATGGTGTTTCTAGCTCTAGATCCTTGAGGAATCGCCACACTATCTTCCACAATGGTTGAACTAGTTTACAGTCCCACCAACAGTGCAAAAGAGTTCCTATTTCTCCACATCCTCTCCAGCACCTGTTGTTTCCTGATTTTTTAATGATCACCATTCTAACTGGTGTGAGATGGTATCTCATTTTGGTTTTGATTTGCATTTCTCTGATGGCCGGTGATAATGAGCATTTCTTCATGGGTCTGTTGGCTGTATGAATGTCTTCTTTTGAGAAATGTCCGTTCATATCCCTTGCCCACTTTTTGATGGGGTTGTTTTTTTCTTGTAAATTTGTTTGAGTTCTTTGTAGGCTCTGGATATTAGCCCTTTGTCAGATAAGTAGATTACAATAATTTTCTCCCATTCTGTAGGTTGCCTGTTCACTCTGATAGTAGTTTCTTTTGCTGTGCAGAAGCTCTTTAGTTTAATTAGATCCCATTTGTCAATTTTGGCTTTTGTTGCCATTGCTTTTGGTGTTTTA
>NW_012107775.1:257801-284389 GCF_000951045.1 Mandrillus leucophaeus | reverse complement strand
CAGATGACATGATTGTATATTTAGAAAACCCCATCGTCTCAGCCCAAAATCTCCTTAAGGTGATAAGCAACTTCAGCAAAGTCTCAGGATACATAATCAATGTGCAAAAATCACAAGCATTTTTATACACAAATAACAAACAGAGCCAAATCATGAGTGCACTACCATTCACAATTGCTTCAAATAGAATAAAATACCTAGGAATCCAACTTACAAGGGATGTGAAGGATCTCTTCAAGGAGAACTACAAACAACTGTTCAACGAAATAAAAGAGGACACAAACAAATGAAAGAACATTCCATGCTCATGGATAGGAAGAATCAGTATCATGAAAATGCACATACTGCCCGAGGTAATTTATAGATTCAGTGCCATCCCCATTAAGCTACCAATGACTTTCTTCACAGACTTGGAAAAACTGCTTTAAATTTCATATGGAACCAAAAAAGAGCCCACATTGCCAAGACAATTCTAAGCCAGAAGAACAAAGCTGGAGGCATCACGCTACCTGACTTCAAACTAGCAGCAAATTCCTTTGTTTCATTTCCATTTCTTCTCCCTCTAAATTCAAGTAATTTGTTACTAACAGTAGCACATATCATAAATCTTTTTAAAAATAATTTCTTTATGTAACTACTGATTTTTCCATATTTTTAGGAGAACGCACACACACTAGAAAGATTATTTATTTCTTGAATTCTTCATAAAGGGTATGAGCAATTTTAAAACAATAAATGATTTATCATTATTTATTTCAAAATGACCAGCCAGCTCCTAACTAGGGATTAATTTAACAAGCATAAGATATTTTGGAAATCCTAGATAATGGGGAGGAAAAGGATGAAAATATGGTAACCAAATTCCCAATCCTAACATTTTGTCTCCCACCTGATACTTTGTACAAATTCTTAGCATAATTATCCTTCATTATTTCTGTATTTGTTATATGCTTACTATGTCCAAAGCATTGTGTTAAGGGTTGACAGAAGAGAATCTTCCCTCAAGGTGCTTACAGCTCAGAGTAAAAGGTGGATAGTTAAATCAGTGTGGTTTATTGTGAAGGGTGTTAAGCTCTGTATAAAGTCCTATGGCGACCTGGAAGGTGGAAACAATAAATGGCTCAGGCAGCTAAGAAAAGTTTCCATAAAAAGGGATTTAGTGTATACATTAAGGACATCTACTTTATCATATATTTGGCATTTTTAAGAATTTGACGTTCTGTTTTTCAAAATAACACCTTGAATGGGATGCAAAATACAACTTCACAACTGCCCGACATAGCCATGAAATAGAACAACCATTTCTTAGGCAGTTACATAACAAAAATCAAAGAACAGTAGTTAGCAAACAGAGAAATTACATTATAATCCTGATTTCAATATTAAACTATTGTAAGGAATGTGAATTTGTGAAGTGACATAAACTCTTTGGGTTTCATTTTCTTCATCATATAGGAAGTGGTGTTAAATAGTATTACCCAATACCTTTTGGATACAGGAATCTGAAACATAGCCTGGTGTTATCATAATAATACCATAATAATATAATAAAATTATAAATAATAATTAAGAAATTTATAACACAAGAGGAAGACCTATGTAACTAAAATCCAAACTGTGAGGCACTGGTTTAGCAATCAGGAAGTGGTAAGAAAACTGATATTAAAGGTTGTAAAGATGAAAAAATGTTTGGTAGAATTGTTACCTACAGTAGTCTAGAAAGCAAATCACATGTCTTACAAATGTGAGGTTGTACAAAAAGCTGGAGACAGATATGTCAGTAGTATGTGTATGTGTAGAATATTATGTTGTGCCTTTGGCAAAGTGTTAAAAGATGGAGATAAACTCCAGATAGAATTGGCTGGTGTTTAAATAGAAATGTTGAAAACATTATGTTAGAGAAGCAGAATGCTTCTAACGCTGGTTAAGATGGCTTATAGAGAGGTTTTGAATGGAAACATATCCAATAAACATAAACATTTGATTAAAAGAATGCATGTAAGCATCTAAATAAGAGTGCAGCCTACATACTTTTTGTTAAAGTTTTTCAGTGAATAAATGTAATAAGGGAAAATATTAGAAAGGTATAACCTTCATACTTATTGTTGCAGATATCCTCTTAGAAGCAGCCGAAAGAGAGAACTATGGGAG
The DNA here is from genome assembly GCF_000951045.1 of Mandrillus leucophaeus. NCBI lineage: Eukaryota > Metazoa > Chordata > Mammalia > Primates > Cercopithecidae > Mandrillus > Mandrillus leucophaeus. The sequence goes on along the minus strand of NW_012107775.1, from coordinate 282,238 downwards.
AAGAAAGTGAGATGGTGGGTAAGGAAGGGTTCTGGAAAAAAAAAAAAAAAAGAAAACAGTTAAGAAAACCACTGTGAGTGTAGTTATTAGCACATGAAATTTGCTGAAAATAAGCCTAGTAACTTTTGAAAGATAGCTACTATTAATTTTAAAAAAAAATGAAAGAAATCAAGAGCTCAAGATTTAAAATGACCCTTTGGCTTGCAAAGTTCTGCAGGCAGATTCCCTTTGAAAACTGGCACAAGACAGGGATGCCCTCTCTCACCACTCCTATTCAACATAGTGTTGGAAGTTCTGGCTCTGTCTCTTATACACATCTAGATGTGTATAAGAGACAGTTGTAGAGACATGGATGCAGCTGGAAACCATCATTCTTAGCAAACTATCACAAGAACAGAAAACCAAACATCGCATGTTCTCACTCATAGGTGGGAACTGAACAATGAGATCACTTGGACTCGGGAAGGGGGACATCACACACCGGGGCCTATCATGGGGAGGGCAGAGGGGGGAGGGATTGCATTGGGAGTTATACCTGATGTAAATGACGAGTTGTTGGGTGCTGACGAGTTAATGGGTGCAGCATAGCAACATGGCACAAGTATACATATGTAACAAACCTGCACGTTATGCACATGTACCCTAGAACTTAAAGTAAATAATAAAAAAAAAAAAAAGAAAGAAAGCTACACAACCAACTCATATAAACTAGGTGGATAATAAAAAAAGAGGAATCTCCTAGAGGACATTATCTAGAGATTTCTAGAGCAGCGACAAGACAGTCAAATCAAGACTTGAAGCATAGAAGACCTTTAGAATGTCTACCCAGAAGGATTTCAGAATTGCTGCAAACCTGTGACTCCTGTTTTCTCCCATTTTTCCACTTTGGAAATGGACATGTTTATTGTGGTTATCCTCTTGTTGTTCAACCACTGCCTATTAGTGCTGGTTGTGCTGGGGCCAGTGGGACAGGTAATTTCTTTTAATTCACTGATTTCTGTAACTTTAGCTAGACCCTTTTCTAGATTTAATATAGTAGTTATTATACATCACTGAAAGGTTCTAGACTTTGAAATAAATGTGTTGTTGGCCAGATGTGGTGGCTCACGCCTATAATCCCAGCACTTTGGGATGCTGAGGTAGGCGGATCATCAGGTCAGGAGATTGAGACCATCCTGCCCAACATGGTGAAGGCCTGTCTCTACTAAAAATACAAAAAAAAATTGCCAGTCATGGTGGTGGGCACCTGTAGTCCCAGCTACTCGGGAGACTGAGGCAGGAGAATCACTTGAACCCAGGAGGTAGAGGTTGCAGTGGGCCGAGATCACACCACTGCACTCCAGCCTGGGGGACAGAGTGAGATTCTGTCTCAAAAAAAAAAAAAAAAAGACAAAGAAATGTGATATTTAGTTAGTATTTGGGGTTGTCTCCTGTGATAAGGGAGGGAATGTCTTTTTTAAGTGGGAAGAAAGAAACAAAGAGATATGTGGTGACCAGTAGTAAGTAAAGCTATAGTATTTATATATTACTGAAAGTCAAAAGATGTCAAGAATATCTGAATTTAATAATTATTGCTCATGTCTAGGAGTGTTATTAATGACAACCATGTTTGGAAGAGTAATATTATAAAGATTTTTAAAAATCAATGGAAAAATGTGCTTTACTTGCCTTTACTTTGGATAAAATCAATAATTATGTTGTTATGAAGTTTGTCCTCTAATTTGTGTTCAAGTGACAATAATGATATAAAATATTAAAACATGAAGTAGAAATATTAACTGCAGAAAATTTGAATATAAAACAAATCTAAACAATCCAAACCTGTAGAGTGTATGTTTTCAGGAATGTTATTTTTCTCCTGAAGTATTTGTCATTTGCTATTAGAAAATCACAAATACTGATGAAATTTTAGTAAAACTATTATTGACTTTTATACTTTGAAACTTACTTAAGTTATATCCAGTGCTTTTAAAACATAAAGCTATTCACAATTCCAGCTTTTAATGTCCTTCTGGTTGCCAATGTAAACAGTCAGCATTCTGCTTCAGGCATAGTGCCAATTTTCTTGAATAAAAATACTGTAAACCCAATTAAATTTGAATTTCAGATAAACAGCAATAATGTTTTAGTATAAGCATGTCGCAAATATTGCATGAGACATATTTATTATAAAAAGTTATCAATTTTTTATCTAAAATTCAAATTTAACCCTTATCTAACAGCACTGATATAGATAACAAATTTAAGAGTAATGAAATTTTCTTAATATTGCAACATGTTTCTGATAATAGACATAGATAAATACCTGAGGATTCATTAATTGAAAAAAAAAGTGAGTAGCAATAAAACAGACACTTTGCAATACAGCAAACATTTTTCAATATATTAAAAAAACCATTGAATTCACACCCAGAGGAAAGATTTGACATGTTAATTTGTCTTTTCTCTTACCTATGTGTTTCCACTGTTCAAATTCTGCTTGTATTCTGAAGTGATCTTCATCTTCATATTTAGAAATGCAAAACATTTTCATGCTATGGAAACACAGTTGTCCTTTATTTCTAGGCCACAGGGCAAAAGTCCTAGAGAAGGATTGTTCCCCCGGGTTCTGGAATGTTGTTGGTTATGACAGTGAACACTTGGAGTCATGACTCAGACTCTATCCGTGCTAAGTCCTTGATCCTGAATAACATCAGGGCACATATATCCTTTAATAAGTGTATGTTTATGGTGTGTGGATGTGTGTTCTTACAAAATCCTGAACTCTCTAAAGCTTGGGTCCCAGAATAGACATTCGTTATGCCCATGTGAAGACAGTAAGACCAATAAAATAGACTGGAGATATAGTTCTCTCCAAATATCCATGCTCCAACATGTTTTCCAGTCCCCCTTGTAGTTTCCCTTTTGTCCTTGCAATTAGTTCTGGCCAATGGACTGTGCACAGAAATGCTGTGTGGCATATCCTGTCTCAAAGCATTTCAGATATGGCTGACACCCTTCAACTGTTTCTTGCCACTGAGATGTTGAGATGACAGCACTGCAAGATGGTAGAGCCTCCATTTGTGACCAAGAGGAGAAGAAACCCTCACCAACCCACACTAGACATGTAGCAAAGAGGAGTTTAATTTTTGATGAAAAGAAATAAAAAGCAAAAATCATTACTAATGGGAGGAGGCTGGGCTGAATGCATACAATCACATACACATATACCCTTAAGCAAAACTACAATTTCATCCACTCCCTGTTGAAGGTTAATAGAGCTAAACTCATGTGAAAATTGGAAAGCAATCACTTTCATGTGAGGAAGCTATTTAATTTTTCTTTTTTATTTATAAACTAACTACTTAGTGAACTGCTTGCTTTATTAGATGTGTTGGCCATATCTAATGATTTGCAAGTAATTTTGAAAATTTCAAATTTTGTAAAAAAATCAGTTTTTCTTTTCCAATATTTACACCTATTTTATGAGCATCTAAGTTTCCCATTGCTACTGTAATAAATCATCATAAATTTGGTGGCTTAAGTCAACAGAAAGTTATTCTTTCAGAGTTCTGGAGGTCAGAAGCCTGATCATTATCACTGGGCTGAAACCAAGGTGCTAACCAGGCCACACTTCCTCCAAAGACTGTACTGAAGAATCTGTTCCTTATTTCTACCAGCTCCTGTTGGCTGTCAGTCTCCCTTGGTTTCTAGCTGCAGCACTCCAATCCAGCCTACATCTTCATGTTGCTTTCTCTTCTTCTGTCTGTGTGGTCTTATGCCTTACACTTATTAATGATGACATTTGTCATTAGATTTAGGACCTACATAAGTAATTCAGAATGATCTCTTTATTTCAAGTCTCTTAATTAAATCGTATCTGCAGACACCCTTTTTTCTCAAATAAGGTAACTTTTACAGACTCCAGATATTAGGATGTGAATATCTTTTTTTCTGTAGTAGTGGTGAACGAGGGCATTTTTCAGCTTGCTACCTCCAGTTTGGCTATTTTATTGCATTAGCTAGGACAGAACAATGTTAAAATAATAATGATAGTAGTTGTACTCAACAGGAGAGTTGGTACAAATTACCTAGTTTACTATTATAAGAAGAATAAACAATATGCTTCATTCTTTATGCCTTTTGTTTATTTTAGTGCTTTTGATACATTCTGTCATAAAATATCTTTAATTACAATTTTACATAACATTTTATTCTCTATAATTTACCTTTTTGTGAATGTATGCACTTATTTCAAATATCAAATTAAGCAGGCATAATCATATGGATTGTTTTTATAAAACGTGTAAAAAAGAGAATCAAACATGTTAATGCTTAGTCTGCTTTTATCTGTTGACATTGTGTGTGTGTTTGCGTGTGTATCTTAACATATCAACATATATAGGTATACGTCATTATGACTAATAGCTCAGTACATGGTGCATAAATATTTCTGGAGATTTAGAAATGTTCTTTCTCATATTTTACTCTTTAAATAATACTACAATGAACATTTATGTATGTATGTATGTAGTTAGTTAACTAGTTACTTGTATATGTAAATACTTGATAAGAATGCAAAATTTAAAGTAGAGATCAAGGAAAGAAAGTATATTGTAAACTTCATAGTCTCTATATGAAGTGGTATGATTATCACTCATATGCAAACTGCAATAATTTAAAATATGTATTTTATATAGTAAGAACAACAATTTAAATATTTTTAAAAGAGTTTTAGGTTATAGGTCAATGAAAGAAATAAAATGGTAGCATAAAATATTCAATGGATGCAAAATTTGCAGAAAAAGTAGGGAAAATCAAACAATAACAGACAGGATATATAACTGAATATAAGAAATGCACCTTAAATATAATATAAAGATACAAATAAGAAAAATAAAATAATAGAAAAAGGTATGCTATGTTAATACTGGATTTAAAAACCTGGAATGGTATACAAAACGATTCAAAGCACACATAAACACAAAATTGTAAGAAATAAAGAAAGTCATTCCCAGACATGTAGACCAATGGAACAGAATAGGGAAACCAGAAATGAGGCCACATGCCTACAACTGTCTTATCTTTGATAAACCTGACAAAAGCAAGCAATGGGGAAAGAATTACCTATTCAATAAATGGTGCTGGGATAACTGGCTAGCCATACACAGAAGATTGAAGCTGGACTTTTTCCTTACATCATTGTGATGGTTAATATTGAGTGTCAACTTGATTGGATTGAAAGATGCAAAGTATTGTTCCTGGGAGCGTCTATGTGGGTGTTGCCAAAGGAGATTAACAGTTGAGTCAGTTTACTGGGAGAGGCAGACCCACCCTCAGTCTGGGTGGGCACCATCTAATCAGCTGCCCAACACAGCTAGGATAAAATCAGAAAGAGGAATGTGGAAGGACTAAACTGGCTGAGTCTTCTGACCTCTGTCTTTCTCCCGTGCTGGATGCTACCTGGCCTTGAACATCAGAGTCCAAGTTCTTCAGCTTTTGAGCTCCTGAGTTTACACCAGTGATTTGCCAGGGGCTCTCAGGTCTTCAGTCACAGACTCAACGCTGCACTATCAGCTTTCCTACTTTCCAGGTTTTGGAATTCGGACTGGCTTTCTGGCTCCTCAGCCTGCAGATGGCCTATTGCAGGGCTTCACCTTGTGATTGTGTGAGTTGGTTCTCCTAATAAACTCCCCTTCACATATTCATGTATCCTATTAGTTCTGTCCCTTTAGAGAACCCTAATACAACTGTATAAAAAATTAAAATGGTTAACACTTAAATATAAAAAATCAAAACAATAAAAACCTTGGATAAACATAGGCAATACAATAAAAATAAAAACATAGGCAATACAATTCAGGGCATAGGATTGGGCAAAGATTTCCTGAGGAAGACACCAAAATCAAATGCAACAGAAGTAAAAATTGACAAATGGGATCTACTTAAACTAAAGAGCTGCTGCACAGCAAAGGAAACTACCAATACAGTAAACAGACAGCCTACAGAATGGGAGAAAAACTTTGCAAACTATCCATCAGACAAAGGTATAATATCCAGCATCTATAAAGGACTTAAACAAATTTACAAGAAAAAAAAAAAAAAAACCATTAAGAAGTGAGCAAAGGACATGAACAGACACGTGTCAAAAAAATGTGGCCAACAATCATATGAAAAGAAGCTCAACATCACTGATCACCGGAGAAATGCAAATCAAAACCGCAATGCGATAGCATCTCACACCAATCAGAATGACTATTACTAAAAAGTCAAAAATAACAGATGTTGGCAAGATTGTGAAGAAAAAGGAATGCTTATATACTGCTGGTAGGAATGTAAATTAGTTCAACCACTGTGGAAGACAGTATGATGATTCCTTGATGTCCTAAAAAAAGAATTACAATGGACCCATTAATTCTGTAATTCTGTTACTATTGTTTATAAAGACACATGCATGTATATGTTTGAAACACTATTAACAATAGCAAAAGCATGAAATCAACCTATAGGACCTTCAATGGTAGATGGATAAAGAAAATGTGATACATATATACCATGGAATACTATGCAGCCACAAAACAACAAGATTATGTCCTTTCCAGGGACATATATGCAGATGGAGGTCATTATTCTTGCCAGACTAACACAGGAACAGAAAACCAAATGCCACATGTTCTCACTTATTACTGGGAGCTAAATGGTAAGAACATATGGAGACACATAGAGGAAAACAACACACACTGGGGCCTTTTGGGGAGTGGAGGATGGGAGGAAGGAGAGGATCAGGAAAAATAATGGGTACTAGGCTTAATATCTGGGTGATGAAATAATCTGTACAATAAACTCCTATGACACAAGTTGACCTATATAACAAACCTGCAGATGTACTGCTGAACTTGAAAAGTTAAAAACAAAGTTATTCCATAATAGCGAATTCATCAAGAGGCCATAGAAGTTCAAACATATATGTGCCTTAAAAACAGAGCTTTATAATACGCAAAGCAAAACAGAGAACTGCAAGGGGAAATAGACAAACCAATTATTATAGCAAAATTTCGATGCCCCACACTCAATACATCATAGAACAAGTGGACAGAAAAATCAGTAAGAAAGTGGAAAACTTGAAAAACGCTATCAACACACGTGACTACTTGAATACTGCACTCAACAGTGGCAAAATATACATTCATTTTAAGTGCACATGGAAGATTGACCAAGACAGACCATATTCCAGGTCACAAAACAAATCTCCCTAAGTGTAAAAGCATCCCATCCCTTATATTCTAGACTAGGTTTAACCAAACTATACCACCACCTTTTGACTTTGGGGTACAGAATTCGAGTATGGGAAGAATAAAGCAATGGATAAAAGGTGAAAAAACATGTTAGGCTAAGGAAAGAAAATTTGGGGAAAGTCTGGGACGGGAGAATAATGGAGCAGCTGGTTAGGAATAATGAAGACAGGATTGAGAAGAAAGAATTTTAAGCAGTGTTTCTATTAATTATATATTCTGTTAATAACTGGAAATAAAATACTTAAATTATTTAAAAATTATTTTTGTACTAGACCACATGGATTGTGGTCACTGAAATAGAATACTTCTACAGAGATGAAAAATTGTAAAAAATTAATATATAACTAAAGTTTCTTGCAATATATTACTTTTTTCTGATATTTTGCATCTTTTTGTATTTGTTACAACTAATGAAACATTTGATGTGCCTTGTGATTTTTCTGTCTTAACTATTTCTGCTCTGTGTTCATCCAGACAGAAAAGCCTTTTCAGAAGTTCTCCAACAAGCTTCTCCTACGTCTTATTATGTCCTACTATGCACTCCAACAAGCTTCTCCTGTGTCTAATATGACCCTCCTCACCTTCGGCTATAAGAGACATTTAGAAAATACATTACACAAGGCAAAAATATTTTTATGATTGACCTAGATAAATTTGATTTATCATCTGTAGCCTGGCCACCATGAACAAAATCAGAATTTAAATCCAATAATTTCTATAGCAAATATTCATGGTATTGAGTATTTAAAATAAAATGCTTTAAAATGTATAGCATGAAGCTTTTATTTGGAATTTAAATATTTATTTTATTTCATTTGATTTCTTAACTTTTATTTCAGGTTCAGGGGTACATGTGCAGGTTTGCTATACAGGTAAATGGTGTGTCACAGGGGTTTGTTGTACAAATTATTTCATCACCCAGGTAATAAGCATAGTACCTGAGAGTTTTTTACCCTCTTCCTTCTTCTACCCTCCACCTTCAAGTAGGCCCTGGTTTTGTTCTTCCCTTCTTTGTGTTCATAGGTATGCAATGTGTCGCTTCCACTTTTAAATGAGAACATCTGGTATTTAGTTTTCTTTCCCTGTGTTAGTTTACTTAGGACAATGGCCTCCAGCTCCATCCATGTTGCTGCAGTGGATATCATCTCATTCTCTTTTGGCTGCGTAGAATTCCGTGGTATATATGTACCAAATTCTATTTATCCAGTGTACCATCGATGGGCATTTAGCTCGATTCCATGTGTTTGCTATTATGAATGCTATTACAATGAACATATGCCTGCATGTGTCTTTATGGTAGAATTATTTCTATTCCTTTGGGTATATATCCAATAATGGGATTGCAGGGTCAAATTATAATTCTGTTTTAAGTTCTTTTGGGAAATCACCGATCTGCTTTCCACAGTGGCTAAACTAGTTTATATTTTTACCAGCAGTGCATAGGCATTCCTTTTTCTCCACAACCTCACCAGCATCCATTATTTTTTGACGTTTTAATAATAGCCATTCTGACTGGTGTGAGATGGTATCTCATTGTGATTTTGATTTGCATTTCTTCAAGGATCAGTGATGTCAAGCTTCTTTTCATATGATTGTTGGCCACATCTTCTTTTGAAATGTGTTTGTTCATGTCGGTTTCTCACTTTTTAATGGTTTTTTTTTTCTTGTAAATTTATTTAAGTTCCTTATAGATGTTGGATATTATACTTTTGTCTGATGCATAGTTTGCAAAAATTTTCTCCCATTCTGTAGGTTGTCTGTTCACTCTATTGATAGTGCAGAAGCTCTTCAGTTTAATTATGTCCCATTCATCAATTTTTGTTGGGTTTCAATATTTAAATAAATACATCCACTTAATCAGTGGAAATACATAAAACACTTATTAAAAGAATAATAAACATAGTTTTGTTTCTGGCTAAATAGTGGACTTAGTCTTTAAAAGTTAAATATGAATGTATTCTACGATAATGAAAATCAGAAGCCACCCAAATGTCCAATTACAGAAAAAAAATGGTTACTTATATTATGGAGTATTCTATTGCAATGAGAAAAAATGAACTATTAATATATATATAAATATGGGTAAATCTTAGGACTATCATATTGGGTAAAAAAGAGTATATCCCTAAAACTTTATGAAGTACGTATATATTATATATTTGAGTCTTTATAAAATCTCAAAGAGAAACAAATCTGAACACACTGACGTGAAATATATACATATATAGGGTCAAGCCATTAAAATGGGGCATGATTAAACAAAAACCAAGATAGTGATGACATTTGGCAGTAAAGCTGTGGGATGGGATTTTAGATGATGTCACAGGTAGATTTCAACAGTATTGACGCTATTTTAGACAATATTCTGGATAATATCTGGTTAGAAAATTTAGAGATGTTTACTTTGTATTAAAATTTCATATGTATTTCAAAATTTATTTTGTGTAATCAAATATTTGATTTTTAAAATTAAAATACAATAAAAAAGTCAATTCTATAAATCACGTCTTTTTATTCATTGATGAAAATCACAGTTTATGATTTTCTTACTGGCAGATAATTATGTCTGAGAGTTACATTTTAAAAAAAACAGAAAGAAAGAAGGAAAATAAGTTCAGAAAAAAATAATATTCAATTTTGCTAATACCATATTGGGCTTGAGCAGTGGAATAACAGCAGTGTCTCTGAATTAGTGTCATGGGGGAGACTGGTCTTAATAATTAAACAGGAAACTTGCTGGAGTTGCTAATGTCTTAGACCCTTCGAGATGCTATAGCAAAATGCCGTAGACTGTGCGGCTTTCAAATGGCAGACATCTATTTTTCGTATTTCTGAAGGCGGGAAATCTGAGATCAAGGTGCTGGCGTGGTCAGCTTCTCGTGAGGTCCTTTTCCTAGGTTGCAGACTGCCAACTTCTTGCTGTATTGTCACTCGGAGGAAAGAGGGCAGGTCTCTCAGGTCTCTTTTATGAGGACACTAATCCTATTCATGAGGGCTGCACTCTCATAGCCTAGTTACCTCCCAAAGCCTCTGCCTCCTAACATTACAATAGGCATTAGGATTTCAATATATAGATCTTGGGGGGAACACAAATATTACAGTCAGCAAGAAGGGATACACATAATCATATCGAATAGAAAATGTTAAGGCTCCCATTTTTTTCTAATGCAATGTGTTCAGTTTCCTTATTGAAAATGAGTAGTACAAGATCCTTTTGTTTTCCTCCATTCAGAGAACATAGCCTGGAAGAAAAGTCACACTTTTGAAACTCTCTTCAATATACAGAGCAACCCTTTCCTGATAAGGAGAAAATGCTGAAAGATATTTTGCAATGTATCGGAGGGAGCAAACTTCCAGAACCAACAATTACTCACCACTGGGTACTTGAAAGGAACATCAAGTGATCTGCAATTACAACAACAATGAGAGTAAGAAAAACCAATGACTGATATGATTTTCGTGACACCTTACATAGAACTCTAGAGAAGATAAATCCAGAACACGCCACAGCAGAAGCTGTGCATCACGTAACCAGTGTGTCAGGCGCTGTAGCGCAAATTTCTTGGAACATGCAGCTGTGCTCGTTACTTTTTTCCACAAGGTTCAGCTCATGGTCTCTCACTTTTAATTTCTGTTCTTCTAGAATTTGACCCTGTTGGAGAGATGCTTGGGTGGCCATATTAATCTCTCCAACTTTTTACACACACACACACACACACACACACAGAGACACACACTTCAAAGCTTTCAAGGTACAACTGGGTTTTGGTTACATGGATGAATTGTATAGTAGTGAAGTCTGAGATTTTAGTGTGCCCACTACCTGAGCAGTATACACCTGTCTCTTATACACATCTAGATGTGTATAAACACACACACACACACACACACACACAGAGACACACACTTCAAAGCTTTCAAGGTACAACTGGGTTTTGGTTACATGGATGAATTGTATGGTAGTGAAGTCTGAGATTTTAGTGTGCCCACTACCTGATAATGTACATTGTACTTAATATATCGTTCTCTTTCTGTCCCTCAGCTCCCTCCCACCATCTCACTTCTGAGTCTCCAAAGTCCATTATATAACTATGCCTGCATTGTCATTCCTATAACTTAGCTCCCATTGTAAGAACACATGGTATTTGGTTTTCCATTCCTGAGTTACTTCACTTAGAATAATGGCCTCCAGCTTCATTCAAGTTGCTGCAAAAGATATTATTTCATTCTTTTTCATAGGTGAGTAGTATTCCATGTTGTATATATACCAAATTTTTTTATACATTCATTGGTCAAGGACATTTAGGTTGGTTTGATATCTTTGCAATTGTGAATTGTACTGCAGTAAACATACATGTGAAGAAAGTCTACCAGCTTATTTTCAGTAGAATAATTCAGAATTTTTTTATTCTTTGGCGTAGTCCAAACTTCTTTAATAACTCTTCATTTTAGAGACTCAGGCCATGTATATTGTACCTATTGTATTTCTTTCTTTCTTTTTTTCTTTTTCTTTTTTTTTTTTTTGAGACAGAATCTCTCTCTGTTGCCCAGGCTGGAGTGCAGTGGCATGATCTCCACTCACTGCAAGCTCCGCCTCCCAGGTTCACACCATTCTCCTGCCTTAGCCTCCAGAGTAGCTGAGACTACAGGTGCCCACCAACACACTCGGCTAATTTTTTTTTTTTTTTTTTTTTTAGTGGAGACGGGGTTTCACTGTGTTAGCCAGGATGGTCTCGATCTTCTGACCTTTTGATTTGCCCGTCTCGGCCTCCCACAGTGCTGGGATTACAGGCATGAACACCCGCACCCGGCCATTGTACCTATTATATTTCTTAATTTTTACACATCTGTCTCTTTAAAGGCTAGAGAGTACTTCTGACCGAACCCCTGTATCATATCCAAAGGTTGCTATAGCTTCCTCTTTGTCAACTAATTCCTCCCTGGTGCACATAATTGGGCTTAAGACAAACTTTTTTCCACCTCTTAAGAAATAGAATTGTGTGCAAGGCACATCAAAAGTTTATCAGATGTGCTGCTTTTAAGCAAATGAGACTTTAAGCAATATAAGAGGTGGCTGAGGCCCCTCATGACTGCTGTGGCTTCCCTGTGTGTCAGTTTTATGATCAACACTGGGACCCTAACATCCATCTGGCTGAATAGTCATTCCCTTGATAATCTGACTGTGCTGCCCTCTCTCTTTTTTTCCACCTAAATGCTCTCTGGCCTGGTTCAAAAAATCACATTCCAGGTGTATTTATCTTTTTGACTTTTAGCACTTCTCTTCCTCTCCTAGTAGACCTAAAGATTCTGGATAAGTTACATCCTTTCATTGTTTTCTTTCAGATCAAGAGCTTTTTCTTGTCATAGCTACATAGTGTGTGGGATACCCTATTTACTTATGTAATACTGTGCTTATTACTAGTGTTCTTCTATTTATATCCTCATTGATATTGCTGCCAAATAGCTTCCATCCACTCAGGACCTTTTGTTCCTGGCTTCATTTTATTTAACAACCTTTCTGATTAAGTTAGGCATTTGCATTCTCTAGTAAGCAAAACAAGTCATTCTAAAATATTTTTGTGACATATATTAGAAAATTTTCACAAGTGTGGTATATTCCTCCAATTTTAAAACCTTTAAATGTATCTTTTTACATTCTATTCAAGTTAATTCGTTAGAGTGCAATGGATGGCATTGTTAGATAAATAACACTAAATTTATTTTAAAATTAACTAGAAAATAAAATTTAAATATTATTTGTAAGAAACTGAGACACATTTCACAACTGACTGCAACACTCTGGTATATTAAACCATTGTTAATAACCATTGAGCACCAAGAAACATTCTTAAACGTTTTTATCTTAACCAGAGAGAATAGCTTAGATTTTATCAACCATGAATTAGTGAATAGATCCAGCAGGAAGATGTACAAAACACTTCAATGAGACCTGAGAAATAGTTCCTCTGTTTATATATATCTAGTGAGAGGGTTTAAGGATTTCTACTGTCATCTAAGCTTGAGAGCTGCCGAGATAAGATCTTTTCTTCTCTTTTTAGCAAACTTTATTCTCCAGAAACTATCCAACTTGTTACATGCATCATAGTTGGTTGCACCAAATATGGTTGTGTTTCAGAGAGACAGATCTAGTCTTTTAAGTTTCATAAGGAAGACAAGGCATGCAGTAAGTTTAGAAACCAGAATAGAGACAGTGGCAGACAATGCAGTACAGCCTACTTCACACTATTTCAGATTTCTTTTTCCAGACTTCCTCACTGTGGAAGATGAAAAGGGAACTATGTGAATGCCTGGACTCTATTATATGGGGTTATGGTAATGGAACATAGTTTGTAACAATAAGATATAAGCAGGAGAAACTGGTATCTCCTCGCTAGCACCAGAAGCAAAGTCTTATGAGTTGGACTTCTCTTATTTGTCTTCCAATTTTCCTCTCACTTCCTCGGTGAAACTCAGGGGGATATTGAGTCCTGCTTCCATTATGGATGCATAACAATTTAAAAGATCAAATTTTCCTGAGACAATAATAAATTGAGGAATCAAAGCCAGAACATTTGGGAAGGGAGTTGATTATTGAAACAAGGGATCAGCATGGATTGAATTAAACATTTTTTATGGCTTGCAGCCTGAGGACAATCAAAAGTCAGGCCTGTGTGGCAACTAAAACCCCACTCAAAAACCCACTGGCTTGATAGCATGAAGAAACACTGAAAAATAGGGAAGGATGTCTGGAAAGGACATATCCAGAAAGAAGAAGCCCAAATTCTGTCTATAAACTCTTCTGAAATCTTAGGCTGATCTCTGGCATTGCATACACTGGACAGACTGCAAGTAGTCCAGTTAAAGAAAAAGAGAAATAATCTAAAATTTCATTTGATGACTTAAATATTGAATGTGAAGTTTGAACCAAATCAAGTTAAGTACCTGGTAAAACAAAAATATCAACAGTCTTCATTGGACAATAGTACAAAGACTCTCAACAATATAACATTCATATGATCCATGATACAAGTAAATATAAATTGATATTTGAAAAGATGCAGAAATATGTTAAGCATTCTTAAATTTTAAAAAAGTCAATGAAGGCTGACTTCTAGGTAGCCCTGATTTTGAAATTAGTAAACGACAACATTAAAGCAGCTATTTTAATTAAGATAGATGAGATAAAGGAAAATACACTTATAATAAATAAAACAATAGGAAACCTGAATAAAAAATAGAGGATGTAAAAAGAATAAAATGAAAATTCTAGAACTGAAAATTATAATATCTGAAATAAAAAATTACTGGATAAAAGTTCTTTTAATCACGTTAAAGAGAACGTGTTTTGTTTCTGGTGGATTTAAGACTATATAAGAAATAAAAATTTGCAACGTTACTTAAGCACTCAGATAAAATAAGCTATGCAATTATCAAAGAAGTCTTCAAAAAACTTTTTGATATGTAGGTATGTATATATTTATTATATATAATATATAATGTGTTATATAGTATATTACATGTCATAGGGTATTATATACTTCAAATATTCATTAGTGTATGTGTATGCATGTGTCTATATATGTATATATACAAATAACTATAAAATATAAAGTGTTAATTGTATAACATATAAAATATGGTATATAACATATATGTTATGTATTTGTAATATGCTATATATGTACACTTGCCAGTGCATGTTTTAAGAAGCAAACTAGAACAACTGAAAAGAAAAGTGGAGCTAGATATAATACCACATAGCTGTCAAAGAAATCTAAAAACTTTTCATATGATATGTATAAAACATATCTATAATATGTATTATGCCATGTATATATAATACATATAATATATATCATACCATGTATTTATGTCATATAGTAGCATGTAATATGTTAGGCCATCACATGTACGTGTAAAAATACACACATACACGCAATATATGTGAAATTCTTGCCTTTAGCCTGGTTAATATAAACCAACCAAGCAAATATTGCTTGCCAATGACAAGTTATGTAGAAAGTAATATGGTAATATGTTTTATTATGTAAATCTAGGTTATAGTGTTATAGATATTTTGGAGAAAGGGTGAAGTTCTTGTTTCTTCCTACTAAAAACTTTAGGCTGGGCATGGTGGCTTACACCTGTAATCCCAGCACTCTGGGAGGCCAAGGTGGGATCACTTGAAACCCAGAGTTCAGGACCAGCCTAGACAACATAGCGAAACCATTTATCTACAAAAACATTTTAAAAATTATCCAGGCATGGTGGTGTGCACCTGTGGTCCCTGCTGCTCAGTAGGCTGAGGTGGGAGGATACCTTGAGCCCAGGAGATTGAGGCTGCTATGAGCCATGGAAAAAAAAAAAAAGCAAGAATTCAAAAAAATATTTACTTCATTTTACCATGCCATACTAAATACATTCTGAAGACTCTTCCTCCTAGTCTAAGTCCATAGAAATGACAAAACAGAACAGGGAAAATTAGAAGCTGTCTTATCAGGGCATTAGTAATTATAGAAAGGAAATCATATATTGAAGAGTAAATTACATTGAGGAAGTAATCCAAGCCCTTTGCTTTAAAAATAGAGAGCGCTTCAGAGGAGTTTCTGTCCCAAAAGTGGTAGCTTTCTAAAAAGCAGAGGCAGTTTGGTGGCAATTGAAAAGATAGCAGTTTGCAAAACCACAATTGTTATCCATGGTTTGATACTGACACATTCATTCATTCACTCCTATTTTTGTCAGGCAACATAAGAAAGGAAATAAAAAGGTACATGACTATAACAGCAGCAGTAGTTTTTTCATTTGTTTTTTTATGTATGAAAGAATAAAACATACAGTATAGGAATAATCTGAGTATGTGGATGGCAAGTACAGTTTTTCCCAATAAATATAAAGTTAAAAAGTTACTATAGGAATAACTAAACAACTGGAATATGTTGGAAATCATGGTTGAAACTGAAATGCATCTTTAATTCTATGTTTTAAAAAGCTACCAAACTCAGACTTGCAAGATCCAGATAATTCTCCTTTTTATTTATACTTTTCTGGAAGACAGAGAATCATGGAGAGTTAGCACAAAATTATTTTATTGAGTTCTCTAATACCTGAAATAGATAAGGACAACCCAAGATGGAAAGGTATAGACAAACCTAAATTAGGAACGTGTAATAAAACATTGGAAAACAAAACAAAAAATTCTAAATATCTAGTCACTGAAATAACATTAAAAACCAATTGATAGTTTAAGAAGAATACTAAACATACTGAAAAGTGACAAAGCTAGATATGAGGAAATCATATAGAAATCCATGCAGAGAGATAAGAAAATAGTGTGAAGGAAAACCTATAGCTCATATCTAATATGTGTGACAAAAAGAATTTTAAAAAGGCAATAATCATATGGGGAAATTATTTAGAAATAAAAAAGCAAGACTCTTCAAATGAAACAAAAAAAGTACAAGAAGTCCCTAGTAAGATAAATGAAAACAAATCTGTAAACCTAACCTAAACCCAACTCTGAGATTTATATATATATGTATATATACACACACACACACACACACACATATACATATATGTTGTGTTGTTGTTGTTGTTGCCCAGGCGGGAGTGCAATGGTGTGATCTTGGCTCACTGCAACCTCTACTTTCAGGGTTCAAACAATCCTGCCTCAGCCCCGCAAGTAGAAGGCATGTGCCACCACATCCAGCTAATTTTTGTATTTTTTATTAGAGACAGGATTTCACCACGTTGGCCAGGCTGGTCTTGAACCCCTGACCTCAGGTGATCCGCCCACTTTGGCCTCCCAAACTGCTGGAATTACAGGTGTGAGCCACTGTGCCTGGCCTGAGATTATATTTTTAAAAAGACATTCAGCTGTATGATTTTAAGTAAAGCATGATTAGAGTACAGAAAATACCCATGTACAATACAGAAAATTTGAAGGACTGTAATGTATATTAGCATCTGCTAGCCAAAGTAAACTTCTAGAGTGAATATCAAGGCTCCCAACCCCCAAGCCTCAGACCCATATGGATTCCTGGACTGTTAAGAACAGGGCCACACAGCAGGAGGTGAGCGGCCTGCAGCAGCATTACTCCCTGAGCTGCTCCTCCTGTCAGATCAGCAGAAACATTAGAGTCTCATAGGAGCACTAACTCTATTGTGAATTACACATGTGAGGGATCTAGGTTGTGTGCTCTTTATGAGAATCTAATGCCTGATGATCTGAGGTGAAAGCCTCATCCTGAAACCATGTCCCTATCACCTGTGGAAAAATTGTCTTCCATGTAACTGGTCACCAGTGCCAAAAAGGTTGGGGACCACTGGGGGACCACTTTTAAATAGCAGGCAAAATAGAATATAAAGTAAAAGCATTGATAGAGATAATAGGCATTGAAAGAAACAATAATCTAAGAAGAAGTCATATTATTTATAACTTTGTCCCTGTTTAACAAAACGTAAAAAAATACAGAAAAAGGAAATTGAAATGATTGCAAGAAAAAATTTAAAAATCCACAGTTCTCTCAGAGATAGATAGATCAAAACAGATAGAATTGATAGGATAATAAATAATACATTATTATATTTAACATTTTATACTAATAAAATGAAAATATTTTAAATAATATAAGCAGTTTAATTTTATATATCTGAGCATATAGATTTATATAGAACTTTGTATTAAATAAAGAACATGCATTGTTTTCAAGGACATGCAGACTATTAACAGAAATTGTTCATATCCAGATGCTACATGATTTCTAAACAAATGAAATTGTTGACTAAAATTAAATTAATTGAAACCTCATAATAAATAGTGAACACTCCTTCAAAAAGACCTTTATAAAGTAAAAGTAAAAAATTCTTGTAAATAGTCCATGGGATGAAAATGAGAATCACAATGTTGAACAAAACAATGAGAAAACTCCAATGGTAAAAGTTTTGTTATGTAGCTAAAATGTACAAAGATGAAAATATACTTAAGTGGGTATAATAGGAAATAAGAAATAATATAATTTAATGAGCTAAGCTTTCTTTTTCAAGCTGGCTGTGGTGACACAAACTTGTAGTCTCAGCTACTAGGAAGACTGAGGTGGAAGGATCACTTGAGCCCAGCAGTTCAACTCTAGCCTGGACAACATAACAAAAACGTCATATCTTCTCTAAAGAGAGAGACAGAGAGAGAGAGAGTGCATAAAATAATAATAATGAAACAAACCCTACCTAAAATATTAGAAAGATTTAAAAGATAAAATTATAAAGAGTACTAAAATAGAGAACGTAGATATTTAAATCTGTTTTTTGGAAGAAAGAATAAAAATCTGATTATATTGATAAACATAGTCAAGAGCTGGCACAATTTAAAAATTCTAAGAAATTAATAACATTATCATTAGAAGTACCATGAATATATAGCAAAAGACACTTTAAAAAGTGAAAAAAAAGAAGGAGAAATTAATCAACTTATCTTTGGGAAGACAATAGCAAAAGATGCCAGTTCTCCCCAAATCGAACTATAAAGTCAGTGCAATAACAATGAAAATATCAATAAGACATTTTATAAAATTTGTAAACTATTTCTAGAAATCAAATGTAAGACAAAAAGTAAAAAAAAAAAAATGTCAAAATAATACTGAAAAGAAGAAGAATGGGGTCTTGCCTGGAAGACATGAAGCTTTATTACAAAATGGCAGTAATTAAAACATCGTGGCATTGGTTAGGTGAAAACTAATTCTTATCACCTAATTTTAGAAACTTAGAAATATAAATAAATGAGACACGAAGGTAGAAATGACTTAAGTCTCATAGCTATGGTGGCAGATTCAGGACCAAAATTCTTGTCTCCTTAATCCCAGGCCTAGACTCTGTTTCCTACAGTGCATGTTACTCTCTCACATGCTGTTAGACAAGTAGAGAGTTTATAAATTAGAACAGTCTGGGTCTGCTATAGTAATAAGCAATTCCAAATCTTTGTCGCTTAAAACACAGTATATTTTTCTTGCTTAATTACATATCCGACTGGGTCAGTGTTGAAGTCAGCTCCTCATAGTCACTTAACAACTTAGGCTGATGGAGTCTCTGTCATCTTACAACTGAACTGTCTCAACCTCTTCTGTCATTTGACCTTTTCCGTCACTGTGTGAGGGCCAAGGAGAACCTAGAGGACTCCGCAGAGGTTTTTCATTGCCTTAGTCCAGAAGTATTATATGTCAGTTCCATCCACATTTCACTGACGACAACTTGTCACATGGCCCTTCCTGATTCCAGGATGGCTAGGCAGTATATTGAGCTGTAAGTTCAGGCAGGTAAGAACAGGTATATACTGATGGACCTTGGATTACAATTACATGTAGTAAAGTGAAAGTAACTCTGAATTGTTCAGCTGATGATTCATATCAAATTCTTTCTATCTCATTGAGGTTTCTAGTTTTGTAATGTATTCCTGAATATCTGCATCCTTATCCTAGGATTTGGAGAATAAACATATGACAATGTAAATCAAATGAGTGCTTTTGACTCTGTGGTTAAAATGTTTAAAATGATAAGCAAAGAAGGAGGATGAAAACCATGGCTTGGAGGTTTGCCCATGGTTCCCAAGGGTCTGCTTTACTTATGGAAGGGAAAAAGGCAGGTCCTTAGTTCACCAAATTCTAACTTCTTGGCCTGAAAATGTTCCCTCAGCTTCCCCCAATATTTACCCTTTTTACAGAAACTAGAGCTTATTTCAGGGAAAAGTCTAAAGCAAAAAGAAAATTGTGAACTCATAGAATTTTAAGAATTCTCTTTTCATAAGAAAAGTTTTTTGCCTGAATTTAGTACAATTCATTCAAAATATACATAGAAAAACTGTTTTAAACATTTTTACTATTATATTTATTTTTTAAATCTATACAATTTATACCAGGAAGTCAAAGGTCAGTCAACTCCTTGATAAAGGTTAGTAATCAAAAGCGATTCTGAAACTGATATAGCATCATCAACTCCACTGTGGTGCCAAAATGTAAAATATAGATACTTTGAGAATGAGGAATTCAAATTTTAAAGATTTGACCTAAAGAAAAAAATTCCCCAACTTGGAAACTATGCCCATCAATAGCTTTGATTTATGTATAACATACACATGTCCTGTATTTAATAGACTACTATGCTGTTATAAATGCATTGATATAGTCAATGTCATGGGAAAACCCCCATCAGTTATTCAAAAGTAGAGAGCAGATTATAAAATAGGAAAGTAGATTATAAAGTAACATGCGTTCTGTAATCCATATATGAAAACTATAGCTATATTTTCATGGTTATATATGCAGAGAGATTAGCTAAGCACAAAAATGATGGCAGTTTGGATGGTGGCATACTAGGAGACTTTAATTTTGTTCCTTTTTGATTTTGTACACTCACTTTTTTTTTTTTTTTTTACAAATCTCTATACATTTTGCAAATGTACATTTATTTTGAAAAGACAAAAAAACTTAAAGAGTAGGTTTGGAGAACAAGTTGTACATTTATGCAGAATTATATATCTGTATATTGTTTTTCTACAGATGCTGGGTATTGAACTACAATTGGGTTTCCAGGAAAGACCTAAGTTATCTTTTGGCATATTAACACTGTGAATATGTTTTACCTCTTAACTACACACACACACGCACACACACACACACACACATGCACACACACACTATTTTAAGGTATGAAGAACAGTTTAAAAATGTAAATATCCTGTACCTCATTGGAGATGGATTGAAGCTCTTTTATTCTAGGGGCTAATTGATAGACCTTTTAATATCATCTCAGGGTCAAGAAGCCAAATATATTATTCCAAGTTCTGAATCGTTTGGTAACCTTTGTCTTTCTTTGTATGAAAAAGAGAACTGCGTGTGGAAGAAAGTGTGATCTCTGGAACGGCAATGTAAGAGAGGCAGGATCACAGACAGTGGTTTGGCAAATGTTAGGTTATGCTCTGTGTCATCACTTCTTGTGTTTCAGAGGAATAACATTTACCTCTGTTTTTCCCACATATACTTCTCATGCTCCTGCTTTCGATTCTAGGCTAGGTTTTGAAAAATCAAAAACACGTTTTGTGGGTTCCATAGGAGATTGCAAACACTTTGTGTTGAAGCAGATCCTGGAGGGGGTGATAACATAGGCTGGGTAGAGAGGGCCTGCTGCTGGGCATCCTGCCTCCAGCCCTGTTCTACATCAGAAAAAGTCCATACGTCTGTGCTCTGTTGCCTGCCTGGACTGTCTCAGCCACACCAAAGCCACGGATCCCTCTGGGCAGGGAGGGCAGAGGAAGAAACGCAGTGCTCTGTGGGCCAGGAAGAGAAAACCTCTAAATATTAAGGATATGTCTGAAAAAAAAAATGGTATATCTATCCTAAGAGATGCTGAAAAGAAATACGAAATTTAGTCAGCAAACTTTCTTGTCTCTTGATGCTCAGCTCTTTTAGTGACAGGTTTCCTAACCCTCTCTTTAGCTGTTTCTCCTATTTATTCTTATTGTCCTTCCTCTGATTCATGCATCTCCATGAAAGTACCACAGACATTCATTTTTGAGAAAATTTCTCGATTTGGATTTTCAGCAAAGCATCTTTGTGCATGTGCAGGCCAGTGTTCATTTGTGGTCTGCCTGTGAGAACTCCAAGGGCTCGTGGAGATAATTTTCTCATCCTATATACAGCCTACTACAGAAGAGACATGGCTGTCATCAAGGGATCTGTGCCATCAGAACATTTGGTTTCTAGTCTCCCAAATCCTCTTTGTTTTTGATCGTGACATTTCTTCATGCTCAGATGCATACGTGATGTAACATTCTTTGTTGATGTTCTGAAATGTGTTTTAGAGTTATTTTGGCTTCACACAAAATAAGAATGGGGCTCAAAACTTTCTGGTCGAAATGCTACTCTTTGGGGCTTTTTCTTTTCTTTTTCTCCTGCTTTTCAGTACTATGCATATTTGTAAAGCTTTACACCTAAGAATGGTATTTAATGGACCCTAGACTGTTTTGTTGGAAACCGGGCAAATAAGAAGTCTCTCTAGGGGATTTGTGGGCCCTTATTGTGGTGCGGGAGTATGCCCTAAAGGGGAGCTCCTCGCAGCCTAATTGTTGACGAGTGATGGAAGTTCAACAGCATGGAAACTCTACTTTGCGCTTCAGCTAAAAAGGTGCTTATTAAGGTAGCTGGGCTATTTTAGCAATTTGCGTCATTTTGAAAATCCAATTTGGTAGCTTCATTAAAGGGCACTAATTTAGTGTCTTAGGGGAATATATGTGTAAAGGAGCTTGTCAACAATCTTCGATGTTTGCCAGAGTATAGGTGAGCTCATTTCCCCAAGCTGGTGTTACCTGGTTACATGCATGCTCCTCAATTTCAAACATAATACAAAATAAATTCAAAAGCCCTCAAACCGAGAGAGGAACAGCACCACTCCGTCTTTCCCAAGTACCACCTCCCATTCCTCAACATAGGGTGCTCTTGGTGCATAAACACATCTGCAGTTGACATAGTCAGTCTGTCACCTAGAGGTCTAATAAGAAGGACAAAGGTTTTAGTTAGTTTAGTGATAATTAATATATGACAGTCTAAGAGCCGTAAAGCATGACAACTGTTTTAAATTGTTTAAAAAAATAGAAACACTTTCTGAACACCTAGAAGAATCACTTACTGCTCACTGCCTGCCTAATACTCCCAGGGGTATATTTCAGTCCCACACTGGGACAAAAATTTTAAAGTTGAGTAGTTGAATGCTAATTATCTACATAGCCTCAAATAAACTTGAGCCTTCTACAGTTCCCACTATGTTGACAAAATATTATGAGAAAAGTTAGAAAGTTTAGTTGAAGCAAATTAAATTATTCTTCTTTGGGATGCTTTCTTTTAAAAATAAAGCTTAAAATCCATGAGATACTACAAAAAAATATTGTCATCAAGTTTGTTAATATACAGTTAAGCTATGAAATCACTGTTTTGTTCTTTTAAGTAATCACTAGAGTTTGTACTAAGAATACTGACTTCTCCCCAGCTATTATTTCTAATCCAGTTTATAGGACTGGGTTCCATTTTAAAAAAATAAACTATCAGAGTGAATTCTGATTTTTTTTTTTTTGTAGAGGCTTTGTGTTATGATCAGTCTGCCAAGGTTTCCTGTTAATAGATTACCTGTCTAACCATTTGCCGAGATGTAGTTCTGTCCAGAAGAGAAATCAAATACACTAACTTTCTTCCTATACAGTCTCAATTTCCCCCAAAGAAAAATAGGTTTTTCAGAATGACTTGAGATGAAGGAAAGGGTAGTAAATTAGAAATGCTTTCATAATTTTCCTTTAAATTTTATATGTTTGGAAGGAAGGAGAAAATACCTGTAAAAAAAACACTTCTGGAAATGACTATGTGGAAATGATCAGGATGTCGATCAAAGTAACAGTTTTGAATTCTTTGGGTTCGGTTTGCCTGAAACCTCATACAGCAGATTCATTCTTATTCTGGTGAGAGCTGAACACCAAGGGAGACAATTTCAAATAGCTGGAAAATAATTACCTACTCATCAAGGGTCGGTACAACCTTATTCTATTTTTATAGTAGTTTCTAGAAGTAGACATATCATTTATTTGAGATTTATAATCAATATCTTAGCATATATGAACATGGCTACAGCTGTAGAAATCACATTTCTATAATAATGCAAAGGCATTTATGTTAATAAATCTGTTTGTAATCTCTGTCATTATGGTTGGGTGTCAATAAGTGAAACTAAAAGGATGTGGACAATTTCATGACATGTTTTATGCTAGTTATTTGTTTGTTGTCTATTCATGGGGTTACTAATTACAGCTGGTAAAAGTTGATTTTCTCCTCTTAGGTTTATTGTGGGATGGGGCTTTCATTTCACCAGATACATAGTTATTCAGTGTCTACATTTCAGAAGCTGAATTGCTGGATACAGTCAGAATGAGCTTTGGCAATTCTATGTGTGAGTGTACAACTACAATTTTGCTGCACATTAATAACAACCTTGCAAAGAAGCCCAGAATCAAATGCCTTGCTCTCAGCTGGGAGCAGAAAACTAGAGTGGTATATCTTGGTTGGTGACCTATAATGTTGGAAAAGTAGCTCTACATTCACTCAGAAGGAGTAGGTGGAATTCCGGAAATTTATT
>NW_012107775.1:252421-252977 GCF_000951045.1 Mandrillus leucophaeus | reverse complement strand
GAGCTAGAGCATTAAGTAGGCAGGGAGAGGCACACAGAGACAGACAGCAACACTCGCGTGCTCCCTCCCTCCACACGCCCTCCTCTTACCGAGCGGAGCGGCCAGGGGCACAGAGTGGGAGAGGACTGTGGGCACAGAAGACCGGAAGAGGGACGCTGCATTGCTGGTGGGACGGAGAGATTCGGACGGACGGACAGACCAGCGCACAGACTGGCAGCCTGCGAGAGTGGCAGCTCTGAGAGCAGAGTGCAGGAAAGCGAGAATCCCGCGCTGAGCTGCTAGTGGGACCGACAGACGGTCGGACTGACAGACGTGCAGACGGACAGAAGAGCAGACAGGAGGCGGGGGCGCATTCACTCCCGGCGGCCAGCCGGGCAGAGAAGGCGGCGGTGGCACCTTCTGAGCGCGTCTGGAGCAGAGACCAGCAGCAGCAGCAGGGGCATCGGGGACGCAAGCCGCGACCGCGACCGAGCCGCCGCCGCAGCCCCGGCTGCCACAGCTGTGCGGGATCCCAGCCGACACTGCAGAAAGCTCCTTTTACTAGCAGTTAAATAAA
>NW_012107775.1:246153-246921 GCF_000951045.1 Mandrillus leucophaeus | reverse complement strand
TTTTTTTTTTTTTTTTTCCTTCCTTGTAGTGTGTTAGTGAGTGCTCCGAGACAATGAAAAAAAAAATGAATTACAGATAATAAAAATAGTGCATCTCTAGAACAAGCGGTAAAATCAAGGCTTTTATTTCTTCAGGTGTCAACTCTGTTCCTTCCCCAGGTCCTACCCTGCCCAGGTTTCTGTGTCACCTCTGTGATTCCAAATCAGCGATCAGGCGGGCAGCGGTCTGGGCAGTCACCCACAGGGAGTACACTTGCTGCTGCACGCTCGGACTTTCAGTCTTGCTCAAAGCAGAGAATCTCCAAGAGCTCTGAGGCTACAGATTGATTCGGGTGGGGCGAAGTGTTATTATTGTGGGATTGTCTCTGCAGAGTTGGCCTGGAGAGTGAGCGGTGGAGGGAGTGGAGCAAGGCATCGTCAAGAGTCCCCAGGAGTCCAGGGGCGCCCCCCAGACGGGTACGCTGGAGGGCCTGGGCACGGGGGACAAGAGAGAATACATGCCCGCTGGCTGGGAGCAGGGAGGCGGTGTGGCGGGGCAGGGGGCAACGTGCCAGTTTTCTCTCTGATTAATAATGCTCACGCTGCTGCGCGTGGCTCATGCGCTTTGTCTCCAGCCTTAGGGCTGGCGGAGAACGGCCCAGGGAATGAGTGGTACCGCGGGCGCCCGGCGCACCCAGCAGGTGCCATCACTCTGGATGGGCCAGTTCTGGATGCTCCCAGTGGCACAGACGCGGCGACATCGGCAGGCGCCCGGCTGCGGCCACCTCC
>NW_012107775.1:219073-245461 GCF_000951045.1 Mandrillus leucophaeus | reverse complement strand
CCGCGACCGAGCCGCCGCCGCAGCCCCGGCTGCCACAGCTGTGCGGGATCCCAGCCGACACTGCAGAAAGCTCCTTTTACTAGCAGTTAAATAAATCGACCAAAAAAACAAAACAAACAAACAAACCCAACAACAACAACAACAAAAGCCAAGCCAAAAGCCAAAACAAACTAATCCAGCCAAATCAATCATTGAGAAACAATAATATTAATAAAATCCAAAACTAAATCAAACCAGTCAAGGCACCAAGACGCAGGGGGGATATCCACTGTTCGATCAAGGTAATAATCAAGGTCTTCCGACGTGAACATTGCACGCCTTTTGTGGATTTTTAGAATTCCTTCTTTCTTTCTGCCATATATCTGTCTGTTTCTTTTGAATTATTTCTTGTCTGTATTTCTTCTTTGTGTTTGTAGAAAGCTGATGTTGTTATACATGTATTGTGCTTTTTATGTTTCGTCAAGGAGGGATGGACTCTCCTTCCCCCAAGAAAGACAGATGTGGAAAGCTGGAAGCTGGCAATGTTTTTCATCAGAGAAGTCTACAGTGATTTGTATAGGCTTTATGGTAGAAAGTTTGCGATGCTCTTTTTGAAAGAGACCCACTGAAGAGGTAGAAAGTTATACTCTGTTGTTGTATGGAAGGATTGGGGTCCTAGGTCCCAAAGGGCTCAAGGGGAAGAACAGAAAAGATGTTCAGTTTTATTTTGACATGTATGAAATCTGTGCTTCATTGCGAATCATATTTCTGTCTCAAGTTGTAGATATGGTGATAGAATTGAGTTGAATTAGACAGGTGTTTAGAAAGTTTCTTAGGAATAGGAATTAATTCACTCAATGTTTATGCATAGAAATATAGCTGGGGTGGATGTGGTTGCTGTCAGCTATTCAGGTTAGTTACCTGATCACCTCCTGAAGATGTAGGATCAGGACAGAGTCCAAGCCTAAAATAAAAATCAAAGAGAGAATTGAAAGTTATAGGGGTGGGCAGCTAAGAAATATAAAAGGCTGGTAGAAATCATTTTCATTACAATGTGTTCAGAGTACAGATATTCATTTTAATTTTTGATTTCTTTAAATTTTTTGATTTTTGATTTTCTACCAGTATGACAGCCTCTCAAATCAAGAAGGATATTCTCCAAAGTTGAAATGAATCTGTATAAGATTTCGTTCAAATGCAGAATAAATTCAAATGATTCCTAACCCCTCCTCATCTACTTTGGAGATAACAACTGCTATGATTGTTTTAAGTAAACAGAGAAGTGGAGATGACAGGAAATCATTTTTCATTTGTTAAAAATCAGAAAACCTTTGACACACTTTAAAATAAATACACCTACTCCTTTGATCCTCTGTGTATGTATTACCACAGGGCTTAAATATCTTAATAGGATTTTAGTTAATGTCATTTTCATGAAAGACAGTCATTTGGAAGCCAAGAGCTCTGTCTATGTTTTCGTTCAAACAGCCGAGTAATCTACTATCTTGGCAGTAATTACTTCTGCTGCATTTCTAATGTGAATTGCATGTGAGAGGTTATGAATACACTCTTTTCAAGTGTATGTGGGTTTTCAAGGTATGTATTTGTGTTTGATCCTATATTTCCTTTGTTATAACATTCTCCTGCTTTTCATCACTTTGACTAACAGAATATTTGTAAATTTTCTGGAGAGTGAGTTTGGGTATACACTTTGAGGAATATGCTTCCTCATTACAAAAGATATGGAAACATAATTGATTACTACACTTGCTTATCAATAGTATTTTGATTTTGTTTAAATGAAATGTTTAAGATATGTGGATTGCTATGCATTCATGTTTTAAATTTATCCTCTCTGGGCATGATTTATGCCATTGGATAATTAACTAAGTTACTTTAGAAGACATGCCTGTTAAACAGAGTACTTTGTTTAGAGGAAGCATATTTAAAGAAACTTATACAGCTAAAGAAATTGACTTTCATCTCCTCAGTGACTTAATTTCACTACATGATGATTTGTCCTTTGCAGTATTTAGCTCAGACCAAGACAGAATTGTGTGTGCTATTAGATTTGCAAATTGCTGATCTCCCAGTGACTTTCCCTCTTAGATCCCAGTTGAGTATGGT
The DNA here is from genome assembly GCF_000951045.1 of Mandrillus leucophaeus. Taxonomy (NCBI): domain Eukaryota; kingdom Metazoa; phylum Chordata; class Mammalia; order Primates; family Cercopithecidae; genus Mandrillus; species Mandrillus leucophaeus. Next base: position 243,355 of record NW_012107775.1, on the reverse strand, counting down.
TACCTTGAGAACTGTGGTATTAGCCGTGTTAGAGCATGCTCCACTGGGGAGTTCTGTGCAGTCTATTTTTAATGCTATTTAATGAAGGAGCGAGCGCCTCACTCAGCAATAAAAGAAGCATGAGGGAAGACAGAGCAGTGCATGGTTATGGATACTGGACAAGGATATTTGGAAAGGTAAAGGCTGACCATTGGATATGGTAATTTTAAATAAGTCCTAATGTATTGTATGAATGGAAATACTGATTTTTGTTTGAGAATTATACATGAATAGTTCAATAGGTGTTTTCGTAAACATCTTCACTAGTTCTTAGAAAGAAGACTCAATAATTTGAGTTTTTAAAACTTGAGGGAGATACTAACCAGGGAGTTCCTGCATGCATACTATTTTTAATACAAGCTGTCATATTCTTGGGTGGTGGGAAGTACAGAAATAATTTCAAATTCCTAAAATATTGTTCTACTGAAAGGTTGGGAGCTTGTAAAACATTCTGCGAATAAAATAACTAACATGCTTCTAAGATACTACAATAACCTGAAGCTCTGCCTTGCGAATTGCTTCATTTTCTTTTATGAACTTGGAGTCCAGGTCCAGAATTGCGACAACTAAGAGAAGCAGGAAGTTTTGATTGAACTTGATAGAATATTTGGGGTGCTTCTCTCCTTAGAATTAAGATAAGCACTACAGATTATCTTACTGAAGGCTAAATATTTTAAAAACATAAATAGCAGAGGCAGCACTGATATGTTTTGGAATGTTACAATAAAGGGCAAAATATCTTAACGTTATAGTGTGTACAATGGAAGAAGCCATCTGTCTGCAACATTTGCATATATGCAGAACACCTGTCTTGAGGTAGAAAGTGAGAATGTTCAGTCAGAAAGGTCTTGTGTTGATTTTCACATTAACAACATACTATAATCAGGTTATTCTTTTGTTCAGAGTAAAGCTAATTAGACAAAATACTTAAGTAGTTTCAAGGTTAATAAACATAAGAGAAAGTAAGCAGTTTCTATTAAATGTGAAGGTTAGTCATATAATTTTTGAATGGAGCTGTTAGAACAATGTGCAAAGTTGATCTAAATTTTTGCCAATTCTAATGAAAAATGACCCCCAAAAATAAACTACTAAGGAAAACACATCACAATGAGTTACTGTGATTTTTTGTTTGTTTGTTTGTCTTTTTGACTTAGTTCTAGAGGAGAAAAACAATTCACACTGCCTAAAATATTTCCCTTAGTGGTCATGCCTTTTGGACCACAATGCTGATACCTTTCTCAAGCTTCTCAGATGAGTGGGCATTCTCATCGGAATTCAATGTCTATTTTGTCTGTGGACAAGATAATGATAAGCTACATAAGTAGAGTGTAGAATGAGTCAGCCACTGAAGGCACAATATACAACGTAGCCAGAAGTGAATATGATTGAGAATTCTCATTAGTATGAGGAGACAGTTTGAAGTCCATAAGGTTGGAAATTGCAAATTAATCATTTGTATACAAGTCAGTTTAATTCAGATCTGCTTTGTGACAAGGTTAGGAGAGAATGTGGGGCTTAAAGGTGATGTCGACAATGAAAGCCATTTCTTCATATGGTAAGTACTGGCATCATTCTAACTGGTATCACATGGTAGTAGCCTATTTAGAAATTTGTGAATCTCTAATCACAAAAAGAATTGACTTCCTTAAAAATATATTATATCACCTGGAAAGTTCTGAATATATTTTAAGTCAGCGATGATGCATTTATAAAACATATACTTCCTCTCTTTAGACAAAGGATCTTTATGATTCCAGAAGCTCTACATTTCTGTGGACTTTGCCTTCTTTTATTTTTTATTCTAGCATTTTATGTTAAATATGATAAATGAATTTCAAGCAAGGATGTAAGCAAATGCTGAAGGACTGTTGAAGGGGAAAGAAAATATTAACAAGACGTATCTGTAACTAGATTTGTTTTTCTTAGGGTGTCTTTGCTTCTGAGTGTTAGTTTCCTTTAGGTGGCTTTATGCCAAGTTCTAATAAATTGATTATTTGTAGTGCCTTAGTCTTATTTAATTAATTTTGCTCATCTTGGATTAATTTTGACCCTAGATATTGAAGTACATATTACTTCTATTTATATCATAACCAAGGATCTATGAGGATTAGATATGAGCTGAGATATGAAGTATTTAAATTATATACATAATATGTTTCATAAAGAATAAAGTGCATGAGAAAGAATATCTGGTTCATTCAGCAGTTTTTAAATGCCTGGTAACATTGTTATCTGTGGTCTAAAGATATTTTCTTTTGGCATGAAATGCTCATATAACATTTTGAATGCACCTTTCTCTAAACTTACTGAGACATATCTGTGCTCTGAGAAATAGCTATGCAGCAAACCAAAAAAGTGAATTGAAATAATTACATCAAGACAATGGAGGGGATATTGAAAAACAAAGGGGTTTGTTTGAATGCATCGAATTGCTCTCTACTTTCAGATTGAATCCTTAGCATCATATTATGCTCCTGTTTTTCAGTCACCAGTATAGCTCCTGGCATTTCCAGGTGGAGAGAATGTTAATCACTGTCCATGGTCACAGTAGATCAATATTTTTTAATTTTTTTACACACTTTGCCCAGAGAAATGTCTTTTGGCAGTTGTATAACCCCTGTTTAGTATACCTTTCAATGCGACAGGTTTAGAAGATTTTTGTATACGTTTTGTAATAAAGTGATATATATATTAGGATACAATTGTAATTGCGACATTAAAATGTTGAAGCATTAGTCCAAAATTGTCTCATTCAAGGAATATATTCCTAATTATTTATTAGTCATAAATTCATACATTTTAAAAGTAATATACATTACAATTGTTCCTGTTATCTAGCAAAAGAAAATCATTTCTTTTTATCCAGGTGAAGAGGGCAAGTGTCCACTAGTAATTATCCCCTTTAAAAACAGGCCTTTTACTACATTCTCACATTTCACACTACTTCAAGATAATACAATTCTTAAATTAGAAATCTGTTTTGAATAACACACAAAATATTAAGATTTTGTTAACAAAATCCCTTCTGTAAACATTGGTTTTAAGATAATTGCTAATAAAATTTGCTTTTAGTTTAAGGGAAAGATTCAAGATTTTTAACAAGAAAACAATTACGTCACTTTTTATTTCAAATATTCCAGCGAATTTTCTAGAGTTTTTTGGTATATTATGGGTAATGTTTCTATGAAGAATTGTAAAGTGTAATATATGATCTTTTTTTCTGCAGCTTTTTCATTGAAACAAATTCACAAAGCATATCTACCTAGATAAGCCCAGTCATCTCTCACTGATACCCACACAAGTTAGGAAATAATTCCTTGTGATAGGGACATTTAAAAGAACTAAGTGGTTCCATGGCCAAATTTAGTGCTGGAACTCTTAATAATTGATAAGCATTCTTTTACATTTGTGTCATCCTTGGTTGCTTCTTTATTATACACTAAATACTTGAGATAAGAACAAGAACTCTCTCTAGAGAAACAGAAACCAGAGAAGTCGTTTTCATATACTTAGCAGATTTCCTTTTAATTGCTAAGATACAATACTCATTCAGAACAGTCTAGTCCATTGGATCATACACTAAAAAAAAAAAAAAGATAGTTTATCCGTGTTGATATATTTTGGTCTAGTTGAAATTGAGAAACAACAAGCGAGGTAAAATATTTCAACATCTTTAAAGAACAAAATTGAACATCAATTTCTAAAAGTTTTATGGTCCTATGAATTCTGATAAAATATCCTTTGACACGTAAATCAGAAGGCCTAGCTATCATCTAATTGTTCAGTGATTCAAGTTGCTTTCAGATTATCTCACTACTGTTACATAGACCTATAAAAATCGAGCCACTGGTCAATAGAGGGTGAAGGAAGAGCATGTCAACTCACCGAAATTCAATGACTCCTCGTAATTGTTTAAATTTTATTTGCCCATAAATTCAATGGAAAATGGAAAGATAGCAAACTTATTTTTCAGCTTTTTGTATGTTTCTAAAACCGCAAGCTAAAGTCCTCACAAAAAGTTCTAACATAGAGAGATTAAAAAAAAAAAAATCTATACTCTGCATTTACATGTTTTTCTTAGCATTTTGCTTGTTGATATCTATGTAACTTTGGTGGAAATCCCAGTGTTGCTGGCATCAGATTTGATTTAATCATCAAAGAGCTTTTGGACAGAGAACAAGTAGATTCGATGTGAGTATGTGACAGAATCAAGAATTCTGCAGCATTTGCAAGCTTTAACTACTCAATGCTTCTTTAAAATAATTTTTAAATGGGTGTAAAGAGGCTTTTGGTTAAAAATATGGGACTTTATTTTCTTTGTTTAGAAAAAGAAGATTAAGGTTTTTAGTCAAATCATGATTCTTTAAGCCAATGTGGCCCATAGCTGTATTAAAATTGCTATTAAATTCTGCCAAATTAATTAATCATTAGGATTCTGCAGTCATATTTGACTACCTCTTGTAACTGGCCTAGAGGAATGATCAAGATAACACTCTTTGATGGCTTTGTTTATATTTTGTTTATTTTAAATTTACTTAGATATGCTGATGTTGTAAGCATTTTTGGAAATTGTCAAACAACTGGCATTGCATTAAATTCAAAAACTTCACAGCAAGGAACTAGCTAGTATTAATGATTCGTCGTTTTTTTCATTCTCATGTCATTTAACTTTGGTCACAACACTTTTTTGTGTGAAGATTCAAATTTCTCTCCAACGCTGAAATTTTCACATAATCACTAACAGCGTTCTGGAATGATAAGATAATCTAGCATATAATCATGTTGCATACATATGCTGCAGCTATCTGCTTACCCTTAGCATTGTTAAACACTCTAACAACTGAATGCCTTAATCTTTAATTATCGTTATCATTGTTGTCTTCAGCCAGAACTATGGATGACTCAGTGTTTTAGTGTTTCTTCATCATCGAGAGGTAGGAGAGTATACGTAGCTAATGTGATAGAATGTGTATATTGCAACAAGCTTATACATCTTCCAGGATAAGAACGCAAATATCCCTCCAATAGGGAAATTATTTTATTCCAAAAATAATTGTAATGTCTGTGTTATTTGTCTGATATAATGTGGGAAGCCGCAGACAGAGATGTTTTGAATTCAGTGGAGCTTCTGATTGAAATTCAGATGAAAAGTAATAGAGAGGTTGTATACCAAAGGTAGTCTAGGAGCTTATCTGAGCAGGAGCAGGTAAATGAGCTGTAAGTGATGAAGGAAGGCTTTACCAAGGAGGCGCAAGGCCCTCCATGAGATTCTGCAGGTTAGAGAAATGCACACAATTAGGATTAAAATGAAAGGTCCAGGGAAATAAGTGCTAAAAGTGGTGTATCTGAATCTGATTTTCTGTGACTTACCTTCATAAATATGCAGTTCGCCACCTGAATTGGTGTGTGGTACTGGTGTTTGGTTTTTGGGTCTGAGTAAACAGTGTGACTATGGCCAAAGTTCTAAACCTCTCTGTGCTTCACAGTTTCTACAGTGAAAGTTGTGTAGTGACATTGATCCCGACTCAACAACTTGCTAGTTGTGTGACTTTGGCAATTTAGTTAATTCCTGATTGCTTCAACTTTCTCATTTATAAGGCGGGAATAATATCTACCTTTCATGATCAAAGCAGAAACAAAGCCCCTGACACATGGATATTATTCACTTAAAAGAAACCACTTTCCTTTCACATAAAACATTCAGAGAGAGATTTACTCTTCTTACATTTAAGGATCCCCACCTCCATTTAAGAAAAAAAAAATCTTTTGGTAATTTGGAATACAGCTCTCCTTCATTGCTATCCCATAATATTTCTGATGGCTAAAATTGGTTATGCTTGACTCTTTCTGTGCTATGAAATATTGAAGGCCAAGCCAAGGTAGTAACTAATCTCAGAGGTGTTCATTGTGTAAAGAACATGATGCTTAATAAGGCCATAATCTTCTGCCAGTTTGCAAGGGAAGAAATGGTCTAATTCAGTTGTCTAAAAAGTTAACATATGGGTATTATCTCTCTGGAACATTTTAGTTGTGTAATTTCTACCATTTAAATGAGGTGAATAAAGAACTAAATCATTGAATAGGAAACAATTGGAATGAATCCATGAAGGAAAATCCTAAAATCCTGCACTAGTGGATGGGAGCTGGGACTAACAACCTATTTGAGGTGACATGAGAGAAACATTTTTCTATTCTGCAACAAAGCAAATGGAGCTTTGGCCTCATTGAGGGGTCCTTGGCACTCCCATAGAAGACTCCAGCTTCCTGTCTCCAAGCACTGAGTGAGCTGTTTGGACAGGGCCACTGATCTGGCCTCTGATCCTAAATTATCTGCATTAATTTTGCTGAAATGAGTCAGCACTCTGCCTCTATGAACATGGCCAGAGGAGGGAAAGACTTCTTTCGTAACTGAGGTTTAAACAATTGGTTCCCCTATCAAAAAATGGAGAGCCACAGATAGTATTTAACACAGGAGAAGGTGAGCTATACAAAGCAGTAAATGCATCCGATAATTGCATTTTATCTCCTATTATAAAATGGATATCAGCATTCTTCTGGGGAATAGCCTAATTAACTATTTATCCAACAAAATTTATCAGAAGGTGTCAGAGAATAAATGTATATTTCTTTGCTATCCAAATATTTTTTTGGAAAACAAACAAAAACAAGGAAAGTGTAGACATATTTTGTTCATATATGTATACATATGTATTGCTAGAGTCAACATGCTTATGCACAAGTCATTTAACTAACTTACATTAAATACACACAAAGAAAGGCCTATTTTTCAGTCCATTTTTCATTGTCCTTAGCAGTTGTTGGCTAGTATAGTGCTTGCATGTGGCAGATATTTAATCAAAATTTGTTGAATTAAAAATTGACCTTTCTACTGATACTCAGAAATTAAAACCTACTCTAAGTAAGGTTTTAATTGTATTTTTCCCTGAAGTTTCAGCTTAAGCCGATTTGATATTCATTTTTTTTGAGAGAACAAAAACCTGCCCTTATATGTAGAATTGTAACTACACTAGCTATTATTTTGGTTCTCACAAATAGTTTCTTCTTCAGATCTCAGACAATGACTAGGGATTTGATGGGAATAGCAAGGCTCGTAAGAGTTCAATCTGCTTAAGCTGACTACAAACATTACCTTTCCATCTAAGTGGAAGGGAATTCATTAACACTCAGTTAATATGGTCTTGGAAGAAAGAATGAGGCAAAAGCACGTTTACAAAATATTTCCAAATCATTGTTACACAGAGCTAGAGGCAACCCATCTTTATTGGATGTGTGCCTTTGGAGGGATTAACCATGGTGAAGGACACCCAGCATGTGAGGAAGGAATTCACTCCTCCAAAGAACAAGCAAGTAGACAGTGCTGAATTAGAAGGCAGGGATGAAGGACAAAGGGAGAAGAGAATATTAACAAATTGGAGACTTTCAGACCCCCTTCCTGCTTTAAGCAGAACAGGTGCCACCAAGCTATAGGAAGCTCTTCTCTTCCTGCTACTTTGGAAAGATGATAGGATTAACCGCAGTTAAATAGAAAAGCATTTAATCCAACTGGACCATAGAGAACTGAATTCATGTTTTACCCGATCTATAAAAATAATCTTGTTTGAAAGGAAGGGGTCCAGCTGATTACAAATGAAATGAGTTTGCTTTCTTAATTTGTTTCCAACATTTTAAGAAAGGCTAAGTGTAATGTTTAAACACACACACACACACACACACACAATAAAAATAAAAAAATAAATAAATAAAACCTTATACCTTAACTTAGAAGAGGAATACCTTATCTTACTTCTCTGAGACTGTGGCAGGCTTTAGAAACATATAGAAAGCAATAGATTTTGACACCATTGATATTATTATCAGGAAGCCAGCAAAATATATTCGAGAACACATTGTATCAAAGTAAGGGAACGTCCATGGAAGCCAAATTGAGTAGCCAGCTGAGTTCTTGGGTGATGGCTAACAAGGCTTGTCTTTGCATCAGATATCATTACCATTCACTCATTTATTCATTCTTATTTTTCAAGTATTTATTGAAGTTTTCTATGTATCGTGTCTCAGGCTAAATACTTGGGAAAACTTGATGTGTAGGATTTTATAGGCATTTGGATGAGATGAATGCATTTTAACGTTTCTAAACAATGAATTGAGTAATTGAGGGTTTGTCAAAAATCCAAAGTTATAGGTAGACAATATTTTGGATGATAAAGCAATGTGAATTAATTCCAACAAATTAGAAAAATCTTTCTTCACCAATAAAGTTAAGTAGGAAATCCCTAGGGAGTACACTTTGAGGGTAGAAAAATAGTGGTTTCCAGAAAACAAACATGGAAGAGTGAGCACCACTGAGAAGCTTTGGTGGGCAGGAAAGTTCTGTTGGTGGTAATAGGCCACAAAGTAAAACCATCAGTTAGGTTGCTCTCCAGCAAGAAAAAACACCATCAACCAAGACAAATGTATATGAAGTTAGTATGAACCAGTCATATTCTCTTTTTCAATCCCATTACATCATACATTTACTATATTAGTTACTAGGGCTGCAAGCAAATGATTAAAATTACATTGGGATTATGAACAGGAACGAAGTTCAAGGTACCTGATCAGAGTAAAATATAGAAAATATATGAACCAGCCTACTTATTTAGAATTAAAAATTAGGTTTATCAAAAGACAAGTTATTCTTTGAATTTGTTGTGAGATTCCACATTTGTGTGTTTGAGAGAGGAAACAGGAAAATCATTTCAGAAATAAAAAGTATGAAATGTTATAAAATCTATTAATCCTTAATAAATTAAAAATAGTGCCTGTGATCAGAGTAAGATGAAATTTAAATGGTTCTGTAGGAAAGCCATAGACGAATAAACGATTTGATCTGTAGGCCATCTGAAGGATAATCTCTCTTTTTTTTTTTTTTTAAGATGCATTATTTTTTCATTGGCAGCAAAAACAAGTTAGATATTTGGAGGCAGAGAGATGTCTGGAGAAATATGTATTGCCTCTGACCTGCCTCTTGTTCAAATACCTTGCTCTGAAATACTGAGAAAGAACCTACTTTTTGAAATTACCTGTAAGCAACAGGATTATTCCAGATGATATCTAAGATCTCTTCCAGTTTATAATTTCCATTATTTAATGACACTTTTTTTGTATAATATTCACAGATCCATTTTTATTGGCTTGTTCATAAATGTTAACTATGTTTTTATTCTTTAGTCCTGGAAGTAAGCACTAATGCTATCCAACAGGAGCGAAATTATTAGAAGGTGCTCTTATCAAGAATAGTTGGTTAAGAAAAGAGAATCTGAGTTCCCAGGCCTGGGCTCAGATCCAACTCTGCAACTTACTAGTAAGTTTCTTAAGCTTTCTAAATCTCAGCTGTTTCATTTCTAAAAGGGGATTGTTCTAAGAATTAAATATAAACTTCTTACCTCATTTCTTGGTATTCATTTTTTTCTGGTGATCATAGTTTCAGAGTTTCTTATGTCCTTATCACTATGTTTTATTGATTGCATAGGCCTCACATAAATAAAGCATCCCCATAAAATCCCTCCCAGTTGGATTGAGAATGTTTTCATGATGTGGCAGTTGTCTTGGGTATTTTCTTCAGGCATGATTGGAATCTGTTTTCAACACAGCTATACTCTATATGATGAATGCTTCCATGTCAATGGTTCAGTGAGGAGAGGCCATCTGTGAACACATAGAGTGCAGGCCATTGTTTCTAGAAGGCACTCCTTGCATAGACAGCAGGATTTGACCTTTTATAAGCTTGGATGGGCAGTAGAGACTTTGAAAAAGAGATTTGGGTATTCACGGGTGATTCAGAATTCTATGTGTACGCAAAATTCCATGCAGTATTTTATAATCTACTAACGTGACTCAGCTTTGGGTAAGACTGTGGCTCTGGTGGTGATTTACAGAGGAAGTTAACTAGGCCTCCTAGATTTGTCTAGTAATACTGTGGAGAGTTTAGTCTTAGCATCCTTCCAGGAGCAATTTGGGACTGTCATCTAAGAACTAAGAATGATTTCAAATAAAATTACAGTAAACTTGTGACTTGTTCACTTTGCAGATAAAACCAATGGTTATATCCAGCAGAAGGCCATTTGCATAATAAAAGATTTGCCCAAAGGATATAGCAAGAGAAGAGAGCTCTAAAATCAATTTTTCTAAAATCACTGAAAACATTATCTCATTGTTTTGATCTAGCTGTGAAAATAGATTGTTTTTTATGTTTTAAGAAAGGATGAGGAGATATCACTTGTTTCATCGTTTATTGATTGGATCCTTAGGCTTAAGCAGGGATCAAATGGTTAGCACTGTTAGCCAAAGAATTTACAGCATTGAGACAGAAGCAGACCTACAAACTTAAATGAACTGATACATTTTACTGCAAGTCTGGGTAAACTTACCTAATATATTGAATTGACAGAAAGCCAAAATTTAGGTATTCCTGATGAGGCACATCGATAAAGGGTAAAGAAGATCTTCATGAAAGGAGTGTGATGTTTTTCTGAACTTGTTAGAGAAGCTACCATGTGGCCATTTGTGGAGGAAATCTGTACTTATTTCTGTATCGATTAGGTCATTTGTGCCATTTGTTCTGCTCTGCAGGAATTACTTCACTTGGCTTGCTCTTCCTGCACTCTGAATTACCTTGTTTCTCCAGGCAAAAATTCTTACCAGTATAGAAATCCAAGATTTCTGTAGCCTTGTGAATATTATTTGCTGAAGGCACAGGGAGAGTGATAAGTGAAAAGTCGTATTCTTCTACTGATTTTGAGTTTACCTTTGGATTGTGCTTGATCAAAAGCTACATGTGGCATTGTGATTTCAAAGAAATAATTTGTTTTATTTTCTTGCACTGTGAATGTTACCTGCTATTTATAAACCCCCTCCTGTGTGAAAGGGACTTTGTGTGCCTATGTAGTGTCCATACTTACCTGCTTTTTAGCTGTGGTCATAGCAGTGACATTATCTCTGTTATGATATATTTAGGGATTCTTGTTTAAGGAAGCATGAAAGATATATATTTCATCCTTAATTTTTTCTTTGTAATATGAATTACCCTGTAATATGTAACGGCCACACAAAACAGAGAATTCGATTATCTCATCTGGGTATCATCTAACTAAGAATCAGGAGCTAAGGGAAGTAGGTATAGTGAAGCCATGACAAAGAAGGCCATGGAAATTAATTTTTGAAATTGCTGCAAAGCGCATGGAAATTTGTCTGCATGCTTCACAGATCTATTTGTGGCTGCTGTTTATGGCATGAATGATGCCATGGACTATCAGCTCCTGATTTTACATATCTTTGGGACACACTTTCCCCCGGTGTCAAAGGAAGTGGGTAGGTTTGACATCACGGTGATCTAAATGTGAATTCCGTACTGCTTCTTACTCACCTAGCCAAGTTAATGAACCATTGTGAGTTTAATATTTTCTTCCTGAGTTACGTGTAAAATACTTGCCAAATAATAGAAATGATAGCTGGTTCTGGCTTTCTCTACATGTCCTGACTATCCATTAAAACACTGAAACTTCTAAGAATATGTATACTGAAATTGTATGTATATCAGTATTTGTTTTGAAAATACTATAAAGTTGTGGTTTGTGTCATAAATATTGTATCAGTCCATGAATAACTGGAAAAGTAAAATAAATTTGGAGGGTTGTCAGATTCTGTATCTTTGGCTTTTATAAAGTGTCAACAAGATATATAATTAAGTTAAAAAAAAAAAAAGGAAAAAAAATACAGCATATCTAAATCCATATTTGCACTCACCACCCATCTTAATTTGAAGCAATGAGGTTTATTTAGGGGACCTAATGGTTCACACTTAAGAACAAATAGATGCCCAGTAATAAGTGATTAATGGAAAATATTTTTTCAGAAAATGTGATCAAATAGATGAAAAACGGTTTTAAAGATGCATATTAAGTTATTAGTGAATCTTAAAGGAGAATTCCATTTTCATTTTTTTCCCTAATGGGTTCACATGGTTTGAGCTTTTAAGTGCATGCTTTAAGTTACTCTTTTGTGATTCTTCACAGTTAAGGCACATTACCTTGCTCTTCAAATATGTGTTCTCAAGATATTCCTCTGTAAACTCAGGGAAAGGCGCTATATTATTTATTTACAACCTGTCTTCTGCCCCATGGGGGAGAAGTAATACCAGATGGATAAAGGTATGGAATTTACCGATATTGAGGATGAAATTATCCATTCTCACTAATACGTTTCTCCTGCAATTATCTTCTGAAAAACTTAGATAAGAATGAACCCATGTGAGCTTTCTTCGCAGACTGTTTGTCCTCAATTTTTTTTCTGCCAAGCGAACCAAACACCTGGAATGCACACGCTCATTCCTTGACTGTGCTTTCTGTGTTTGTTGGCAGAGGGTGACGGTTGCTTTTAGCAGATGTGCAGGATCAGAGCGGCCTTTTTATCTTTCTACCCTCAAGGAGTCAGTTTCTCAGATAAAGGAAGTGGTGAGGTTAACAGATGTTTCAGCCCTACCCTGAAATAAAAGTGAAGCATAGTAGGTATCATAAACATGTTTATTAATTATTTGTCAAAGGTAGTGCATTTGTTAAAATATTTGGAAAGAGAAATTTAAAGGCAATGTTTAATTTTTATTAAATGTTAAATCTTATTTTATGACCTAAAGTAAACTAAAAATCAAAATAATTTTCTTTGTTTTCCCATTTACCTAACTTGAAGAAATGGCAAAATCTTAGAAATAATATTTACAGGTAAATATAAAGATTTATTTGTTATCAATATATTTTACATTATGTATATAAAACATATTGCTACAAATTTCTTCACCTAATTCGTCATATGCATTAGCTAGCTTTACTCGGGTAGGTTTTAACCTACGACAAGGGTATAAGCTTTATTTTACTGTTGAGAAATATTTCTGCAGAGATAACAGAAAATAAATATGCATACTCTTTGATAAATATATATGTGTATATTGATATATACATTTATATGTGTATATATTTGAGCTTTCTTATTATAAAAAGAATAATCTTTATTATTATGACTGATGGGGTGCTTCAGTCTAGCTTATTTTCTACTTTTTTTCTTTCTGAATTCACTTTTTTCATTGCTAATAAACAATATCCCATTAAGGCTAAGATTATAGAAGAGAATCAATGAAGAGAGGAAACTTGCCTGTACCCCTCTTCTCTGCGCATCACCGCTGATGAAATGGCAAGATAGTACTAGAGAGTAAGATGATGAAGTTATTGTTTCAAATGAGGACTCAGTGATTTCTGTACACTTTAGATTTTGATTTCATAGCTCTGCCCCAGTGACCAAAATGAGCTATACTGTATGTCTTTTAAATGCCAATTGGTGATTCAGGGCCCATATTTTAACACAAATGAGCCATCCTATTCCTTAAATGAATACTATTACAGAAGGAAGTAAATGTGAGTTTTCTTATGTCATCTCAAGGGGAAATCTCAGATGGTGGCACTCCTTCTATATCACATAGGAGAGTTATTTCTGAAGCAGTAGTTCTCAAAACATCACATACATGAGAATCACCTGAAGGTTTATTGAAATACAGAATTTTTGGATTCAGCAGGTCTGTGGTGGGGCCCAAGTATATGCATTTCTAACAGGTTCTTAGTGATCTGGATGTTGCCAGTACATGAACCAGAATTTGACAACCACTGATCTAAAACATAAAACTTTTTGCCAGAATGTAGAATTTGTATATGATTGACATTTTATAATCTAAAAACAAAGGAATACTATAAAATTTCAAAGCAAACTAATCTTAGAATAACTTTGAATTTACTTTCATTTAAAAATTATTTTTAAAACATAATTTTAAAGGAGGTGATGAGGATAGCAGACTCCACTGGGCACAGTTAAGCAGCTTCGGCTTTGAATGATTATTGAATACAAATTTCTCTCTAAGATTGTGTGTACTAAGAGTTTCCAGTGTAGGATTATAAAATCCACTGAGATATAATAAGAATCCCCTAATCCACAAGACTGGATATTCTAAAAATCAAGGAAAATTTTAAAATAAAAATTGGTGAGCATTAGAGATTAAAACTGTCAACACAAAAATGTGAAGACAAAGATTTATAACAGCTTTCATTTCAACTGCCGCAAACTAGGAACAACTCAAATATCCTTTACAAGGTGGGTGGATAAACTGCAGCACATTCATAGAATGGAGTATTGCTCAGCAATAAACAGGAGTTAATTACTAATTGACACGATAATTTGGATGGATCTCAAGGGAATTATTCTGAGTGAAAGAAGCCAATCTCTAGACATTGCAGACTGTGTGATTCCATTTATACCACATGTCAAAATGATAAAACTATCATGACAAAGGACAGATTGGTGACTGCTAGGAGATATGACAAAGGGAGGGGTGTCACTGTAAAGGGGTTGTATAAGGAAGTTAAAAAACTAGGACTATTCTGTAGCCTGATAGTGATGGTGGTTATATAAATGTATGCAAGTGTCAAAATTAATAAAACCATACAGCACCTAAACAAGTCAAATTTACTGTATAATAATTTTAAAATTAAAAAAGGCAGAATTACACTACCATTTAGCTACATCAAGTAACTGAATGTGCACACTTATATGAGGTAAAAGTATCAATTTATATAAATAAAATATGCTTTATTTCAAACAAAAGACATAAAAAAAGATATGATCTCTATGAGAAGCGTTTTTCAAAACAAGTACTAATTCCATTTTTTCCAGGCAGAGATCCTAGGCAAATTTTGGAGTTTGGAAAAATCTGGCTGACATAGTCCTTAACTGTGTTACCCCGGTACCCTTCCCCTATTTCCTCGTTCGGTGTTTTTCTTAGAATCCTTTCCTGTAAACTTTTCTGCTTTAAAAACGATTTTCATGGACACGTTTATTTCTCTCATTCAGACTTACTGTGAAAAACTGACAGCCCTAGAACTTTCATCCAGTTACCTCCCACATATATGTACACGCCCTCAGAAATTACCATCCATTCACAACCTGAAGAGCCCAGTGGTGGCTACCTCAGGGCTGGATGCCCATACCATTCTGAAGTAGCTATAATTTTTAAAGACACTAAGGTCTCTAGAAATGTCTGGAAGATCAGGTCTCCAGAAGTACTGGCAGTTTAATTCTAGCCAGGGCTCTGATCAGGTGATATCAATAAACATCTGTTGAATAGATGCATATGTTTCTCTCAGTGAACGAGTTAATAGTTAATACATTTATAATGGCAACTCTGTGTGAAGTACTCTTTTGAGTACTTTATGTATATTAATGTGCTTAATCCTACAAACCACTTTTGAGTTAGGGACCCTTATTATTTCCATCTTCAGATGAGAAAACTGAGGCACAAACACATTTGGTAACTTGCTCAGAGTCAATGGTGGAGTCAGTCTTCAAGCCCTTGATGTCCAGCTTCAGAGTCCACGTAGTTTACCGTTCCATAACACTTCTCTGCTTTTTGTCTTGTTTTGTTTTTTGTTTTGTTTTTGTCTGTATTTCCTCCTTTTACAACAGACTGATATATTTGTTAATGCATATCAGTTTACATATATACAGATATTACAGATATATACAGTTTACATGTGACCCACCAGCCTTAGATAATTCATAAATCTTTGTACAGAAATGACTTGGTTGCACCAACTGGGGAATGCATTCAGATTCTAGTGTTTGAGCTGAGCTATACAGGATGCCAATGGATACGTGGATCTGCTGGTGTAGAAACAAGTGTGGATAGAGTTGTAGTCATGGGCAGAGGGAGAGGGCAACTGAAATGCCTGGTGATACCTGAAGCGTTGTGGTGCTGTTGTGGGGGCAGACATGTTGGCAAGCTTGACAGTACGGTGTCTCCTATCCTGTGGACACTTTCCCCTTGCAGAACCAGAAAACTGCTCTCATGTCAGTCAGACTTGACTGCTGCCTGGTTAAATAAGATGCTTTTCCAAGAGGAAGTTTGTCTGAGAAGCCTACTACCAGCCTGATGAATCTGCTTTTCCAACTTCCTTGGTTGAGCAGAGAAGAATTGGCTGAGGAACCCTTCACCTCACTTTTTCTCTGATTCAATTTGTGGAACAGACAGAGTTTTACAAAACTCCAATCCAAATCTTAGAAACAGGAGGTTTTCCTTCCATTCCGTGTCATGCTGATCATTCTTATGTTAAACTCTGATTATGTTCCCCACAGGCATTCTTTTTTTTCAAAGATAATCTCAGTTGACTTAGTCCTAAAAGGCAACTGTGGGTTGAGGTTGCAACAGCCTAGGGTCTGCTCCATTCCTCAAAGTAATCTCCAAGCCTGAACCCTACATGGTAGTCGAGGTGAGGCTCCATAAACCTTAGAAATAGCTCTCCCAGATATGACAACATTTGGGCCTTAGACCAGTGGTCATGCATTCACTCTACAGTAACAGGGGCTTCTATAGTTAATTTGGTTCTCAGTTTTAAGATTACTAGAGAATCAAGTGTTGAGTGTGCACTTTTGTATGTTAGTGGGATATCTGAAGCAACATTACTGATAAAAAGTAATTGCACATTTCTGGATAGTGATAACTGGAATAGTACTCTCTTGTGATAGAAGATACAGTTTTTATATGGTTCGGCATCTTTCTTTAATCAGTACCCATGATTATATGGGTGAGTGTTGCATTCCCTGCTTGGTGAACACACTCCAGACTCATAGACTGGGCACTGTGATGGCAGGCAGTGGCAAGAGCATGGGTTTTTGAGAACTGTGTTTGAATAATTTTTGTACCGTTTGACCTTGGGCAGGGAATTTTATCCTTTCTGAACCTGTTTTCTTTCTTTCTCTTTCTTTCTTCTTCCTTCCATGAGTGAATGATTCATTATAGTGAGGATTAAAAACACTATGTATAAAGTGTTCTTTTTGGCATTTTGTTATGAAATACTGTATGAAAACACGATAGTTATTGTTTGTTTACCATGAGTTAAGATATCTGTATTTAAGTTGAATTAAATATGAACAACTCTGGGAGTTTGTGATGATCATTATCCAGGTACCAATTTTTAGATTTACTTTCAAAAAGTGACATGCAATATCAATTTCTCTTGGTTACAAAGACTGTTGCTAAAGTTTTTCTCCTGATGACATACCCATAAGCCTTGTGAGGAAATAAAGTAATTTAAATATGAGCTTAATTCCAGCACAGCCATAGAAGTAAATATACATCTATAAAATGAAGCCCTTGATTCCTTTAAGTATCTGCCTTTTAGGCTCTCTTCTGAACTGACCCCTTTTTGGCCTCCAGGCTCTTATGTGTGAGGCTGGACCTGTGCTGTGCTGAATTTCAGGAGAGAGTGCACAAATGTTACTCACAGGGTGAGCAGTGAGAGATGGAGTGCAGGCCAATCTTCTGCAGCTGGGAAGAGCAATTAGCAGCTTCATGAATTAGGGTCTTGTTTACACTGTTGTCCAAGATAATCATTTGTTTGTTTTAACTAAGATGCTCTATCTTCATCAGAGGCATCAATCCTCATATTTAAATGATAAAGTCTTTGAATTTCACAGATAATGTTTGCATTTCACAGCAGGAACCCCACACAGCCCATATTCTCTCTTGCTGACTTTGATAATCAAGACATGAGCTATGTATATTGCAAGTTTTTCTTCAAATAGATATGAAAACATGATGTCATCTATTCTCGCAACATTTTTTACACAGACCCATTTTAAGAAATACTTTTTACATTAAGTCCCAGCACACATACATACATGCTTGTGAATGCACACAGACTCCACAAACACTTGTGTTCTTCAGGTAGACACAGCACACAACACACAAGTTCAGATTTTTTTGGTTAAATTTATGCCTTAAAAACACATTTTAAAATATGATATGAATATAACATAAATAGTTAATGTTTTAAGCAATTGAAAAATTAATAGACCTTTCTGGGTTTAGATGATTAGAAGACATTTGTAGAAGACATTTACATTTTTAGAAACATGTATTCATTTCCTATTATATTCCAGACATCTTGGCGGGTCCTGGAGACCCAGAGATAAGCAAAGCACAATCCCTGCCCTTGGGGAACTTACAGCCTGACTCTCAGATAATTTCGAGGCCCTGGGATAAGTGCTGAAGTGCAGGTATGTAGCCTGATAGAGACATCAAGGTGAACACAGAGGAGGAACAGATCATGAAAAGGGGGTGGTAGAGAGCTAGGAGATTTGTTAATAAAGGGGTGAATCTCATTTTGTTGGTTAATATACACGTTTGAAGCAGTAATTCATCACATGTTGTAAGATGAGTTTCTCAAAAGGAGGAAACATTTAGAGAATAAAGGTGGCTGGGGTTTTGTTCTGACTGATGGAGGGGCTTCCTGTTTTATACCAAATCACTATATTAGTTCAGGAGCAGCTCAGTCAAAAGACATTGGTCCACAATGACACCTGGGTGTGTAAAGAGTCATATAAGTTCTTGTAATAAAAACATCAGAGAGCTGTTTTATGACAAGAGTCACAGGTGTGCATTGCACCATCTGCTGGCATAGGGAGAGCATGAGAGGCTTTGCCAAGGGACAGATCAATGTTCTAGCCCTGACAAGCCTTCCTGGCATCCTTCTCAGGGATTTTCAGCTTTTGGACCTTGACTTTTTCCCCTTTTTGACCTAGAGCAATGCAAGAGGTAGTTTAATAAATAATCATGAGGTATCACTTCTAAATTACTGAAAAATCTTTTAAATATCTGCATTTACATAGTTCTTTCCATTTCCTCCAGGAGAACACAGGGGGCTGGTCTATTCCCAATTCTGAATAAAACACAAGACAGTATCTATAAATGATTGGTTCAGCCACCAGAGGACCTCCTGCTCTCCTACATTTCTTTGAATTTGTTCTTAGCTTCAGCTTCTGCCTCTGGCCCCATCCTTCCAGATGTGAGCAGGCCAAATTCTTACTCTGCTTCCACCCCCTTACCCGCGCATACACCATAAAAGTGCACCTCACTTTATGCTCTTTCAAACCATCCTTGCTATTGGCTATAGTCTGTGTCCTCGAAATCTCTTCTGTGTCATCCTTGGAGAAAGTTCTGGAAAAGGAGAGCAATACTTGAACTCTCATGGAAAGACAGAGGAATGTTGCTTCTAACTCTCAAGTGTGTGCAACAAGAGGTTAAGATAATGACTAACTTCATTCTCAAAGTTCACTTCTTGGGGGATAATTATCAGATTATTGATAGGTAATTATCAGTAAGGAGAATTACTGACTTTTGACAGAGGATTTTGAGTAAATGCTTCTATTCTTTTTTGTGGGATACTACTCTCTTTATCTTACTGGATGAGAGATAGTTGTGGGTTTTTTCCTCCAAATAATGAATTAGTCTAAAGTATCCCTTTATCTTGAAAATTAGTGAACAATCCTATAAGGACTCATTTGGAATTCACTGCCTAGCATACTTACTGAAAAACAAAGAAAATACGTAGTTGGAAAGCTAAATTGAGTAACTCCTTGTTTTTAGCAGATTATACATTTCTTAAAGGCAGGTACAGGGCTACATCTATCTTTGCATCTCACAATTTTTAGCAGAATTTTTTACACCTAGTAGGAGCTGGGTCAATAATAGTTTATCCACTTCACTGGCATATCAAGGCCTAATTACACACACGGATCACATACACGTAGATTATCTGTACAATTAAAACTGGATCCTCCAGGAGACCAAGTGCTTTACTTTGACCAATTTAAATAAAAATCTCAGTCTTGTAAAACATCAAATACAGAATATAATTTAATATTCTCTCATTGATTCATTGTCATAGTATAAAAATCAGTTATTGAGTTGTACTCGTGAGAATGGTGTATTTGTGCTGTTAAAACTTCACCTCCTCCAGGCATATCCACAAGGAGAAATGGCGAACAATGAGATACAAAGAGGAAAAGAGATAAAATGACTCTGTGTCTTCCAGTAAAAGTTGTGGAATAGAATACTGCTCAGCATATAGAAACATGCTGTAAGTGTTAGTTGCTATTATAATTATTTAGGCAGCTCCTTTATTAGAATCTTTGAACTGCTAGTATACATTCTCTGCATGGAATATAGAAACTTGAAAAATATACAGCATAAAGAAATCAGAACACTTATAAATTTCTTATGACCATCTATAAAATTCAAAAAATCAACAGTATTCAATTCTCATTGACCTTTTTATGTCCTGCCTCATCTCCCAAAAGAGTACTTTTGTAGGCAACAATAATACGTATTTGCTGGAGAGAGAGTGAGACACAGTGGATGCCTTTGTACTTATTGTGTTACCTTGGGCAAGTTCCTTGACCTTACTGAATTTTAGTTGTCCCATATGTATAAAGGAGACAGTGACATAGCTATTTGTGAAGTAAGAAATGAGATAATTTGTATAAGTTTTGGAACACTTTATGGGCACTAACTAATAGGTAATCATAATATCTTGAATGCCTATTATGTGTCAGGCCTGATGTTAGCTATTGGTGGTTTTAAAATTAAGCTTGAGGATATAATTTTTGGAGGTGTTCACAGTAGACATACTTTGGATTTGAGATTAAAGAATTATGTAGCATTATAGTGGCCTCTGAGAGTTAAAGGTCAAAATAAGATGAGATTTCAGGTGTGGAAGAGAAATCACATCATTGGAGAGAATCATAGTGTGTATGGTTTATTTTTAAGAATTAATTATGTGATCCCATATAAGCCAATTCAGCAGTACCAATTGGCATACATGTGCATATCTTATGTACAGTTTTAATACTTTTAGAAATATTGCACAATTTGGAGCAGTGATGAGAGGCAGGTATTAGAGAGGTGATTAAGAAGAGCTAACAATGGCTTAAAACTAAGTGGTGATTCTTAACCTAGGTTTTATCGCTACTGCAAAGCATTTTCAACCCTTCCGAAAGGATGTCCTGTGATGTTGTAGGGAGGGTCCTGGAAAGCAGACTCCGAGATAGAGTTAAGTGTGCAGGATGTTTACTAAGGAGAGTTCTTAGGACCAACCCCACAGAGGGACAGAGAGGAGCAGGACTGGGCGGAGAGGGAAGGTGGGCTGCAGTTCAGGCCGGAGGATGAGGACAGCCTCTGCTGATCCTGCAGAAAGCTCTGCCACTCGAATGACCTTCAGAAAGTCCCACAAAGGGTTGAGATCTCAGGGCTTCCAGTCCGCTCTTGATCAGTTATTGAATTATTGGATGTGGATTATTCTAGGAAAGAGTGTGCATGAGGTAGTGCAGCTCTCTGCAGAAGAGACAGTTCTACAAGAGGAAACAAGAACTTGAAGGAAGAATTGTGTCCACCAAGTGAAATCTACCGGAAGGGTAAAAAAAATTAACAAAGATTGCATATTCTCTCTTATATGTGGGAGCTAAAAATTTTGATCACATGGAGATAGAGAGTAAAAAGGTAGATAATAGAGACTGGGAAGGGTGAGTGGGATGGGGGAGAAAGGATGAAGAGAAGTAAATCAAAGGGTAGAAACATACAGCAAGATAGAAGGAGTAGATTCAATGTTTGATAACAGAGTAGGGTGACTATACTTAACAAAAAGATATTGTACTCAGGCAATGGACACCCTAAATACTCTGACTCTATCACTATGCATTGTATACATGTAACAGCATTTCTCATGTACCCTATAAATTTGTACAAATTAAAAAAAATAACAAGAGAAACTTCATGATGCCCCAGAGCAAATGTATCTAAATGGTCACCCCAGAATTGAATTAAAATTGTGTATATCTGCTAGGGAGAAAAGGCTTCACTCGATGTGGGTCAGTTTTTTCAAAAAAAGCTATGATCTATAAGGTTTTTAAACCCCTCACATTCTCCCTGGAAATAATAAGCAATCACCTACAAATCAGAGTTTCTCCCACCTGGACAGAAGCCCAGTTTGGGAGCATAGTTCTTGCATCTGACAATGATTTAATTCCCAGACAAATTTTTATACTTTGAACTTTTTATCATGGAAATTTTTTAAATGTGCACAAAATGGAGATAATTGTGTAACAAACCCCCATGTATGCATCATGGAACGTCAGCATTTTGCCTTTCTTGTTCCAGAGAAATTTTTAATAGCACAAAGCACAGCCTCCCGTGTTGATGGGAGACAGATCTGGAGGGATGTGTCCTCGGAGCGGGGTGAGATTTCACAACGTTTGAAGTTAGGAACATCTCTTAATAGCACTGACGTGAGTGCAGTTGAAGCTGTCAGAGCCACGGTTCTGGGAAGTGGCATGCTCACCCCCACAGTCCTCCGGAGTAATGCTGGGCCATATACTCGCATTTCCACTGTCCCAGCTTGCCTGCTGGGCCGTGAGAACTGGATTTGGACCTGGAATGTGTGCTGATGCCTGAGGCTATCTTAATGCTTCATGGCACTCAAGAAGGCCATACTCGGCGTCTCAAAAAAGGTGCAGGGCATTTAACATATTTGTTTGAGTTTTGTAATTATGCTGTGTAACCTAGGATCCTCTTGGAAATTGTTGCACATGAAAGTGAACTGTCCAGTCGCCCATGTTCTTGGCAAATTTTCAGCCCACTATAAAACGAAAATCAAAATTACTGTTTAAGAAAGGAGTATCTTCAAAAAATCTTGCAGACAGTATCTAAAGCAGTGTTCGAAATCTAATAGAACCCTGTGACTTGAACATCTAAACTATTTTTTAAAGTTTGATTTTGTTTTTAATTGACGCATACATATTTATGGGGTATAATGTGGTATTCGACACATGTATTGTGTGATGATCAAATCAGAGTAATTAACCTATCCTTCACCTCAAATATTTGTCATTTCTTTGTGGTGAGAACATTAAAAATCCCCTCTTCTCGCTATTTGGAAATATGCAATACAATATTGTTAACTATAGTTATCCTATAGAGCAACTTCTAGAACAGAACTTTTTCTTCCTGAGTGTAACTTTGTACCTGTTGACCAGACTCTCTCCATCATCCCTCCCACGATCCCTGGACTCTGGTAACTGCTTCTACCATTTCTGATTCCCTGCAACTTCAAGGCCCCAGGTGGCTCTGCCTGAGCGTTCACGATGACGTTCCATTCCTGTTCAGCTATGCCTCTATCCTCAGTGGAAAGAGCCCCGGCATTCCTAGGAGTGAATCAGCAGTCCGCTCTCCCCCCTTCAAATTGAGCAGGAATTTGTTGGTTGTTTGGCTCCGGAGCAGGTGGCGGCGGGGGCTGTGGCGGTTGCGTTTCCTCTTTGAGGTGGGGGCTCAGCTGTTTCCTTGGTCACGCGCCCCGGGTAAGTGCCTGGAGGAGGCAGAAGGCCAAGAATACAGCTGAGACTTGGGCTGCCGCCAACTCCCAGCAGCTGCTGCTCTGTTCTCTGAGCTGGAACCAACTCCAGGCTGCTATGTGGCCTGATCTGGCATTCAGGGAGGGGCTTCAGAGGAGTGTCACTTGCATACTCTGAGTGACTTAGCCCACCTGCTATTTTGTGTGTGTGTTAACCTAATTCAAGTGAGATTTCTCCAACATTCAAATTACATGAAAAATTTTAGGTCACTGAAAGAAACAAACTTCGCTCCTTTGGAGGCTAATGAATTTGCAGATCTTAAAGGAATGATTTTAAAAGTTAAAGCTGAGTGGACCACCCTAACTCAGAATACATAAGCTTAACATAAGTGTGCCTTGGTTTATATTTATGTCTGTCTACATATGCACAAAAGCAACTTGGAAAGAATACAGGACTAGAAGAACCGAGTCCTAGGTTTTATGTGGCCTTTACGTAGATAAGTATAAAGGACAACACCATTGCCCTTGGCCTAAGCCTTTTTTTTTTTTAATAAGATAACAAGATCATAAACAGCCTAAGCTTTTTTTAATATGATAACAAGATCATAAAACTTTCATGAAATTATAAGAGCTTGTTTTTGAAGTAAAAATTTAAAGTAAGTGGAAAGTTCTGAGCAAAGTGCTATACATGGACACTCTAAAAATATCTGCAGAATCAAAATGTGTACTTAGATAATACACACATACAGCCATGTATCTAGTTCTACATTGCAGTAGGTAATAGGTCTTTGCAAATGACTTTACCACTGAGTTGTTTTGTATAGTGTAAACATTCATTAGGAGGCAAGAGGTTATATCAAACATTCAGGGTTTAGTCATTTCCTATATTTGAGAAATAAGAAAAGAATTCACTGGGTAAATATTGCATTCGTTCATGAAACCATCCTCGTTTTCAAAAGCACTGCTGCAG
>NW_012107775.1:136575-218463 GCF_000951045.1 Mandrillus leucophaeus | reverse complement strand
CTGGTTTCTTGTAGAAGGAAGCAGACTTAGAACAAAATATTCCAGTCAGTGGCTCCACACAAAAATATCCCTGAATTCTTAAGAAATTTTAGCCCAAGTCATGTTGCAAAATTATTCTTCACTTTGTTTATAAGGATTTCGAGTTGTTTTGACTTTGATATTTATTCCAAGTACAAAGCATATTTTATGATAATTTAAATGTTTATTTAATAAATCTTGACATTCTTTGGTGTTATTCAACTAGTTTTAAAATTTTTATTAAATTATTTGGTTGTGTGTAGGTGTAGGGTTTTTATTTTAGTTTGTCTTTGACATTAATTTCAAACATGCCTTTTTATAGACTAAATTCCTTTTATTGCACATTTTATTAAATGTACTTCTTCTTAATTTTAGCTTTATTAATAATTTTTCCCTTGTCTTTACTCTTCTATTTTTTGATTAAATGGGTAATTATATTTCAACCACAAACATGCTTTACAGTGTGATTAACACTGCAAACAGGCATCCAAATTAATTCATTATTTTCTGTCTCTTCTCAGTCTTTATGTTTACTTTTCCGAATATAAAAGTAAACAGGTTTTTTTTGAGATTTGGAAAGGTTAGAATAAACACGCAGCCTCAACTAACCTCTGTGGTTCTATCCGCCTGAATTACCACTGGCATCACTATGGCATGCCTTTAGTATTTATTGCCGGGCATGTAGTTAACTATTATCCTCACTCATTTCGAAAGCCTGTGGATAAAATTGAAGTCCCAGAACCAATCTGTCAGAATTTAGGCTCTGCCTCACCCCTAGAGTGAAATATTTGATATGCTTAATGTATCTATGACTCAGCCTCCTCCACTCTAAAATGTGACTCTTTAAGGGCTAGTCCTATTATCCTATATTCTTTAATCAAAATACTGTCAGGCACACAGTAAGTCTCCAATAAGTATATTAAAATTGTTTTAAATTGTTACCATTTATATTAACATTTAACTTAATTTTTATTCAAAATCTCAAGCTGTGTCATAGTAAAACTAGTTTTATTTAGCAATGTGATTTGTGGCAGTGATAATGATAATGGGGAACTAATTTAAGAATGAAACCACAGTCATTTTGCATTGTGATTAGGTGTTATAATCTCATGACTAGCTAAATTTATGTTTTAATTCTTTAAATAAGTAATTCATCAAGTTATTATTGAATTTCAAGCATTCTACTAGATGTTTTAGTACAATATTCCTCATTTTAAAATAACTTAGGTGAGAGAGGGATAAGTCACTTACAGATTCTTCTCAAAGAAGCAGCAATCTTTTTGTACTGACCCTTGGAAGTTGGACTCTATTTGTAGCTCTGATCACTTCTTACTATATTTGAGAGAGATGCTAGATTAAAAGAAGAGAAAAAGATATATAAGAGTCCTTCTAGTTAATTAAAAGGAAATGTAATCTAGTCTTAAATTGGATCGTAATGCATGACAAGTTAATTTATAATGAAATTTTGCAATGGTATTGATGCAGTATCACTCCAAAATACTGCACTTTGGAAATCAGAAAGTCTTGAAGATCACCGGCAGTACTTTTTTTCTTGAAGAAGAAGAAGAAGAAGAAGAAGAAGAAGAAGAAGAAGAAGAAGAAGAAGAAGAAGAAGAAGAAAAAGAAAAAGAAACTCATAAAGTAAGTGAGAACACAAATTTCCCTCTCAGGAAATTTGTCCTGAGACAATGTCCCTCCCTCAGAAATTTCTTGCTACTATTTATTGTAAAGTATCATCTCTGACTTTGTTCTTCTCCATTTTGGGAAAACAGTAGTCCTAAATATAAAAGTGTAAATTTTTGGAAGTATATATTTTTTAGTAAATTTAAAAAAAAAACGGAAACCTAAAAAAACAGAGCATTTTTAGTACTTAGATGGGCAGCATTTCTTTTCAGTTGTGCAGCATCACCTTAAGTGTGGCATCTTGGGGAGCCTAGTGGATTGCCATTAGAGCAAATAGTCAATGTGTTCCACTGGCTGGCATGCTATCTTCTCCTTGCTCCTGCTGGAGTCTCTGAAGGGTAGAGTAATCATGGCCTGATCTGGAATTGGCATCTGTGGGTATGCCCAAGCCCCATGTGAGTGGTCAGGCCACAGAGTTGCCAGCAGAGAGCTAGTGCTCCCAGAACTGAAAACAGAGTCTACCAGGATATAAGGATGGTTTTGAACCACACAGGATTTTAGATACCTGGGATCTGCCATTTTTACATTTGCAAATTGACAAGAATCAAATTACACAAATTATATATGCACACACATAAACATTTAAAATTAGGATACTAATAATGCCTGTGAGACTGACTAAAAGTAGTCATTTATGTAAATATGCTTAGACTTCTTTGGTACTTGGAGATTCAAGTTACTTCTCTTGTCATCAGGCAGATATGTTTTGAGATGCAACAGGATCTCATTGTGTTCTTTACTTTCTTTATATCTCTTTGTCCACTGAAAATATGTAATTTTTGAGGTGTAAAACACATTTTTCTATTTATCAGACTTTATCAAATACAGGGAAATGCTATTCTTAATATAATACTTATCTACAATTATGAACAGTCCTCTCTGCTAGGTGCTTGCAATAAAGAATAAATGACCCATTTTGTTTTCACAGTTTTATATTTATTTGTGAAAATTAAATTTCGCTGCAATGTTCATCATATTAATACATTCCTCCAAATATTTCATATTCCACTTTCATATATTTGCAGGAGAGCTTTTGACAGTTGGGCCGACCGGCCTTCCTTCCTTCCTTCCTTCCTTCCTTCCTTCCTTCCTTCCTTCCTAATTATCATTATGAGTAAAGAAAGGCAATAATTTCTCCCAGTGCATAAGATTTTTCCCAAATTGTAGGCCTTAGACTTTATTAAGGAGACCGTTCAACAAAACAAGATTCCACTTCTGACAGTACCTTGCTATATGTTACAAATGCAACTACTGGCTTCTCCTTTCTTACCTATGTTTAAAATCTTGAAGGTTTCACAAATAAGCCCACAGCTCAGAAGCTGAGTATTTCATATTACATGAGATAGACAGACAGTTCATTTCTGTGATATATCAAATCATAATTTTGATTCTTTGCTGGAAAATTTTACCCTGGCAATTCCACATCCGTAGTTTGGATGTACACTCTTGTAAACATTCAAAACCACACTTTGTTATGTTTCCATTCTTTTGTGTAATGCCAGATTTTCAGCCTCCCTTTCAGGAATCAGATTGTTCCATTTGTCATAGGAATGCCACATCCCACTTTTTTTTCAAGTGCAAGGTTAAACATTAGAGACACCCAAGAGGGTGGGTTAACTTCACGTCTTCCTTTCTGAAATGTCAATTTGCACTATGTGCACCAACAGTTTTCTTCTGCTGAAGTGTCTGTAAAGTACACTTTAAGACTATTTTGTGTGCCCATAACAACCATGTACAAAACTAATTACCCCTTCCAGGCACTTAGCTTAGGCATTGTAGAATCCATGAATAAAATCCCCAAATCTTCAACTTCCTCATCAGGAGACCCCAGGGAGTTTCTGAGCACAATTTAACCCTTTTTCTTCATGAGTTCAGATTGACTGTGTCCCTCCCAAATATCAATAGTTTCTGCCAGTTCCTTCATTTGGTATGGTTTAAGAATCTGCTTTTTCCTCTTTCTTTAGTAACAGGTAATGATAGCAGGTTCTAATAATTCACAGAGATTATACCAGCGTTTATTTTTTATAAGATCATTGAAAAGTATTAAATATTTTGAAATATGAAGATTACAAAAAGCAAACACCCAATTTCTTTGACTCTGGCTTGCTAGGATTGAAGGGTCTTATTGTCAGGTTTGTGCAGGGAATGCCCAAGTAGGAGAGTCCATCATGCAGAAGGTGTTCACCTGAAAATGGTTTTAGTCTTGAATGTAACTGACTCTTTCACTTCTCCTTCAAAGAAGAATGTTTTGTTTAAAAAGAAAAAAAAAAAAAAAAGGAACATCAGATAAAGTCAGGCTTACAGCAGGCAGGGGTTACGGGGAGGTTGACATCATCGGGCCATGCCAGCCTTTTCAGGTAGAGCATGTTCATGTGATCGTATTCTCACATTCAATGATGATAGGCAGGCCAACCTCGAACTGCAGCCCTTCTCTTACAAATGACCAACCACATGGTCTCTTTCGGTTATTGTCAAACAGGGCATCTGGAGTCCAATCAGCATTGCCACAGATGGCCCCAGAGCCT
The DNA here is from genome assembly GCF_000951045.1 of Mandrillus leucophaeus. Lineage (NCBI taxonomy): Eukaryota > Metazoa > Chordata > Mammalia > Primates > Cercopithecidae > Mandrillus > Mandrillus leucophaeus. Next base: position 214,237 of record NW_012107775.1, on the reverse strand, counting down.
GAGTGCTGCCTGTGCCTGACACAAACAAACACACACCAATTCAGATGGTTTAAGTGGGAACATACCTTCTGGCTAAGCCGTGGACACACTGAAAAAAAAAAGAACCGCAGATTCTGCTACATCAATGTGTTGTAAGGTTCCTGAAAATGTTTTCCTCCCAGGAATGTATTCATTTATCCTTTCAGCGAGCTGGTATCAATAGTGCTCCTGCTCTGCACTAAACAACAGTTGGAAGACATGCTGGCCTGAGGGCTGTCTCTGTCCAAGGAACTTAGAGTCTATGGACGGCATTCTTCATCTGGAACATTTATTCCAAATGCTAGTGTTTAAAGCATGGCCCCAAACACAAGTCACACCCTTGACGGCTTAGAAATAAAGGCTTTGAGACACTCTTTTGCATATTTATTTTCATATACCGTACATTTGTTGTACCAGAGTCTCTGTAAGTCCTCTCTCCGAAGGCACATAGCTCCTTTCACTCTCCTGGCTGCTTTCCTTGTCTCCTAGGGAAAGAGACATCAGATGAAACGCTTCTGCAACACTTTCTTCAGCACTTGAGGTCCTGAATGTGGACCCTTTCTCTGCACTACATTCACACCCATTCTCAGGTAGTTTGGTTGTTAATCTCTTGCATTTTCCATTTAAACACATCAAAAGATATTTAACCGTGGTGAGGAAAAATTCCAACACAATGTTGCTACCAAAATAAATGCCAATGTCAAATGAATTATTTTATATTTCAAGTTCACCTATTTTCAGAAAGTCTGGGGAGAGTCAGAATTATTTCTTGAACACTTACATTTTTTCTAACAAATACGTTGATCTCAACACAGCACTTTTTTGTTTTCATGACTGTTTTCAGTGGTGTTAGTATGTAATGTTATGTAACACTATATTAGGAAGTGTAGAGAAAGGAAGAAACAAACAGGGAGAAAAAACAAAAGACCTCAGCATTTAAGAAGAGGCAGAGCAGGCACATGTGATGAGAATAGATTATCTTCCACTTTGTAATAGGAACACCATTGCACCTGTGTGGCACTACTTCTTAAGGGGAGAAATGACACTTCGATGAGGAACCTGTTAGAGTAACCACTCGGAGGAAACCTCATGCAACACTGAAAGAAGTCAAGTGTGAAAGAAAGAAAAGACATTGCTTTCATCTAGTGTTTTTGTCACCTGGCAATCTAAGTGAGGCCTAGATGTTTGGCCAGTTTAATCATGATCAATCATGCAATTAATGATGCCATCATTTTCTCAGAAGAATGCAGAAAGCACCAAGAGCCTGAAGAAACTCATCCGCATGTGCATCATCAGTTCAAAGTTTCAACACTCTCCTTTTATCTTTAATAAGAGTATCTTTTCGTTTGTCTCTATTTTTCCTTACTTACATTCTTTAGTTTCCTTAAGATAGATTTTCAAAATTAGCTTTCAAGAAGACATTGAGAAACCCCTAAGTTTAATGTCAGCAGTGGAATATGTGTTTATTATATGCTTCAGTCCTCTGGGTTGCTTTGCTCTCAAATCCCTTTGTCTGCTGACTTCTATAATTAATTTCATAGCTGCTTCCCAGCAAGCGCCATCTCTTTCCTTTCCCCGGTATCCTATCCAGAAGGCCACAAAATATTGTGCACAGTAGGAGATCAGTAAATATGCCTAGCTCTCTAGGATAGAGAGCTATGGATTGGCCCACTATCACAGAGCTTAGCCAGACCAAAACCTTCATGAGATCCAAACATCCAGAAACATGTCCTGGTTTTACTTTCAGGTACCTTCTAGTGACTGTTGGTTTAGTTTAAGAAAAAACGTTATTGCCACATTAGTTTTCATAGGTCTTTGCATGATTAGATATCTTGGCCGTCAGGTGGAGGATGCACAGCAAGGTCACACAGCCATTACTGATTAGAATCCAGGTAGGGCTTTAAGCCTCTTTTCATTCACTGAGTCAACAAATCCTACTATGTGCCAGGCACTATTCTTAGTATTGGGGTTAATATAGAGGTACACAAAATAGGCAAAACCCCCATGATTGTGGAGTTTACATAATAGTGGGAAGATAATCTTTTTACTACTTGGTTCAAATTTTGAGCTTTGTTAAGGAATGATTCATCTGCTTTTTCTAAGACCTGGGGAATCCAGTGATTGAACAAGCCATCAGCCAGCCAACTTAACACTAAAGAGATAGGACAGGCAGAGAGCTTGCTGTCTTCCCTGCTGTAGGCTAGCAATGAATAAATGTATATGATGTGAGGATAAGATGTAATAATCCGTGCAGCAAACTCAGTCAAAAATTACTCCTGTAGTACTCAGTAAAAGGCAGTTGTAATAATAAACGTAATTATCTGTGTAGAATTATTAATAGATGTAATAATGTATGTAGAAAACTCAGTCAAAAAATACCCGTGTAGTACTCAATAAAATGTAGTTGTTTCACTGGTGTGATGGTTGAATCTTGTAGAAAGAGAATGCTATTAAGAGGTTAACACAAAACTATAGCTCAGAGCTGCCCTACATAACTGGAAACTCCCTTTGTTCCTGTGTCTTCTGAAATTCCACAAGCTATACTTAGGATGGCAGCATACATCCGTTTCTGCTAATCTCTCTCTGCCCTCTCTCCCTCCCTTTTGGAAGTGGAGTACACCTCCTGTGACCATAGCTTCTGGGATCATAGATCCTTTATGCTCACATTTTGGCTTTTAATTTTGGGGACCTGCCCCCTTTCATTCTTTTGTGCCCTTAGAAAATCCTTTCATTCATTTTGCTGTTAGGGAGGGAGCTGAGATCATAGATGGGCAATTTAAACTTCTATGTTGATTCCTTTTTAAAAAGTTTGGGAGTGATGATTTTGGTAATAATAAATCTGAAAAGGTAATATTAAGGCATGAAATAGTCATTTATGGTACCAAATACAAAGTATTGACATAAAACAAAGATGTCATAGCAATGGAAACATCTTATTTTCCCTAATGTACATATAGGAGTAAACATGACTTTTATAGACATTTCAAAAATCAGACAAAATAACAACTTAGCAATTTTTATTTGCTTTTATTCATTTTACCTAAATGTCTCTTCCTTTTTACTTTCTTTGAGAAAGGTTTTAATAACTCAAACACTTAGCTCCCATTTTGGCACCTCTAACTGCATCACATTTGTTATTTCATTGTTTTTGAAATGACAGATGCTTCTTTCACATCTTGTAGGAATGAAGAAGAAAAGAGTTCATGTCAGATATAATGATTACTATTAAAATTAATATTTCTCCCCACTTATTAAAAATGCCTTTTTTCTTTGTGTTGAATTTTATATTTTTGAATCCTTTAAGCCAGAATTGAAGATATGCACTTTATGAAAAATTATTGTTTCATTAGAGAGTGTCTCCAATAGAAATAACTGAAAATAAATAATGAATTGTTTTCTTGACATCCAGATAAAGAAGAAACTTTTAAATATTTTATTAAATTGAATTGAACTGAATGTAGAATGCAGAATTTCCAGTACCAGTTAGATTAATAATGCCCAAACAAGAGTATCATCATTTCAGAGGATCATTTCCACTTCTCATCCCTGAAATAGTACTGCTTGATATAGGAGATCACAGAACAGTGATACCGAGAGAAATATCTAGGGTAAGTGTGTAACTCACTGAAATTCCTGGAAGATCTGACTACTTAAGAACATTTTTGTCTTAGCAAAGTTATATGGTATCATTATCCACAAGATCCCAACAGAATTATTTACGTACCTGGGAAATTTGTTTCAGTTACACTAGGAATGATGAGGCTATTGCTCAAGTCTGAGATCCTGGCTTGTTGCTTAAAGATTAAGGAGACAGTCTTTTTGAAATGTTACCCATGTTTCAGCACCAGTATGGATTATAATTAGTTGTTCCACATTAAAAAATTATCATTCCTACCTACAAAACCTGGGTACACTTTATCTGGGAATAATGCAGGCGTGTAATTTTCTGTGCGGCTTTTGGAAAGTTGGGCACTATGAATTGTAGGTGTGGAAGGAGGAAATTGGGCATTCTGATAGCTATGAAAAATGGGCGTTAAGGATTTTCAAAAAGAGAAACTGAGCATAAGATTTAGAAACCCTAATGTGTCCATGTGATTTGGGGGATAAATCCAAGAAAGAGACACACATACCGTCATCAGATGATATGCTCAGGTCATTTCTGTGCAGTATTTGTAGGCTTGTTCACAAGGAGAAAAGATAGTGGTCCAGTGAAAAACAATGTGTGGGTCTCTCTTGCGACGTACTGGGAATTAATTGCATAGATTAGGTAAACTTACCCTTTATTTCTAATAGAACCATCACTAGAGGAATACAGGTTATCGAAAAGAGCTCTGACATCCAGTCAAAATGACTATGTTTCCTGAACCAACTCTGCTTGTAGATAAGTCTGGTTCTAGATCTTGTCTGAGTCATTGAATTTAATGTCAGTTAGACTAATTTCAAGCTTCTTTGCAGCTCTGTGGTTTTCTGGGTATTTGCACTTTTTTTTTTTTAAGTTTGCATCATGCTGGAGGTTGATGACACCACCTTGCATATGGATAAATTATGCCAGACTCTTAATAGAATGATGTTGGAAATGTAAGGTGGCGATTTGCCTGTATGGGTTATGGAAGTTTAGGCCATTTAAAAATCTTTGGACTGGTCTCAATGGTCACATACTCAAACTAAAACTAACCTTGATGCTGTCAGATTCTTGGCTTATTTTCTAACACGGAAGCAGAGCCGTTGGCTTCATTCTCTGTGACATTGATTTTGGTCAAAAATCCCTTCTTATCTGTAGCAAAAATATGCACAAACTGGGCCAGTCTTGTGACAAGGCTGCCCATCAGCTATTGCATTCCATCCACCTCTCATTCAGATTATTGACGTCCTGATGTTTGTATTGTAGCACGACCATATCCAGGGTAAGCTTTGGGAAAAAAAATTATAGAGTTGTCTTTTTCAGTGAAGTATGATGTCTGTTACCCTTTGTTGGCGAAAGCACATTGGCTGTACATGCATTGATTCTGGTGGAGGTGCAGGTGTTCTCTGAACATTCTATTTTCTCTATCTAACCTTTTTATTCTTGCTGTGTCCACATTGGATGCATAAATAGCAATGTATGTCACCAGGTACTGCTATGATGATGATGATGATGATAGCATTTAGTAGGTACCGGTGTGAGTCAAGTACTGACCATGGAATGTTACATCCAAAGAACTAGTCTGTAACATATGTGTCATCAATTCATCAATATGTCAGAGGAAATTTTGTAAAGCAGAATTCCAATTTCCCATCTTATAGTATGATTTTCTGCCTTTGATCTGTATGTGTGTATGTTAATTTGCTTATTTTTTAATTTATATTCAGGAAGAAAAAAATATTTTTAAATGTGAGATTGTGTTAGTTCACCTGAATAACATGTCACAGTGTAGAACATTCTTGCTCAGAGTAGAAGATTAGTATAGACTTGTTATACAAATAAAGAAATAAAACACTGGCACAGGGCCTTTCTTCAGATGTTTTTATTGACAACAGACCTTCCTTAGTTTTAATGGCGTTCATGATCATTATGGCGTTCATGATTATTATGGTGCTACTCCTGTGCAGAGCTTTGGCATCAGTTCCTTCCACTTTTGGCATTCTGCTAAATGTTGATCTTGGTTATGTTTGATCCAGGTTACCACAGTTAAAAAAGGAAATGTGAGATCCTATATATAACCTTCTACATGTTTATAAAGTGTCAGGCTCTTAGGTTAAAGCTTAAGCAAGGATATTCCTTAAAACATTTATATTCCCCAAAATCTTAACCATTTTTTCTTAAATGTCCCCCTCTGTTCTTCCAATAAAATAGTTTTCTGGCAATTTTGGCATTTTCATGATGGCTCAAGAACCTTACAGAATGCCTGCACATGAGGTTGACCATAAAGAGTTTAATTAAAGGGTAAAGCTCCTGGTTGAGTGTTTCTTATACACTGCTGAACGATTACATTTTGGGAGGGTAATTAGTGTGAAAATTTCTCATTGATATTTTTGGTCACCTTGGGAAAATTTCAGACTTGCTAAAGATATTAGTATGTATGTTCTATTCATGGCATTGTTGTTCTTATTTTTGAAATGATTACATCCCAATTACTTTTTTTCTTGCTTTAAACTTAATTTTAAAGGTTCAAAATCTTTCTTAAACTTTAACAGAATAGTTGTTTTGAGAATGGGTTATATGCTTGGCTTATATAGTATTGCAATATTTATATGTCTTATGTGACAATTTGATAAATCAATAACCACCCCAATATACAAGTGGCTTTCATTTACAGAACCATGCCCAGCTTAAAAAGAAGCAGCAGGCCGGGCGCGGTGGCTCAAGCCTGTAGTCCCAGCACTTTGGGAGGCCGAGACGGGCGGATCGCAAGGTCAGGAGATCGAGATCATCCTGGCTAACCCGGTGAAACCCCGTCTCTACTAAAAAATACAAAAACCTAGCCGGGTGTGGTGGCGGGCGCCTGTAGTCCCAGCTACTCAGGAAGCTGAGGCAGGAGAATGAGGTGAACCCGGGAGGCGGAGCTTGCAGTGAGCTGAGATCTGGCCACTGCACTCTAGCCTGGGCGACAGAGTAAGGCTCCGTCTCAAAAAAAAAAAAAAAAAAAAAGAAGAAGAAGAAGAAGCAGTGCATATTGGCAAAACATTTCAATTTCAATAAGTAAATCTTGACTGTGTTGTTCCATCATAAAGTACCCATGCTAATTTGGGTTAATATTAGTCTTTCTCTTGTTAATTTTTTAGCATAAGTATTGTGAAGAAAGTGACTAATACAGTGACACTCCCAATTTATTGATAAAAATTTAACTTTAATTTCCCTTTCATTGGTTAAATTATTGCTGAAATTTGAATCAAATCTGACCTTTCTTTCCCAATTGGCAGCACAGTGATTAATACACACAACACACACACACACACACACACACACAGAGCACATATCTATTTTGACAGTAATGATAAAAGACAGCATATTTGGTGCTTTCATTTTGCCTTTCTTCTGTCTTCCTTTCTTGCTCAAATCCACAATCCAAATCATTACAGTGTTCAACTCTAAAGTAAACTAAAGAAATAAGAAACAGTATGAATATAAAGCGAGATAGCAATTATTTTACTTACTATCTTCATGGTAAATAGTTTACAGCATTGTTGATTAATTTTCTGTAGCTTAATTTGCAAACTATTGACAGCATTTACTAAATGCTACCCACAAAATTATGTTTAAAATAGTATTTCCACTAAAAAAAAAGCTACAGTAACTTTTATTTTGTGCATTTGTATATAGTCTCGTCTTTCTCCTTCCATCCTTCAAACTGTGGCAGTTGAAATTTGGCCAGAGTATTTATTAGCTAAATGTTGAAGAAAAGATATTTGTTAAAAATACTTTGGATTATTTGCAGAAATGAAAGAAATTGAAACAGATCAAGATTAAATGGCAGTGGAAGAGTCCGGTTAGTTTGGTGAACAGAAAGCTGAAGTAGGGTTGATTTCCTGGCACTGCTTTCTCAGCAAAGAGAACAATTTTAATCAGTTACAAAAATATTTGTGATCCATATGTTCCTCTCTGCTCATTCCCATATGCCCATATTCTCTTTTATCTTGGTAGATGATGACTTTATGATTCAGGCATGCAAGAATAATACCTCACTGACTTTAGAGCTTGGTGCTATTTCAAAACGTGTCCTGGTAATTACGCACACACATATATCCAGGCTGTCCCCGCTTTGAGTTAGTTATGTGAATATCAGTTTGTTCTTTCTCTCTTCCTGGAAAGAATTATATCTTGCATCCTCCTACTGAGGCTGGAATAATGCATCTAAGACTTAGTTTTGGAAATTACATTGCTGTTCACCTGCTGAGTGAACTGTACAAATATGAGGGTCTTAAAGAGAAATCAAAAGAGTTGCCGTGATCGTTGGGAACTTCATTCAACTTGGGAAAAGTAAAACAGAATCCAGAATGCATTTCATAACCATCACTGATGCTTATGCTAAGACATATTAGATAACAGGCTTCTTAGTTAAATAGATTCTAATTTTTAAAACATGATGATTTCTATTTAATATTATTAGTTATAGTAGCTATGGTGAAACTGATCAAAATTGAAAAATTAAAATTACTATTGATTAGCAATCCAGTTTTGTCGTAAATGCATGTCTAGCTCTCAAAAGCCATATAATTTCCAAAAATGAAAGAAACATAGTTTAAAGTCTGATCATCCATCTTCATAAAACATGAATAAATCCAGAAACTATTGACTGTACAAATGATTGAATTTTCAACAGTTGTTTTCCCTTTGCACAACAAATGGCTTTGTAACCCAATATGTTATTAATATAGCCACAGTAAAATCCTGTAAGGAACCAGCTGTGCTCATTTAAACTTGGGAGAAGAGGGTAGCAAGGAGGAGGGAGAGAGGGTTTCTAACCTTCAAACTAAATAACTGGGATGCATTTAGTGTTTTCATAGACAGGCATATGTTCGAAGAGGTGTGCATGCTGTTGGATTTAGCCGTCGTGCACCAGAGTAGAGTTATAGGGAAAAGGAAGAGATGCAGCTTGATTTGGGCAAATATTATTAGGAGCCCGTCTCTGTGTTTGCATTCAAGCTGTCTTTGCCGCTGCTCCTGTAGGAGTTGTGAGAAAGAGAAAGTGCACATTATAGCATGGATTGTTTTCAACAGGCTTGAAGTTTGCAAATCTGTTGAATCCCTCTGTCAGTGTTTCTTCGCTGTCAAACAGAATGCCCAGCTGGCAGTGGCAATCCCGATGGGGAGGGAGGGCTGTGGATAGATTGTGTTCACCCTGCAACAAGAATATTAGGCATTCTTCTTCCCAAACTATAAGTGGAGAGAAAAGAGCTTTCTCAGCCATGCCATTATAAAAGTTTTCTTCTTTCTTTCTTTTTTTTTTTTTTTAACTTTCATAGAGAATGTTTCATTTAATCAAAACCTTTCAGTGCACTTTATTCAGGTAACTTTCGTAAAGAGAGAAACTACAGCATTAAAATATATAATATAATCTGTAATTAAGATAAAGGCTTTGGTTAGAAAAAGGAGGCAAAACTTTTGCTCATAGGTGATCCTAATTCTCATTGGGGCAAACACACAAGCTTGTTTTTTTTTTTATTATTTTTTTTTTAATACAAAGTGCGAGATTTCACTAAAAAAGGTTAAAATTGAAGTGAGTAATCTTCGGTGCATAATGCAATTGTTAATTTTAGCTCCTTGCGTGGGTGCCGTTCTGACTTGAACAGCCGGCTGTAGCCTTCATTAGAGAAGAAGCAGGCAGTTTGAGACAGGTGGAGCTGGATCAAGCTGTGAACGTGATTTGCTGGAAGCTGGTCATTAGTGTTAGAAACACCGTCTTATTTATTTCATCCTTCACCCTACCATGATTATTGCAATTTTATTATTTACTTTTCATCTTTTTTCAGGTTGACGATGTGTCACACTGTGTAAGGGAATCGCATGGAGATGGGCATTCCGAACTGTTAATGGGGACATGGGACTCCAGTTGTCTCTGATCACTTGTGTGGATTTTCCTGGCGTAGAACGACAGAAGCCGCTAGTAAGTCGCCAAGACCTACAGCAGGAATTCTGCACGAAAGGTAAAGGTCTTGTTGTCTGGCTGTCATCTCATCTGTATTTTAGATTTATTATTATATAAATGTGCCTGCTTGTATCCAGCAGTTCACTGAATGTGACCATGACAGGATCTGTATCAGAGACTCATTTGGCTTGTAGTTTGGAGAATTAGAGCTCAATTTGTTCACTCCATTTTAAATCTGGTCACGGTCTGTTTTTTACTTAAATGCTCTGAAAAATGAGTTAGGACAACAGAAGTCCCCTACCCAATGCACTGAGAAACAAGCTGTTTGCCAGTGGAAAATGGAACTTTTTATTTCATTAACCACACATACTGAGTGTCACTGAAATATAAGAAATCCGTCAGAATGCACTGGATGAAATATCCTAAAACCTCCCAAAACCTGAATGCATTGCTTACTAGTCACTTTACAGACTCAAGCTACCATCCTGTTGGAAAACTTCCTTTTACATTCCCACAATCCTTTGCCGAATAAGCCTGTGTATTTTAAAGATATCATTAGATACCATCTGTTTTGTCATGGTAGATTTTAGCGAAATTTCTGTGGTTTAGATTTTTCTCACGCTTCCTATTTTTAGTTGGAAATAAAGTTACTGAATTAGTAAATGGTAATTGAACACTCTCAAAGAAACATATTAAAACTCTTATTTGTCCAATAATAATTACCATTGTAATGACTGGGAATGAGACAGTCATTGCTTGGGAATTTTTTGTTAAAGAACTAACTTTCTAAGCTACAGCGCCTCTCTCTCCTCCTTCTTCTTTCTCTTTTCTTTCTTCTTCTTCTCTCTTTCCTCCTCCTCCTTCCTCCTCCTCCTCCCTCCTCTCTTCTTTTTTTTTTCTTTCTATTTTTCTCACAGCTTAAAAAAAGTGAGGAGGAAGTAAATGCTAAATTATTCATGAGCCTCATTTGACAGCACATCAGAAGGGGAAGTGTCAGGGGTTTTATAAAGGTAGGGAGAAATAAAATAATAACAGATTTTAACTCTGAAAAGCCATTTCCAGTGTCTGTAGTCTATTGTGAGCATGGAGAAGTAGAGTTTAGTTGGGATAGCTTCATTAGAGCTGCCTGCCAAAGACTCCCTTCCACAGGATCTTGTCGCACCAGCAACGGACAGGAGTTTGGGAGAGAGCTTACGTTTTTAATAACGTAGCTGTCAGTTCGAAACCTGGAAATGTTGACCCTGAAAGGTTTATTGCCAAAATTAGATACCACATTTATGCTGAATTGTTACCTTTTCAATAGATTTTTTGCCCTTGCAGACTACCGTATTCCTTATATCTAGGGAAGCATGTCTATGTTTGGAACCTGCAAATAATTTTTCAGTCATCTTAGAGATGCTGCAGAACATCAGTACCACATCTTGAGTCAGAAGTCGAGGGTCATTTTTTCAAAAGTTGGAGAAATATTCTCTTTTGTTGCTTCTATTCTAGTGGAGAATCGGGGACTGGTAGTTGTGTGGGAGTTAGGTGTCTCTAAGATTTGTTGACCCATTTTGATGGCAAGGTGTATTCACAAGTGTGTAGAAAGGGGGTGTGGATGGGACAACTGTATCTGCCTCTTGTGCATGCCTTGGGTACTTGATTTCACCTTATTTTTTCCCCCTTTTGTATAAAATTCTCAAAATTGCTCATTTGGATTTGAATATGAAAGGAGAAATGAAATATCTAAAGAATGATAGTAAATACCTTACACTGACTTCATTTTCTGATATCTTAACCTTCTAGGGCATAAAATCTTGTTATTTTAATTTGCACCTGGGAGAATGTCTGAGCAAGGAGACCTGAATCAGGCGATAGCAGAGGAAGGAGGGACTGAGCAGGAGACGGCTACTCCAGAGAACGGCATTGTTAAATCAGAAAGTCTGGATGAAGAGGAGAAACTGGAACTTCAGGTGAGTGAGCATGAAGAGCCCCTGACTCTCATACAACTGTGTGCAGATCCCTTCTTTTATTTTCAGAATACTTTAAAGATTTATTTTTTAAAGAGTTTCACTAGTTGTATCATTAGGAAATGCTAGTCTCCTACTTTTTTGATTTTTGTCACTTTTTGTCCTAACCCAACCATGCTCTAAAATGTGTTTTGTGGGGAAAAAGTCATAGGAAAGTATTTATTTTCTGAATTTGCACACAGCATCCCCTTACCAATTTCCAGAACACCTCAAGTGTACATGGAGGGCTTCTCCCAAGGCAGCTTTAGACTAGCTGAGTTTTAAAAATGAATTTGCTATTCTGTGGAAAGATGAAGACTCAATTTATGTTAAACTAAGAAAAATCAAAGGCAGGTGTTCCTTTGACTTTCGTGGGCATGCTAAGGCTCAAATCTTATTAGCAAACAAGCTAAACCCTAGAATTCCCAGCCAAAGAGAGAATACTAGAAGGAGGAAGAAAGACTGGGAGTGATTAAAGGAAATGAAAAAGTGTTGTGAAACACATCATGGTTTACAAGGGAAAGAGATTTGGTAGAAGGAAAGCAAACTGCACTTACAAAAAGCTTGTAAGTACTGATTTTCTTTTAACTAAACTACGGAAGTGTTAACTCTTTATATACCAACAGTTAACAAAGGCAGATAACTGCATGATGGCCAAAAGACTTCAAAGCTGGCTTTTCCTTTTCCCCTTTCCAATAGTTGCTATAAAGAGAAAAGAGCTAAAAGTTAGTCAAAAGATTTTTAAAGCTAGGGAAGGAGGAGTCCTCCCTAATGTTTGTGATGTTCTGTTGCTATTATTATTGACTTCTTTACTGTAGCCAGTAGTGACATTTTTCTCTCTTTCTTTCTCTCTCTCGGTTGTTGGTTTACTGTTTGTTTTTGTTTGTTTTATTTTATTTTGTTTTATTTTCTTTCCAACATACAGAGGCGGCTGGAGGCTCAGAATCAAGAAAGAAGAAAATCCAAGGTAGGCTTCTTAATATTCTAAGTAGACCTGATATCATGGGTATAAATTGCATATTTTATATCAGAGTTAAAAGATTTGCCAGCAGTTCAGATGATTGTGTCCAGATATTGTGGGGGATCCTGGTTGTACTGGTGCTGGCTGTTCCTGATGGGATTGTGTTTATGCATGTCTTACTTTCTGGCACTGTATATTTTAATTAGAGGATGTAGTGTTCAAATACCTGTAAATGTATGTATTTGATCCTGTTTTCGCACATAGAGATTTGACAGTACTTTACAAAACAAACGACCACTTGTTTTGTTTTTATTTTAAATAAAATTTAGAGTAGATGTTTTATTCTCACTACTTGATTTCTGCCTTGAAGTAAACAGATACTGCTGTTTAGTACATACTCTTCATCCTTTTAATTATCTTCTCAGTCAAATCTCCTGCAAACTTAGTTTTAGTAGAAATTAATTTTGTCATTTTTTCCTCCTGATATTTTCAGGAAATGGCAGCAATTCATTCTTCATATGTTCCCAATGTGACGCACACAATTTACTAAAAGTATTTTTTTAATTTATCTGTTCACATTCCTCTTTACTTCCATCACCATCAATATAGAGGTATGATGCTTAGAGCCAGTGTAGACAGTACTGATTGGCAGACTTGAAGTTTGGTTTTTAAAATCTCATTTGGGGAAGTCATGTAAATGTGGAGATGATTTGGCAGTATGAGAATGTTTCCTGTTTGTTTCCTTTATTTTCCTTTCCTTCCCTTTTGTTTCACCCCTCCTAGTCAGGAGCAGGAAAAGGTAAACTGACTCGCAGTCTTGCTGTCTGTGAGGAATCTTCTGCCAGACCAGGAGGTGAAAGTCTTCAGGATCAGGTATATCCCCTTGTCATTATCATTAATTGCATGAACGGGATCCACCTTTGTGTGCATGACTCTTAATTTGGTGTTAAACAGTGTTTTGGGGGAGAAAAATATAATTGAAGAAAATAATTCATTTTTTGGCTTCATCCCTTGCTTATTCAACATTCTAAAATAGTTTAATGGTTTGTCACAGAGTATTACATTTGTTTTTTTCCAGACTCTCTGAAAACTGCAAATGGAAAGGAATTCAAAAGAATTTAGATTAAAAGTTAAATAAAAAGTAGGCACAGTAGTGCTGAATTTCCTCAAAGGCTCTCTTTTGATAAGGCTGAACCAAATATAATCCCAAGTATCCTCTCTCCTTCCTTGTTGGAGATGTCTTACCTCTCAGCTCCCCAAAATGCACTTGCCTATAAGAAATACAATTGTTGGTTCATATGAAACTTAGGAAATAGTGAATAAGGTGCATTGAACTTTGGAGAAATACTTTTATGGCCTTTGGTGGAGATTTCTCAATACTGCAAAAGTTGTCCAGAAATGAATCTGAGCTGATGGTGACTTTAATATTATTAATCTATCACTGCATATTTTTACCCTTATTTTTGCTCCTTCCAGCAACATTAGTAGGTTATAAAAATTTAAATTTCAACAAAATTATTTCGTGACAAAATGGGAAACTTCACATCATACTTATTTTTGTTTGCCTTTTAGGCATCATATTAGCTTTTATAAAAAATGGTCTTGCTGCTGAAATTGTACTTATTTTATCAGAGGCTGGGAGCAGTCAAGACAAAAGTAAAATGGTTTACCTGAGCCCAGGGGAGGGAAAAATTGATTAAGATATCATTATTTTTGTTTGGTTTGGTTTTGCTTTTTTCTTTTTACTTTAATTGAAATACTCTGAATTCCCCTCATGGAAACAGAGAGCATTGAGAGCACTTTCTTTAAAAGGACCAAAAATAAATTCCTAATAGATTTTGTCCTAAGAATGTGTGTTTTTTTTTTTCTAGCATCATTTTCTCAACACGCCACTCATGTCATAAGGCATGGACAGGCTATCTTTCAGTGGCCATTACTGTGTTTCGTACACATGCTTTATTTTACTTGGGCTCTGAGAAACGTGTGGCTTTCCTTCAGCATTTTATTTGTGCTTCTATTTTTAATGGAGATTGAAAAGGGAGAATAATGTGAATATCATGGCTTATATTATTAAATGTTGATTGATGGCTTGTAATGTACCGCACACAATATATGTTAACTCTGCAGAATGACAGACCCTGTAAGAAGTAATGCCCCAGTTGTCCCCCACTCCTAATGCCAGGCAGAGAAGGACAGCCTTTATAGACTTAATCTGCTTTTTGTCCCATTTGAAAAGGTACCAGGAGGAAATTTTTTAAGGGATCTTCTGTATCATAGTGCCCACTCTGGACCTAAGTCTAGTGTCTCCATACAATTGGTGCAGAGAAATAAGGTGTAAATGGTGCTTTGTTCCTGCTGGTTCCAAGCTCAGAAACCAAGACTAGCTTTGTAGGAGAGAATGAGAGCCTGCAAGCTTCTCTTTGGATTGGCTGAGGAGTGGTGGGAGCAGGGGGCTGATAGAAAACATCCAGACACACACATATAAGCAAGTGGCCGTGCTACCTTTTTAGAGAATAAAGAAACAGACTTTTGAGTTTATATGCAATGCCTTCATTAGGTACCACCGGCACTTACAAAATGTGCGGACTGAATCCCAGAGAACACTGGCAGAAGTATACAGTGTATGGATTGTATCGCTTCCCCAATGTTTGTAAATCCACAGTATTTGGAAAACTGCCTTCATTTTCCAGTGTGGGAAAAACTCTTGCTACCTGTATTACTTGATCTCAGACCCATATCTGATGGTTCAGTCTGTCCTTAAGTTAAAGGAATTTTGCTTTTCTAATGTTATACTATTTACCTATCAGTGTATTACTGCAACTTGAATCACTCTTTTACTGTTGTTGGATATAAACTTATCCTGTACCAATGTATTTATTAACACTTGTATTTTATTATTGAGCATATCAATAAAAATATTAAAAAATAACAGATTGTTTTTTACCAACTCTATAGCACTTTTGTGTGTTCTTTCAACACCGTAACGTATATGCATAGAAAAGATAATTTTTTTCCTGAGTATAGCATTTGTCAACACATGCCATCAATTTGTACATTTTTTTATGGTGGATATTCTTTAGCCTCTGCTCATGCATTTATAATATATGTCCAACCCTCTATGATTTTAGATTCATACATACAGAGGCTGGATGTTTCAGTCAGTTTTGAAGAAGCGATGAGATCACCTTCATGGCCTGGGAGCCCTTAGTTTCCCTTGAAGATTAACTGTCAAACTGAATCTTCCCCACCCCAGCCATGTCTTCTGGACCAGAAATGTCCCAGTGATTTCTTTAGCAAGTAGAAGCAAATCCTATCCCTAGAACCTGCCTGAACCTTTGCATATGAAGACATTTCTGTCCCAAACTGCAATAAATGACTCTATAATCAAATTACACTCAGTTTTTACAAAGTTTATATATTTACATCCCCAGGGAAAACACGTTGAAGTTGGAAAACTCAGCTAAGATATCTATGATGAAAGTATGTTTTATTTCATCATTTATATTGTGTGACTTTATAAGCATAGTGAAACAGGGAGTTCACAATGGAGCCCCTTCCAAAAAAGAATCTTAGCTTTGGAGAACTTTTCTTTATGTTTGTTAGCTTGGCTAGGTTTACTGAGAACCATTAAGAATCCCAAATTATGAGGGTACAAGCATCAATTTAGTCACATGTCATGTGAGCATTAGTTTAATTTTCAGTGAGAGACATTATTAGTCATTGGGATTATTTTTTTCCTACATCATAAATTTTAATGTCACTAGTGGAAGAAAGCTTTGCCATCAAATGATCTCTTACATAAGAATAAGTGGGCTTAACGTTGGTTAATTTGTCATAGTTTTAATCATAGCATAGGTTTTTCATAAAACTGAAAAACATGATTTGGCTCATTCTTCTTCAAAACGGTGAACGTACTATCAATCAAATGGCTGATACATGTGAGTTAATGCAAAATAATCTATTTTCAGTGCAAAATAGATAAGAATAAAAATGGATCCAGTCCCAATGCTATAAATGGTCAATCTTATATCAAACATCATTTCAAGAGAATATTATATTTTGGAAAGGACTAACTGATGTTAAAATAAAATAATATTAAATATATATTATTTATGAAAAATATGATTTTACTTCCTACCTTTTCTAAAAGGCAATGCTTATTGTAACTATACATTATAATGATTTATTAATGGTATTTATAAACAATTATAATAAGTTTATGCCTATAATTCCTGCAATTATGTAGTCTGCTTTTCATTGTAGTAGAAATCATTGTTGACCTGGGTCTAGAATCGAGTTTTTATTGCAAATTCGGTAATAGAGGCTTTCTTTATGTCTGTTCTATTTGTAATTATGATTCCTAGTATATGTCTGTCTTTGTGCCAATTTCCCCTTATAAGGAATTATAGAATAGAACTACAGAGTCCTTCTTTTTTTTTTTTTTAAATACAATGGCTGTGATGCGAGCTTACCAATAAAGAAATTTTTTCTAGGTGTTTAAAAATAAACCCGTAGAAAAAAAATAAGTATTGTGATCTACAGGAATTCAGCTTGGTTAAGGTTAATATTCTTGAGGCAAAGTTTTAGTACTAGATGTTCCTTATGACCTCCCATTGACTCCTGAAGATTAAGTCATTTTAAAGGGCAATTAATTTTCTGACAGGTTTGATTTTTACCATTTAAGAAAAAAAATCTGCACCTGGTTTTCATTTTTCTATACTTCATAAACTCTATGCAAAATGGGAGCCAGACAGAGATTATTAAACCTGGCCCTAAATTATTATATTTTTTCCCCAACAGGAATCAATTCATTTACAGCTTTCCAGTTTTTCCAGCCTGCAAGAGGAGGATAAATCTAGGAAAGATGACTCTGAAAGAGAAAAAGAAAAGGATAAAAACAAAGATAAAACCTCTGAAAAACCCAAGATCAGAATGTTATCAAAAGGTGAATGTGAAAATGTTTCCTTAACTTACTCAATTTGGGCACACACGTAATCACAGAACATATTCTAGATTTCAAATGCATATTCACCTCCCACCAAACCCTGCATATAATTCTATACGTGTACGTATCTGTGTGTGTGTAAAAAATGTGAACTTGATTTTCTTTCTGTTTATAGTGTCATTACTTGTGTTGCTAGACAGGTTATTTTTAGGATCACATATTTCTTTGGATTCACATTTTAATCTTCTGTTTTCAGTGACAAGCTTGTACAAGGAATAAATATAAATCTTCCCTAAATTTAGGTTTCTTGGATCGATTAACTTGGATTGGTGAACAGTAATGATACCCAGTTTGATACTCTCATGTTTATCTTAAAAGGCAGAGAGTGGATTAGCAATTCTCAGTTCATAAGTGATATGGTCCCCAAAGTACAGATGTATACGTCAGTGTAATACATGATTCACATTTTATCTGGCACAGAATTTAGTCTCTGCACCATCTACTATCACATAATGTTTATTTAAGAAATACACACTTCTACTTCAATACCAAATCACTGTCCAAAAAAGTCATACCTTTACAAACTGAAAACCTACAATCCAAACGGTCCAAATTTTTGCCATACCATTGTATAAAAACAAAACTAAGTTGAAATGAAGATTACCATGAGTAAACAGTCTTGCCGTAGACTTAAACAAACAAACAAACAAACTGGGCAGCTGGGAAATAATAGAACATCTGGTCAACTGAGGAATGACAACCGCCTCTAACAGTTATGTGTTCTATAACCATACATCTACTTATAATTGTTTTTTCTGCTGAGGAATATCTAAAATCCAAGGTGTATATGACAGTCAAGAAGTTCAGGTTTCTAAAACAGTTTTAGAAATTAAGCTTTGGACAGCATTAGGATATGTAAAAGTCTTGGGAATATTTAGTGTCCTGTATTTTGTACTGATTAATAGGTAGTCTCATTAGAGAACATTCTTTTTTTTTTTTTTTTCCGCTTTCTTTAAGAGAAAAAGGGTTCCATGGGATCTCAAATCTTGAGAGCTCTCTCTTAGGTAGGAGTTCTGTCATGTGGGGTTTGTGCCCTTGCAATTTACAATGCAGGATGAACACATGATATTTGACTCCACCTCTCCCCCATACCCAGACTGTGCCCACTTCCCCTTGTATGACTTTTGGATCTTCCCATAGTCAGGATTTATTTGGGTGTTTTCAATCCCTGAATCTAATTTTCATCCTGATGTTATATTGCCAGGTTGCTAGTTTTGAAACATGTATTTTTATACCAACAGCTTCACCTAAAATTTATCTGAGCAGGGGGGAAGCAGGATAGGTTGGGGAAACCTTTTCCACCCCACCTTTCCACCATCATTCCCGACAACTCCGTCCTGCTATTTGTTTCAGATTGCAGCCAAGAATACACGGATTCTACAGGCATAGACTTACACGAGTTTCTGATTAACACATTAAAGAATAATTCCAGGTAAATTATTAAATAAGCCTCTTATTTTTAGAAGGATCAAATAGAATATTACAATCAAAGTTATTAATCCAACACTTCTAAGAAAGCCATTGTAAAATGCAGATACCTTCCCTGATGTCTTAAACTATGTCCTGCATTTTTTTTCTGCTAATGGTTTGCATGTTTACTTTTTATGGAGAGTCTTAGTAACTGGGTAGTTACCCAATTAATAAATTGTAGTTTAACAGTTCTGCTTTTGGGATCACAAAGAGATACTGGCTGGGGGAAAAATAGTGAATAAAAATTATTGTTGTCAAATAAGCCAATTATGTTTTAATGCAGCTGTGTATTCATTTACAGTCAATACTTGGCCTTTGATTTTTTCCAGTTTCCTATTTATTTGAAATATACTACTTATTTGATGTGTTTTTTGATCCTAGTACTTTGCATGTCATAATTAACATTAAGACTACAAAATTTAGATATTTCAATATACTTCACAAAGGAATACTCTTAAATAATGAAATAATTTGTAATGAATGAAATGAAATAATATGTAAATGGTCAGCATATTCCGAAGAAGAATTAGGTATAAGTTTGTAGCAGCATACATTAATCTTTTCCATACATTTAATGAATTCTTTAGGTTTTTGGAAGTCGGACATACATAAAATCTTTTACATTTAACATTTATTTTGCAGGGACAGGATGATACTTTTGAAAATGGAGCAGGAAATTATCGATTTCATTGCTGACAACAAGTACGTGAAACTGCAATGCTGGTTAATTTGATGATGTATCCTACTTTGGTACTGGAGTTAAATTATCCACTCTGGAAAGATGTAGGGATAGATAAAACATTGTTTAATATGTTCCTTGATTTGTTAAATGGAGACTTTATTGGAGTTAGGAACTATATGCTGATGAGAATTGTTGCTTGGACCCTGTGTGCTTCTGCTTGTTAAATTCCTCACAAAATGGCTATAAACAGTGGGCCACTGATTAGCATAGAGTAGCTGTAACAAGAAGAGACCCTTTTCATTTTTATTATAGTTTTTTAATGGGCTCCAGCTGGCTGCAGTCAGTTATGGCTGAAAATAATTGTGCTGCTTCAGTGTAAACCGTGTAACGACACCTCTCCATATAGACATCTGCAATCACGTATTATGTCACATCATTTGTCCTGTGATAAGGTATCATGGACTAAAATGCAATACTGTCCAACAGACATGACATTCTATTTGGCAAGAGAAATGTGCAACAATGAAACAAAGATGCTTATTATAGCATAATCAATACATCTGTAATAAGTAGAAATTTTTTCTGGAAATTAGGACCTTAAGTGATGCCAGAAATGCAATAGGCTTAGTGGTTTAGATGGCAGAGAGATAGTTTTGTGTGTATACTTGTAAAATGTACTATGGGCAAAAAATGAAAATGCTGATTCCACTTTTTCTTGAATTATATTCCAGTAATCATTATAAAAAGTTCCCTCAGATGTCATCGTATCAGAGGATGCTTGTCCATCGAGTGGCAGCTTATTTTGGATTGGATCACAATGTGGATCAAACAGGAAAATCTGTTATCATCAACAAGACCAGCAGCACCAGAATGTAAGCCCCATCACTGTACTTATTTAGCGTTTTCTTCTTCTCCTATGGATTCATTTATTAGATCACAGTATAAAATTCACAGTACATGACATTTAAAATGTGCAATGTTATTTATCTCTTGCTCTTATCAGAAGTAGTGTGGCATTTATCTGTAGATGATTATCTGAGAACCAAGAAAGTTTATAAAATTCAGAAAATAAAGTGGATTTATTTCCTGCTCTTTTACATAGTTCCTGAAACATAATTCTCTTTCTTCCATCAGTACTCTGTGAAATTACAAACAAAGCTGTGAAAACTTTTATGTCAAAATATAACTTAAATTAAAAACAACAGATATTTTTAAATGAACATGACATACACAGAATAATTGTTATTTTCTTTCTTCTTTCTTCTGCTTTTTAGACATCTATCTAACCTAGAGGCAGAAGTCCTGCCTCTAAAACCCAATTCTACTTACTAGTTGTGTGACTTGGAGCAAGTCATTTAACATGTGCCATCTCCATTTTTTCACCTGTAAAATGAGAGTTTTGAGCTACATGAAACATCTAAGACTTAGTTCTAAAAAGAGAATGACAAGTTTTTTCCCTTTAAAGTAATTGTTTGTTTTTATCTTAATACCTATTCATTGTTTCTTTGAGTCACCAGAAGCATAATAACATGAGTAGTCATTTGCTTTGAAGCTTGGAGCTGTTTTTCTTGAACCTATATATCTGTTGAGTACAGTACAAGCCACTTCTATAACAAAAGGCATGTTAAACTAAAAAAACGGCCCACAGAAAGCATCCATTTTTATAATTTTCTTTTTTCACAATGTGCTTGGTAAACTGTAAATTGCGTGCTCTTTAGGAATGTTAGTGAAGGGAGCTTTTGTGTCAAGCAGAGTATCATGGTTACAATACTCTATATTTTCTGCTCACCAGAGTTTGGGACAAGTGGGGATGGAGATGAGGCTCTTTCTCAATTCAAGCATCAGTTTGTGCTCAGCAGAGGTCAGGGGAAAGTCATAGTGAAGAGAGCACAAACTGGGTGATCTGGGACCAAGCATGGCTATTATTATTATCTCAGGGACAGTGAGCACTCCACTTCTGTGGGCTTCAAATTACTTATATATCTGCAGGATAGTTTGAACGGAATCATGTTTAAGGGTCCTTGAAGTTTCAGAACCATTCAGTCCTGTAGTTGCATTCTACTGTGTTAGCAAAACACATTTTAAAAATTATCAGCTTCCTATTTTACCTGATTGTTTACACATGTGCCTCATATTTGAATAGTAGTAAAAATTAAAGATAACTTTTAAAATCCTTTATATCTTCCCTCTCCATCAAATACTCTTTGTTGTTGTTATAGTTGTGTTGTTGTTTCTTATTCTTCATTTTTTTAATGGCTTTTAGATATCATAATGCAGGGACATGCTGACTGCAAAATAGAAAAGCAGTTGACTACTTCCTTTTGATTTTTTTCTTCTTCTCTGTCTATAAAGTCATAGCAAACATGGAAAACTCCATAGTTCAAGTATATTAAATATGATACAGTTTCAACTGGTGGATAGTAGATTTATTTTTAATTCACACCAATTTTGCAATCACATAGTCATAAATACTAGTCCATATGTTTTAGACATGTTCCCTTGGAGAATGGCTTTGAGAAAATTAAGCATTATATCAAGACTCCTGGTCAACTTTGAATGCTGGTTCTAAACCTGATCTGCCCAGTATGGTAGCCAAATATGGCTATTTACATTTCGATTCACATTTATTAAATTTATATAAAATTTAAACTTTAAAATTCAGTTCCTCTATCAGGTGAGCCATATTTCAAGCAGCTATTGGATAGAGCAGATGTGGAACACTGATATGATTTTAGAACTTTCTATTGATCAGCTCTTTTTAAATCTTTGTGTTTCCTGCAAGTTCCAAATACCACTGGAGAACATAATTTCTCCTTTAAAACTTTTATTTTCTAGGTAGTAGGTATCATATTACTAGAATTTTTCACTTCTGGAAGAGTGCCAGCCTTTTTTTTTTTTTTTTAATGGCCATTTAAAAATAGACTCCATATGTTTACACCTTTAGGAAGAGTTAGAAGTAAGTGTGTGCAGAGAACACCCTCTTGAAGGTACAGTTGCTACAACAGGAAGACCAGGACTCAGCCTCTGGCTAACTCCTTACTCTTATACACCACCATTTAGAGACCCCTTCATGAGTCAAAGCAAATCATGCCTAAATAAAAAACGCAAGTAACTGTATGTCATGGACTTTTAAGGTATTTACTGAAGTATTGAGCTCAACAATGTTCAATTCACAGCTGTCAAGTTCTACTGTTCTATTCTAACTACACTGACCATCCTCTATTTGAGTGGCTCTTGAGGGATGGTGGTGGCTCATCCTCTATTTGAGTAGTTCTTGAGGCTGGAGTGGATAACTGATGTATTTTAGCACACGGAAAAAGAGGATGAATTAAATTTCTGTATCCAAATAGGAACAAATCACAGTTTTCAGAACCTGAGTCATTGTCATCAATTTTAGTGAAAAGAAGTGTTGTTTTGTGGAAAATTATGGTTCGATTTTAAAAGTCTGTTGCCATGCTCTTTGGGGTTGAAGTTCAAAATCGGACATTATACCCAAAACATTCTATTCAAGTTCTAGGTGTCCTGGTTTTTTGGTTTTGTGAAAAATTTCAGAATTGTCTTATCAGGGCAATCAACATGTGTTGGTCAGGAGAACCATATTAATTTCAAACTATTTCTGGATTGAAATGTCTTCATTTATTTAAAGGAGACAATACTGAGATGAGAGTTCCATGTGAGTTTTGTGTTTGGGGAATACTTTCTCAATGTCTAGAGTTTTAATGCTACTCCAATGTAAACACATGAAATGCATATTTTGATGACACTGTAGCCTGAGAGAAATGCAGAAAAATGTGGATTGAGGGTATTTTTGTTTACTAAAAGGTAGAGGGAAAAAAAACCTTCCTTTTATATTTTTCTTCTTTAGTGACACTTCAATACTACTCTGACATTTTTCTTCTTCAGTGACACTTCAATACTACCCTGACATTGATGTTTAAATAATTGTAACTATTTCAGCTCCTTATTGGTTAGAATTTATTTCCCAGAATTCTGATTTTCTAGGTAATAGGCAGTTGAAGTAACTATAGAATGTGACTTGAGAAGGTTAGGTTTTTCATGGAGAAGAAAGAATTTCACATGAAGTTCAAAATATTAAGATCATAACAATATACTCTGTGAGGATTACACATGTGTGTGTACTGCACTGACTTCTAGTATTTTCAATAATATACCCAGATATAATCTATCTGCTCTTTTATGATGAAAAAACTTATCTCAGGATATACTTCTGTTTGTTAAATATCATCCCTTACTTACACTAACATTGCCTACTGCTTATTCATTTCACCACTTTACGTCTTGTAATAATATACATTACATGAGGTAAATGTATATTATTACATTTAATACAAAAAAAACCTTTACAATATAATAATTAAAACTTCATTTTACAGAAGAAGAAAATTAGGCACAAACTGGGTTTTAATTTGGGGCTTACAGAGAAGCAATGGTTAGCATGACTGGGACCTAAACC
This sequence comes from Mandrillus leucophaeus, assembly GCF_000951045.1. Taxonomy (NCBI): domain Eukaryota; kingdom Metazoa; phylum Chordata; class Mammalia; order Primates; family Cercopithecidae; genus Mandrillus; species Mandrillus leucophaeus. Next base: position 190,073 of record NW_012107775.1, on the reverse strand, counting down.
AATGTATCTAATATCAAAAAGATGTTTTTAAATAATCTTATTCTCTTAAAACAAAAATACCCAGAAAATATTGAGCAGAGTCCTCAAGAAGAGTCCCTGGATTGGTTGAAAATTGTAATCCTTTTAAGTCCTTTGTTGTCTGATAGAAAACAGGGATTGATAGATAAGATATTTTTGAAGATTAACTCAGTGGTATCATTAAGTAACGGAACCTCCCTACAACTTGATAGGTCTTGCTAGATTTGCTGTGCTTATTACTGCCACAAGATGTGATTTTTTGAAGGAATTCATATATATATTAATTATATCTAAATATATATTTAGATATTATGCATAATATGATATATATTTATGTAATATATAATATATAAAGTTTAAATAAATATGAAGTTTAAATAAATATAAAAATTTAAGCTTTACCCCATTTCACGCTTTTATTCTAAGAATGAAAAAGCTACATTTATTAATTATGTTCGCAAGAGGGTGAACCTATTTATTTTGTTATTACAAAATTACTGCCACAGCAATCTGATTGTTCAACTCCATGGATTTGTGCCACATCTACAAGAGCATTAGGTGCAGTGAGAAGCAATGAGACAAGATGGAACGATAGTTGAAGTAAAGTCAACTGTCTATAGAGATTTTACATTAATACATTCCAGGTTTCTGTAAATCTTACCTGATAAGAGCAGAGATGTTATGTTTTTGCAGTCATATAATATACACAGACAAAACTTTCCAGATACTGAAAACACTTCCAGCAACTACAACTCACCAACAACAGACTTCAGGGTCGGTGATCACACAAAAAATTACGAGATAGGATTCTTGTCCTCAAACGTTTTACGCTATGGTTATAGATGGGGGAAGAACTTCAGAATCTCAGTCTTCTTAAAACTTGAAACATGTAGTGCAACTCTTTGTAGATCCAAAGTAGACACGTAACAGATATCTAGAGAATCGCTCCATAATTGAAGGAACACTGTATCAAATATCCAGCAGAACGTATATAGCAGATTCACTGGGGACTACCTGCCCATCCATTTCATGGTTCAAATAGGCATTTAGGAAGACTTTTAGAAAGGGTAAGACTTAAACAAACATCGTGAGGAGGGGGATACATGGCAAACTGGAGTATGGGCTGTAAATGAACATGAGATAATAATATCTACATTTTTGGAGCATTTACTAAGAGCTGGGCATTTTGTTGAGAGGGTTGTGTTAGGTTCTCACAGCCACCTAATGAAAAGGATTTTTTAAAATTATTTTTCTAACTTTACTGAAGAAATACGTACCGAAGGAAAATTAGTGAATTGTCTAAAGTCACACTGCTGCACAGTGGCAGCAGGATGCTAATTCAGGATATTTGGCCTCAAATCCAGGAGACTTTAAAATATTGCTGTACTGGCTGGAGGCAAATATGGAGACAATGATATTGTCAATGACAGTTGAAGGCTACATAAGAATGAATAGAATCTTGAAGGCGGGCAGCTCTTAGAGCTTTAGAACATGAGACTTGATGTGCATAACATGATACTTTCGAAAGACAGGTCTGGTATTGACTAATGGGATATATTCAAGAGGAAATGACCAAGAGTATAAAGACTTGGGTGAGTGCTGCTGTCACCAAGGCATGGGGCTGGAGTTTAGAATAACATTTATGAGAAGTAGGAAGTAATATTTGTGTTCATTTGGGAAACAGTTCAAGGTGGTACTGTCACCTGAGCAAACTGATGCACTTTAGAGAATTAGTAAAGGAAGTCACCTTTCCTCCACAGCACTGCATTTTTGTTGTTGCTCAGAGCTAACCAGAGTAAGAACAGATTTGTGTATGTGACCAGTAGCCTCCAACCACACCTTTTGGTCTACAAATTGGGTCTTAATAGCTGGGACTCCTCTAACATATGGAGTCTCTGAGTTGAGAGGCCCTCCATGTTGTGTTCCTTCACCTTTAGTTAGTTCCTTCACCTTTAGTTAGTTCCTGTCTTCTATCCCATTGTAGATTGCCAGAAATATGTTTTGCCCTGACACTTTTTATTTTTTGATGGAATTTTTTGTCAGCTGTCAGGTTAGGTGATGATGATGAATGAGACCCTTGCTAGGGTGAAGGTATTAGGGTCCATGTTATTTTGATATTATAAATTATAATTATAATGTATTTACTCCACATAATGTTACATTTTTTTATATTTAGGATTTACGCTAAAAATATGAATAGTGATCTTATCAAAATATTTTAAATGCCACAAATATATGTGTCTTTCTATGTAAGAAATTTTGCCCTTCTTTTTCTCTCACTTTCTGATCTTCAGTTTCTCTCTCTTTTACTCATTTTCTGTGTTTGGCACAAAGCAGTTTATTGTTGTTCTGTTAGATATATTTTTAACCTTCCTCTTCATCCCAGAGAAAGGATGCACACTTAGAGTGTGCCATTGGAGATTAGAAACCATCCTCTTGCACAAGTGTTTTTCAAAAAGCCAAGATCAGCCACAGGCAATGAGAATCCCATGTATATCTGAATGTTTTTGCATATGTCAGAGGAACTGTTTAACTCATCCCAGATAATTTTCATGTTAAAAGATTGTCATCTCTTGAACATTTTTTTCTCTTGTCTTTCACATCCACCCACTGTCATTGCCTCAAATCCCCTGCTCTGACAGTGCAGAGCAAAGAAAGGAAACAGCAAATCCACTGAAAGAGAGTGGATACAGGCCCTAGAAACTATGAAACAAAAATAGTGACCCAAAGGCATTGGTTTGAGGCTATACCTTAAGTGCCCAAGGACATAGCCAGTGATCCTGAGAAGTGTGAGCCTGGGTATTTTGCCTCGAGTGGTGAGTGGTGGGTAGTGACCATGGCAGTTCGTTTGTTGTATGTTCCAGAAAGGATGACTGAGTTGGCTGTTTAGTAAATCATAAAAGCCATGAAACTCATTCTAGAACTAAATAAAGCTTCTCTATAGAGCAATGGAGACCAATTGATTTTATTAAGAACCCCTGAAGTGATGGATAGTTATTACTACATCAGCAAGAAGGATCATGGGACTTTCCACTTTCTCAGTGGGTAGACCCAGACAACAGTGGATAGCAGTATGCCAAGGTCACAGAACGTCTGCTGTGCTTAGTTTTCTGAAGAGGCTAAAGCTGAAAATGAGAACCCTTGGTGTTTGGCCCTTAAGCATTTCACTCCCTGCAGGTGATTAAGTACATTTATAACAAAACAAAATAAAGCAAAACATGCTTTTCCTTCCATGTTTATTATATTTATCTTCCTTTGGCTGGGAATGTGCGTGGCTCTGAATAAACTGAGCAGCATCCTGATGTGGATGCTCCCTTAATCATCCCTGAAGAAGACCAAGCATCAATTTATTTAAGTGCCTCTTAAAAATCTATGAGTGGTTGGTTGGCATCCTGTCATTTCTAAACATGGTAAATTTACTCTGCAGTTTTTACAGGAACGGCAGTGAAAAATCATCTGACTAGTTGCCAAAGATCAGAAAACCTAAGAATCACATTGTTCTCAGGAAAACTATGAAACTATTTGCTGAGCAAGACACTTCGTTTTTTGATCTATACTCAGGCTCAAAATGAGACTTATTTGTTCACACTGGTCAAACTCCATGTCATTTTCTTCAAATATTATATTTTCTCCAAATTATTATTCTCAAATACCTCAGAGAATGTAAGATTCTGTAGATGACATAGGTAAATACCAGAAATATACCATAAGAAGGAACATAAGTTTGTGGTATTACTTTCCCTATTTGAAATTATTTATGGGCCTTTGTGTGTGAATGTATAATTAACTATTTTGGAAATGAAACATGTATATACATTCTATAACATAGTGTACTTCATATAACATTTTCATAGAGATTATCTGTGGAGTCATGATATGTTTAATAATTTTATTTATTTATTTATCTATTTTGCTCATGACATCCTAGGTAGATAAAGCTAAGCCATTTTACAGGAGAGAAAACTGAGATCCATCTCTGATCTTATCTAGTCAATTCACAGAAGACCAAGATCAAAATTCAGTGCTATTGTCACTCAGCCATGACTCCTGTCCTAAAGTTAGGGAAAGAGGAATTAGCATTAATAGGCTTAATACTCTCAAACAATGATGAAAAGTAAAGAGAAGTAAACCAAGCACTGTTCTTTAACTCGTACCTATTGATTCACTTATAAAAATTCAAATTTGCATTTTATTGCCTTTAAAATTGAGCAGAGAACCAAATTAAACAACATCAGTACTAAGATAGATGACAAAACCATGATGCCAAAGAAAAAAAAAAAGTCTCCAGAATCACCAGACACACTGGATTCATAATTGCCTTGGCATACTTAGAAGTGACACAAAACTCTGTTTCATGTTCTTAAATTATGTCAGATGAAAATCATTTCTCAAGTGTTCAGTACTGTGCTTTGAACATAAGAAGTATAGGCTATAGCACATGTTAATTCTTTTCATGGTTTATTTGAGGAGCCATGACAATTTTGATCAAAACTGTGTGTGTGTATGTGTGTGAATACAATAGTGTGTAACTACAAGAGTGTCTGTGTGTGTAAATACATATTGTGTTTCATACAGTTTAGAAGTTAAAAGTTCATCATATACATACCTACTGCATATAGTATTGTCCTAAATGTATAATAGTTTTGGAAGAATCAAGATTATTGTGACTCAATTTCCTCAATCTGCATCTTTGCTTGCTATAGGCAGCAGAATTATGCCCAGTACCTGAGGGTTTCCTTGTTTCTTATAAATCCTCCTGTAGGGCTGACAGTCATTTTTGCACTTATAGTTTTGGAAGTCTTAGAGAATACTTGTAGGTGAGAGTCTGGTTATGTAGAATGAATATAATAATAATAATAATAATATGTTTCAATGTTCAGTACAACTCTTCAAACAATAAATTGGAATCTATCAAGAGCAGAGCACATTTATGTAACACATTTTATCCCACAACCTGACTTCTTCCAATGTACAGTCCTTCAGGTACCACAGAATTCTCAGAGGAGCTTAGCCTTTAACTTCTCAAACTTTACTTCCCGCCTTCTGGACTTCAAGCCAGGAAAATGAAAAATATATACATATAGCTTTTATTTACACATACCAAAAATATTTGGCAATTCCCTATCAAGTAAACTACACTAGTAACTGTGCCTTCACTGGGATTGAAATACTGTATTTGCATATGGGCTTCAATGGAATACTTTTTTATACAACATCACAACGTATAAACGAAAAGCCTTTTGTCTCAAAAAACAACAACAACAACAACAACAATTATATTGAACAGTTTCCAAAGAAAACATCACTTTCAGAAAAATATGACTACCATATTTGGAAAAACACAGATCAATCCATTATTTGAGTATTATAATACAGATTATATCAATCCTACTTAAGGTTAACGCTAAGGAAAATTTTGAATCAATAATCATTGTTTTGCCTTTAGATTTTTTCTACTCAAAAAAATATGAACAGTGTAACAATAGTTTATAAAATTCATTAAGTGCATTACTAGTGCCTAGCACTGGGCTTGGTAGCTTACTTGCATTATTGTGCATCTATGTAATCCTCCCAAGCAAGTTAACTGTTATATTTTCTATTTTTTTTTACAAGAAACCAAACAACAGTGCTCTCCCTCTAGGAGGTTAAGTATGTTGTGAAAAGTCGCACAGTGAGCTGCAGAGCTGAACAGACATAACCGTTTTTAGGCTTGTTTCTCAGTGTTATGTCTGTATTCTTGAAACTATTTTAGTTATTGAAACTATTGCTATTTCAAATACAGTATGCTAGTTCATGTCCATTTCATATAAAGAAATTAGGTTATGTATTAAAATTCAATGGTTGTTTTCAGGGAGTGGAACTTTGAGCCATTGTATGTGTTAATGCTACTATCATTCAGTGTTATTATAGCACTGAAATGGAAGGGTGGAGAATTTAAAGAAAAAAAAAGGTACACCAATAATCTAGCCCTGACTTTATTCAGTTTATTACCACTGATAAGAAAAGCCTGAGATTAGAAGACTTGCAAGAAATTAGTATCCTGGAGCCGAAGAAGAAATCACTCATCATCAATTCAGTGTTGGAAGGGAATTCAGCATGCAAAGTGTTGTGCTCTTCTGTCAAAGTAGCACCAGAGAGAAGTACATGATCAAATATATTGAACCAAATATCACATTTGTAGATTAACATTAGATTATTTGTTTATAGGTTTACTTAGAAGATACCACTGGAGTTTTTGAAAATTTTATTTTATTTTTTTATTATACTTTAAGTTCTAGGGTACATGTCTAGGGGTGGAGGGCTGGGGGAGGAAGAGCATTAGGAAAAATACCTAATATAAATGATGAGTTGATGGGTGCAGCAAGCCAACATGGCACATGTATACCTATGTAACAAACCTGCATGCTGTGTACATGTACCCTAGAGTTTTTGAAAATTTAAGTAGCCTAAAATTGTCCTAGGCTAATCCTAAATCTTAATCATGATTGAGATTGATGATGAATCAATCAATGGTTGCTATTTGGTGGAATCATCAATTTTAGGCTAATCCAAAACATTTCAAGTTTTACATAGTGGCCAAACAATCTGTAAAATGGTCCCCATGTAAAACTTGAAATGTTTTGATAAGTTCAAGAACCTAGGCATATATTTGATGTTATCCTCATATTTTAAAATATATGTGCACAGTATTTCATAGATAATTCATATAAGATCATCCACATATCATTTAGAAGAATTGGCATTCTATAAAGTAATTTTTCTATTGTAGACATAATTTTTCGTTTGTGGAAATTCTAAATGTATAGGTAAATTTGAAGAAATAAATCTGTTTTGCTAAGCTAAGTATATCTATCTGACGTGTGTGACTCTTATGTGCTGTTGCCAACACCACGATTAATATAGATAATCAAGCTCACAAACCTAGTATATAATATACCAGGTCTTAATTGCATGTGATTACTTTCCCTTTTTAAAACTTCATGTTTTCCCCTTTTTTTTCTTATCCTTATAATCTTTTTCTATAATACCATTATTTAGTCTTCTCCTATAGATAAGAAAAAAGAGATCTTCAGAGTGGACAGTATTATTTAGTTATTATCCTTATATTATCATTAGTAAATGGATGTTTTTATATGTACAGATCAAAAAGGACATAGCAATAAAAAGAGTGAGTGGCAGGGTAGGAGTGGTTTACATATACTAGAAGGCCTTAGAAGCAGGAAGCGTAATTAAATCTGGTATTTTTGGCCGGGCGCCGTGGCTCACGCCTGTAATCCCAGCACTTTGGGAGGCCGAGGTGGGAGGATCACGAGGTCAGGAGATCGAGACCATCCTGGTCAACACGGTGAAACCCCGTCTCTACTAAAAATACAAAAAATTAGCCGGGCGAGGTGGCGGGCGCCTGTAGTCCCAGCTACTCTGGAGGCTGAGGCAGGAGAATGGCGTGAACCCGGGAGGCGGAGCTTGCAGCGAGCAGAGATCCGGCCACTGCACTCCAGCCTGGGCGACAGAGCGAGACTCCGTCTCAGGAAAAAAAAAAAAAATCTGGTATTTTTAAAAGTAGCAGTGCAGTGGAACAATTGAGAATTGGTTTGACAAAACAAAATATCTAATGCCTATTTTAGGTGATTGTAATAATATGTGCTATGAAAGAATATTTTCTAAATATCCAAAGTATGTGAATATTTTAATTATCTATTATCCAGTAATTGGGTACAAACCACTACTAAGTTGTTGAATTGTTTTTCTATCTTTTTAAGCTAATAATTTTCATCATTTTGTTGTTATAAAATAATTATTATTTTCATAATCACAAGTATATAAAAGGTTTAAAGTAAAATTTCCTGTTATCCCACCATGAGACATACTTACTCCTAGCATTATTATTCTTATATATTATAGTTTCAACATAAATATGATCAAATCATATCTACATTTTTAATTGCTTTTCTGTGTTACTCAATATTATTGGATATAATTTTAAAGAGTCACATATCATACATTACATACCTTAAATTGCTTACCTAATCTACTATAGATTTTCGCTATTTTGCTGTTGTGAATGATAGAACTCTGCATTCATTTATTATTTTCTTTGGATTCATTATTTAAAATGGAACCACTTTGTCAAGACAAAATATTTTAAAATGTTTAAGTCTCCAAATCCACATAGCCAAATTGTTTGCCAGAGCAGAGGTGCCAGTGTAAGAGATGTCTTACAAATGCATGTTGTTTTTAAATGTTGTGCTTAATGTTGTTGTTCGTCAAAAGTCTTATGTTAAAGGAGAGTTAAAGAGTTGGTTTGCATGCCTCTGCTTATATATACAGTATACTGTAGAAGCAGAGAAGAATAAAATGAATTTTCCAAGGGTGTTACAAAATTTGGAACAAGAGTTTGAAATATGCTAATAAAGAACATTGGCTACTTAGCACTGCACATATTAAGTTTGTAAGGTATAATAGTCTCATTTAAAAGAAAACGAAGTGGTATGAGATGACAAACTGATAATGCAAATTGTGAGATACACTTATTTAAAAAGAAGAGCATAAGACTTTCCTATTTTCAATAAAATACATCCAAAATGTACATATTTTAATTGAAAATGTTTGAAATATTAAGGGAACAGTGTCATTAGATTTCTCTAATTTGTTTGATTATTAAAATGCTTTTGATAGGTGTCTTACACCATAAACATATTTTGTACTGTTGTGCATAGAAACTTTTATTTGTTGAGATACGCATGCATACTGATAACCACCTTTCAGTTACTTAGGGTGAAATTCAAGACTTCTCTCTATGACTCTACATATTCAGTAGAATTAAATTCTTCATTTATATTTGGAAAATAAGGGAAGGATTAAGGTTAACTATTTGGAAGAAAAGTAATAAATCCGGTCTTAAGAACCTGGCAGTAAGGTAAATTATTAAAATACTTCAAGATAAGAAAGATTAAAAACAATAATAATAATAGGTACTCATCTATTTCAAGCTTCGAGGGGAAAAAAAACTAAAACTGGAACTGAATGACTAGAAGACAAGAGTTTGATTATCTTCACTCAGCCACACTGTTTCTCAATTCATGAACTATGCCTAATTAAGGAACAATGAATAATTAATTCTGACTTTTCAAAGGTTTCATTGGGGTTGCCAAGAAATTGACCAGAAATGCCAGTGCTATTCACTACACATGAACAATAAGTTTCACAGTAGTTATGTGCTACAAATTGTGGAAAAACATATTTTACCTTCGGAAGAAGAAAGTATTTTTCACCTAGAATGAGCATTACATTTATTTTCCATGCTTTTTTGATGATAATATAGAGAAAGATAGAAATGATACCGTATGTACTAAAATCTACCAGAAAAAGAAGTTAGGCATGAATGATGCAGGGCTGTAAAATATATAGTAAAGTCTAGTCATCATTGATTTGATAAATACCACAACCTTTTGCAGTTTTGAGAATGTTTTCATGTAATTACATTCACATATTAATACATTAAAAGTTACCCATTACCATTTTAAATAAAGGTCTACAATACATTGTTTTAGTTCTATTCATTTTATTGCTTAGAAATAATATTGCTATGGTGGTAAATTAACTGTGAAAGGGAGTTGAGTTTTCAAAGCTACAATATAATGGTACATTACCAGTAATTTTTAGTCTAATCACTTGCAATACTTCAGGTATATGCCTCAGTTTGCATAAGTTTAAACTGCAAATTTGCTCTTTAGTGCTATAATCATAAACAATTCTCTATCAAATCAACCTAGAAAAATTTTATTAGATTCACTTGATTTTTTAAGCAAAATTCTAATAGTTACTCTATGATCATTCAATATTTCTGGAAAAATATAAAAGGATTAATAATTTGAACTATTACATTCCAGTATTTGAAAAAATCCTAAGGTGTTTGAAATGCAGTTATTAAGGATGCATCTTGCATAATTTGTGTCAGTGGGAAATATTTTTGCTCTAAATAATATTTACATTATTAATTAGAATAAGCCTTTTGATTACTTTTTAGTTCTGTTGTAGATGCATTTTTTTCTAAATATATAAAAAACAAATAAATGACTACCACAAAGAAATGGAAATGATATTTTTAAAATAATGTTTAAATAGCTGTTTTAAAGTTACAATGACACTTGAAACTGAGAAGTTCCCAAACTAGGAAAGCCAAAATTTTCATTTTCACTTTCATGTCTTCCCAAGAGACACTCTCCGACTTAAAACAAAAAAAAATTTGTTTTTGTAACGTGATTAATTTTGGTCGATATAAATAGAAACATAAATCTGATTTTTAAAGATCTTACTAATGTTCTAAATTTGAATGTATACTCCTACTAACCAAATTCTCTTCTGATGTATAATTATAGGATTTAAAATTTTATATCTTATTAAGTGACTTTTTTGTCTGTCCCTGAATTATAGTGATTTATGAATAGCTGTGGTAAATGTTCATTTGTTTATACATTGGTTAATTTATTTATTCAGCCAAATGCCTCTCAGGTACCAGGCATGGTTCTAGGCACTAAGACTTAAGTATTTAAAAAAGACAAGGTCTGTACTGAGATGAAACTTAAATTCTGATTCTGGTTAGTATGCTGGAATCTCACTTTAATGCTTTTCAACCTCAATAAGTCAATCTATAACAAATTCACTTTATGCTCATGAATCAGAAAGTTCACATTCTGAGATCATTTTATTTGTAAATGGACAATTACAGACTATTATAAACAAATACAAACAAAATTTCTGTAAATTTAGAAGTTAGTAAATCATTTCACTTAGCTAGAGTTTATCAGATTACAGAGCTTAGGGATATTAGAAGACACCAAAATAGTACTGATACAATCAACATCTGTATTTAAGTCAGCATCCTAATTTCACTTACTATGGAAAAAAAAATGTGTAACAACATATAAGTATTGGTTGAAAATGTTGGAATGCTTTAAAAAAATCTAGAGAATTGCTAGTGTTTACAGGGACCTGCAAGTCTACACTGTAATATCTTTACAGTGTAATAAGAAATTGAAGTGTCTTGTGACTATGCTACACTGAAACATGTTTAATTTATCTACTGTAAATGGCCTTTTCATTGTAAAGTACAAGTTTACTTCTCTAGAATAGTAATTTCAATATGTCGTATTAGCACTTTCAGGTTTTTGGTTACATTTTAAGTTTGGTGGAAAACATTTACATTGAAAACTAGGATAATTTGTTGGAGGATTTTGGTTCTTTATTTTTGAGTTTGAGGGTCTTCAGCCCACTGTGTACAATACAGAGGAACAAAACTGAGTCTCTGGAAGGATGTGACCAGGCTGTGTGATGCCTGTGGCTTACTGGGCAAATGCATAAACGTGAAATCAAAAGAAGCATGGAGGGATGGTTTCCTTGTCTTTAAAAGAGGCAAAAAATATTTGCTTCTGCACCGAACTTTTATTGTAAGGATTGAATAAGATATTGACACCATGTTCCAAAAATTATACTCAGTTTACAAAACTCTAACGGATACTATTCCAGTTTTTTGCTATTGTCTGCTCATCAATATTATTACAATTTATGTACACATATTTAAGGAAAGAAAGAATGCTTCTCATCAAGATTTGAATTATACATTTAAACTTCTTTATTTTCAAAGTGCTATTTGCTTATTTTGGAGCTAGGAGTAAATGATAAGTTTCTCTTAATTACTGGTCACTCACATTACACAACAGACTCTGTGAGTGGCTTCCTAATGACTCAAAGCATAATGAACCCAGCAGGGACAGAAAACCTTCTAGGCTTCAGAAGTAATACATCAGATATGACAGAGACCCTTTAATGAGAGTCATAAATTTTAACTGTCTAAGTCAGAAGCAAACGTTTTAGCACTTCCTCTGTGGATGAACCCAAGTCCAGATCATTCACTGAGTTCTGTGGTCTGCAATGACAACTGTGGGAAATTAACAAGGAAATGGAGCCCTTTCCTTTAATAATACCAAATGATTAAGAGGACCTAAAAAAATCAATTGACTAATCAATAGTGTGTAACTGCTTGAAGCATTTTCCCCATGCTAATCAGCCATTAAGTTGTTTAAACTAAATACCTCCAGTTTCTCCAATTACTGAACTGATTTACAAGACATGGTCAAGAGTGTCAGAGTTTACTGGAGTCAGATTCCAGAGCGTTTGTTATTGGAGGAGACAGAAAATAGTTTTTAAGTGATCCTCTCTCGCTGTACGGTCCAAAGACTCTTAAAAGGGAAGGTGTGATAGAAGACATTCTGTCGGTTTCCAGACATTGGTGAATTAATATGTTACTGTCAAGTTCTAAACATGTATATTTGTTTGAGAATATGGTCAGGAAGTTATTTGAATTCAGGAATAATAGAAGTCAAAATAACTAAAGAAAACATCTATACAATATATACAGGAAGGCCTTTAAATTTTTTTCTCAATTTCAGCCATGATGAGCAGCATGTAGCAAACAAGACCCCAAATTCAAAACAACAAAAAGTATTCTAACAACATGTGAAGTGACATATCATTACCTACCTGTATATTGCCAGCAACTCTAATATCAAAACCACTTGTAAACTTTTAAGTTAAATGACACTGTGGGGGAAGAACAACACTAAGAAATAACTTTAAACAAGGGGAAAAAACTTTTTTATTGATATGTTTTACTTTGCTGGCAGACCAGAGCAAAGGTTTTGTGAACATTTAAAAGATGAAAAAGGTGAAGAATCCCAGAAGCGGTTTATCTTGAAGCGAGATAACTCTAGTATTGATAAAGAAGACAATCAGGTTGGTTCTCAAGTTTGAGAGTGGCTGACATTGTTGTTTTTGAAGGTGGGCTGACTGATGTTCTTGTCGTCCCTCTGTTGTCCCTGCCTTCCCTCCAATCCTCCCCTGCCTCTGATACCACTGTCCGATCTCCAACCTCCTTCTCCTCCTTGCCTCCCCCTTTGGCATTCAATGGGTAGCAAAAAAAAAAAAAAAAAAAATGTCCTGGTTGCTTTAGCAATGGCTCTGTGTTGGGCTGCATGGGTGGTGCTTGGCGCAGTTTCTGCTGCATGTCTGGGGGGGTCGGGATGCCACAGGCTCCGAGCTGTGGAGTAAAGCTTTGTCAGTCGCATTTCCAGATGTCTGTGTAACTATGGCAGTCGTTCCACTCCCTACAGCTTTGTCCTTCAGTTGTGCACAAATTGAGCTGGATTATCAATACGGACCGATGATCAACCGGTGTAGCTGTAAAGAACAAACCTTGTTATGGTGAGGACAGGTGGATTTTGCAACTATCCTAAAATAAGTCTTCACAGAAAAGAATTGAGTTCATGTTTTAGTCTTTTATCCCCTCTCCTTCCCATGTTTTATGGTCCATGTAAATTGTCTGCTTGTTTTGCATGAAGTGTAGCAGAACTTTATCCTCGTGTATTTTGCTTGTGACAAAACATTATGTTGTTCTAGAGTAGCCTTATTTGTGGTACCTGGACAGGAGTAAAGAGGCTTTACTAAATCTCTTCTTTAGATGGGGGCTGTGGGATCCAGGGTGACTAGAAGAAAGCTAAGTAAATGGCAAAAAAAAAAAAAATCCCACAAATTTTTAAATGATAATAACAATAGAAAGTCATATAAATGCCATTACAATTATACTTTGTGTCTCTGACAATCAAAATAGATTTTTTTGAAAATGACTTTGCTTTAGAATTTTTAAAGGTAAGACAATGTGCATCTCAAGTTACCATTTTAATCACTCTCAGTGAGTCATTCAGCCAGTATGTGCATCTCTGACGCACTTTTTGAAAACTTGTTCATCATTTGTATCTCGTTTCCTCCCACTACCACCAAGCTCCACCATGGCTCCTGTTGACTATGAAACACGTGCCTGTGTCATGTTTAGTGGGTGTCTGTTGAGTGGATGGATGGATGTGGTTAGTGCAGAGCAGTTTGTGAGCAATGGAAAGAATAGATGGAAGGAGACTTAAGATTCAGGAAGTAGTTCAGAAAATAGGATAAAGAACAGTCCTCATGCTGGGTTCTTTGAAGCATTACTTTAGAGTTCTTGGTATTGACTCTTGTCAACAAACAGGTTTTTAAATTTTAGCCTGTAAACCTGGGGTCATTCATTCTATGCTAAATGCAATTCGTAGGATCAGTCACTGAATGAAGAACACAAAATAGAAGGTGAAGTGATAGTGTCCACATCTTCCTTTCTCTTCATTACTTTCTTTGCTCACTTGCTTTTTCTCCAGTCCCCAAGCTTTCAAAATGATTTCTTCCCTCAGCCACTTTGAACTAGCCACTTCCTCTTTTTTCACCAGCATTCTACCTCCTTCTGAGGTGTCAGAACCACACAGGTAAGCAAGAGAGACAGAGTCCATCAGTGATGAGCCACCATGTATGTGAATTGGCTGAATACCTGAGGCACAGTGAGGTGAACTCATTTTGGAAACACCTGTGCTATTGCATCCAGTGAGGAACCAACCAGCAGCAGCAAACACCTCTCACTACTGCATGTCATGCACACACTAGGTACATGCACCCAACACAGCCTCCTCAGGGAACAGAGAGAATGAGACTTTTCAGGCTCCATTTGTTTAAGTGAACATTTATTATTCTTAGCTGACAGTTGCTTAACCGCAGATTTCTAACAACGCAACTTGGATAACCCTCCTGATTTCTTTTTTCTGTTCAGCAAAACAGAATGCATCCATTTAGAGATGACAGACGAAGTAAATCAATTGAAGAGAGAGAAGAGGAATATCAGAGAGTGAGGGAGAGAATATTTGCACACGATGTGAGTAGTTGTTTTAATTGCCTCTTTAGTGCACTCCTTCCATCAGCAGTAAGGCTTCCTCATTCCCCAGACAGTGAGGTGGCAGGAATAAAAAGCCTGGAGCCAAAGAACAAATCAAACCGAAGAAAACTAGAGGTGATTTTGGAAAAGGATCTGGTTCAGGGAAGTGATAGAAACCTAGCCAAGGGTTTGGGCATGTTCTTAGGATATGACTGGTGGGGACACATAGAGAGGTATGATTTTGGTCAGTGATACAGACCTTAAGTACAGAGAGCAGTTGTCAGATTTGAAGAAATGCCTTCACCTCCACATTAGCCAACAGATTACCTACCTAGGGTTGTTTTCTTTTTAATAACAACATTGTACAGGGGAAAGAGTTACAAAGAAGAAAGAATCTGTTTATCTCACACACACATCCATATACAATGAGTGTTGTCTGGGTTCTTAGCAAATATGGACATTTCATTACACTAAAGTTAGATTGGTTCTCCTCAATTCCAAATCAGATCTGTGATCAGTTTGTCAAGGGAATAATCATAAAACAAATCCCAACAACAACAAAAAATGTTGGAATTTTTTATCTTTACCCGCTATGGTCAAGATAAAATGCAATTAATTAAACATTAAAAGGTAAAAAAAAAAAAAAATAGAGGCTGGATTTAAACGCAAGGAAAAGGGCAAGCAACTGCCATAGCGTTTTCATTCCATGCAATCATTTAGCAACCTCCTCAAATGATGTGGGTTCTTCACCCTGCCTAAGTAGAAGTGTGAGCTCCTTTGTAAGACTCCGTGGCCAACGCTGCAAGCTTTGCTGAGTCTGGTGGAATATCTGATCTCCTGCTATGATCTGCTTCTGGAGGCCACACAAAGCCAGCCCAGAGAAGTAGGCTTCAGTGCTTGACTTGGAGGAAGACTGCTGTCCTGAAAAGTTTCAGGCCAAAGCCAGTTTCTCTGATCTTCCAGCTGGTGCTGGTTCCTTTAATATGAAAGTGCAGGGGAGATTCAACCTCCTCCACCACTGCACTTCTTTCACGTTTATATCCCGCCCCCCCACAACCCCCGCCACCTTTCCTGAACACACTGAAATAGAATTTTGATGATTGGATAATCCAGCTAAGAGCTCTGAAATTAGGAGAGTGAGAGAGTGAGGGAGATGGAAGTTACCATAGTTGGAGGTCTGGATGCAATTTTAGAAGACTCTGCATATGGGTAGGCTACTTAGACTTTTATTATGGTCAGAATTTTAGATAATGCAAAACACAGCCTGACATGTGGTGGGCCTTTAATTGTGTTTGGTGGATACAAGAATGAAGTTATGAGAGGATCTATTCCAGTCATAATAGGATAAGGATGCCTACAGTGGCCTGGGAAGTAGCATTTGCCTGTCTGAAGACCTTCATAGAGCTTCATAGAGATAATTTTTTTTTTGAAAGCTAATTCATTTTTTATTCTTATTCTCTCTCTCCTGCTCTTTCTCCTCAAACACACACACACACACGCACGAACACACACACACACACACACACATATATTTTCCCTCACCCTCTGGTCCTGGCAGGTCAAGTAATTTATGAATGAGTTATGTTGAAAAGAAAATACAAACCCCACCTAAAATGCACAAACAATATTATGCTCTTTTTAAAGTTGTGTCACATTGCTAGACACTTGACAGCTAGGTGACAGAAAGTCTGTCACTGATGCCTGTCTGTGATGAAGATGACGCCTGTGCTGCTTATTTCATTTGCCAACTCTCAGGTCCAAAGAGAGGTCACAGGGAGACAGGGTCTGCATGACTTTCTTTATACATTGCATTTCCCTACAACCTTGTTAACGAGATTAACAGCTGGGGATCTGGGTTGAACATTTTAGGCAAGTGTTGCTATTTGAAGCATCTGTGCCCACATGCTGTATCAACAGTTTTTAAAAAATAAAAGCACATGTAAATGTGAGAAAGCTTAAATGTCAAGCTATTGCCATAGCTTTTTTAATCCATGAAATCATTTGGCAACCTTCTTTAAAATGCTGTGGCTTCTTCTCTCTGTAGGAATGGAGGTGTGAGCCCCTTTGGTAGCCTCTCTAGTGGCCAGCTTTTCTGGCTTTACTAATTTGAGTGGAGGACCAGCCTGTTTCTAGCATGCCTTTTAACTTGATATCGTAGGGCAGGGGTTTAAATTGGCATCAGATACCCAGACTATACTTATAGAAGGGCTTGAAGGATTCAATGAAATCCCAGACATCATTTGCAAATTATGTTCATGAACATATGTGCATTTTTTAAAGAAATGGTCCCTATTATATATCATATTCTTACAAGTTTCCATAACCCTTAAAAGGTTAAGACTCTTTCTCTTAGAGGGCAAGAAACAACCAGTGTCTTTCTCTCTATCTGTATAGTTCTGCTAGAGATATGTATTCATACCACTGGTATTTTCTATGTGTTAGCTATTTATTGTCTTATAACAAAAAATTCCAAAATTCGGCAGCTGAAAACAAACAAAAAACACTCACAGTTTTTATGGGTCAGGAGTCTGGGAGTGGTTTAGCTGGGCGATTCCAGCTCAAAGTCTTACATGAGGTTGCAGTTAAGCTGTCAACTGAGGCTGCAGTCACCTGAAGGATTGATCAAGTGGTTATCTGCTTTCAAACTCTCTTACATGATTATTGGAAGGCCTCAATTCTTCACTGGCTATAGGCTGGAGATCTCAGTTCCTTACAATGTAGGCTTCGATAGGCTGTTTGGTGTCTTCATGACATGGCAACTAGCTTCCCCTGAGGAAAGTGATTTAAGAGAGAGAGAGAGAGAGAGAGAGCCCAAGATGGAAGCCACAGTCTTCTATAACCTAATCTTGGAAATGATATGTCTCCCCAGCTATGTTGTCTTGGACACTCAGATCCACCTTGGAACAATGTGGGAAGTACCACACAAGGTTGTGAATATCAAATGGCAGGGATCATTGGGGGTGACTCTGTTTAAAGAGACTATTACTATATCCTCTATTGACACAAACACAAAGCCAGCACACTTTAGGGGACCTTCATCTAGTACTTCCAGATCCCCAAATGATCATTACCAGTGCCCAAATGGCTGAGGCACAAGATCATTCTTTCATAAGATGATAATTACAGTATATTAAATCAATTAGAGAACAAATGCAAAGAATCCAGCATAAGGAAACTATGTTACAGAACTCTAATCTTTTTCATAGCTGGTCTTTAGTTTAGTTTCTTCATAATTTGAAAACAGAGCTAACAAAGCAGCTCTCCTTGGCAATTATTATTTAAGTAGTGGAGTTATTCAAACAGTTTCAAATATTGCTTAAATGCATTGTTTTGCTACTTGAAGTAAAAGTAGAGAGTTCAGAAATACCTCCTAGTATTTACAATTTAGCAACAGTCAAATTTATTCTAATATCAGAGACATTCTTGAATAATGTCCAAATATATCTTGGTGTCTAAGGGGCGTGTGTTTGTGTGCGTGGTGTGTGTGTATGTGTGTGACAGAGAGTGATTGAGACAGAGAGAGAGAGAGAGTACTTTTGTATGCAGGCACATAAAATATGTGAGTTGCTTTGGGGATTTTCCAGAAACAAATTCAAATCCACTTTGAGAATTTTGACATCTTGAGATAAGACACATTTCTTCATTATTTGAGAACTAAATAGTTGTAAGTCCAAACAACAATTTAGAATTTAGTACCCAAATAATAAATGTATTTTTTGTAGTCAGTATATTTGAAATGTTCTTTTTTCCTTTGGCAAAACTTTATATTTAGGCTTATTTTATGGTTAATTCTATGCAATGTAACTGACTTTGGAAAGGTTAAATTGATAAAGTAATACACTTGAGAAGGTATGTTTTGCCTGGAGGCTAATTTCTGAAGGATATTTGTGTATGAATAGGGATTCAGTGAAGAGTTCATCTGTGGTCCTCCTAGCGTATGCTGGGACTCCTCTTCAGTGGGAATGGGTGATAAGGGCATGTGGTGCCACCAGAGTTGAGGGTGGGATGTGGGAGAGAACTCTATAACCCATTAAGCAAAATCATTTTTCTTCTTTTAAAAAGAAGCAAGCCTTTTATATCCAAAAATGCATATAAGTGACAGCTTTGAATGTTGCACTTAATTACTGTGACAATTTTATCTTTCTCTGCTATTAAAATTTGCAAGTTATTAATACTACTTTAAAAAAAGTTTATTTTCATCAGCTACTGAATCACAGCCCATAACCATATCTATCTTATTTATGAAAATGTAGTTGAGGGGATAATGAGATAATTTTTAAGAAACTTTCCAAAGAAATCAGAAAAATACTCGAGATGTTATTGGGCAAGGTATTTTTTTAAAAAAAAAAAAAATTTGAGACAGGGTCTCTGTTGCTTGGAGTACAGTGGCATGATCTCGGCTCACTGCAACCTCTAGCTCCTGGGCTCAAGTGATTCTCTCACCTCAGTCTACCAATAGCTGGAACCACAGGTGTGCACCACCATGCCCTGCTAATTTTTGTATTTTTTGTAAAGACAGGGTTTCGCCATGTTGCCCAGGTTGGTCTCGAACTCCTGAGCTCAGGCGATCTGCCTGCCTTGGCCTCCCAAAGTGCTGAGATTATAAGTGTGAGCCACCACTTTGGCATGGGCAAGGTATCTTTGACTTACTTGTATCTTACTTTTTAATACAGAGTTTGGGGTTCTTAACTTTTCCCCTGATGCTATTACATTGAGTCTGAAGAGGTCACTATGTCTTTAATGAACTCCTTCAGAGAAATAGAGTCTCAATAATTCCAATATCCAGACAAAACATTATAAACACAATCAACTGGTTTCCAATTATGAGAGCTGAAAAGTGGCAACGTATAAACTCATAATGTATATCTGAGCTAACCTCACTTTCTTTTACATACCTTACTTGACTCCAGCCGATACTAAAACCAAATTAAAGGAAATAAAAGAAGTCAGGACATTTAGTGTACTGTAAAGAGCCCTTCATAGGAATGCCAATGGCACATCATTTTTCCTTGTTTCCCTTTCATATATAAATGTCAAGATTTTTAAAAAGGTATTTTCCAAAAAACTTTATCTTTTAATTGTCTCTTTTTGCTTTTTCTTAAATGAGGTTTTCACACACTTGAAATTCAGGATGCATGTTAAGTGCAGAAAGGTTAAAGCATAAAACTATTCTAGAGACACCTTCACTGAAATGCTCATAACACTGAGGAAACCCCATGTCTAAATCTAGCCCTTTGACTTAATGGAAGGAAATTATTTCTCTAGCGAAATGAAAATAGAAACCAATATTCTGCTTGCCTCTCAGAAGTGGTTACATTAGCAGAATCTTTTAAGTCAATAATTGGTTATTGAAAGGTTATTATTACTTCTTTAGCTTTATTTTATCTTAAAATTGACCTGTTAAGTTTCTGTTTATCCCTTTAACGGGTCATTTATTCATCATTTGGAAAATCTACATATATAGCAGGATGTGTATTTATTTATGTTTAGAAACTCAAGTACTTTGGAAATGGTTTTGTGTTACTTCCTAAATACAGTCACCCCATTATAGGATCACACCACCATATCTTGTCTAGACTTCTCTTTTCTATTTGTTTAAATTTAATTTGATCCACCTTTCCTCAGCATGTAATAGTAATGGAATTTTATCCTCCCTACATTGTGCATAAGCACAAGATAGAAGAGAAATGAATGTTCGGTGAATAGAAGCTAAGAAGAAAGTCATTGATTTTCTATGTGAAAAACTGGGAAATATTAGATGGAGCTTGATTTTTTTTAATTAGCTTGTCTTCTGGCCTTCCCCTCTTACTTAAGATTAATAATTGATGGCATTTCTTCAATTTTGAGAGTCTTGCAGTCAATCTCTTTATTTCGTGAGAGTTTATCATTACCAGGTAATAATTTCAGGATTGTAGCTTTATGGCTCTCCCATTCTTAGGTGGATCGTATGGAGTTTGCATGCTCTGCTTTGATTTGAACCCTTTCCCTTGGCTTTTGTTGGTTGGTGGCTGCAACTCTGCAGCTCCAGAAGAAACCACTAGCTCAGAATCCGACGGCCACACGTTTCTCCAGCGGTTTCATTCACATTTCTCTTCTTCCGACCTCCATGCCGAACAGACTAAACCTAAAATCCGGAGACGCCCTGAAGGAAAAATACCCTATGCGGCATGAGAATTGCTTACTTTTCTAATCCTAACCTACCTTTTTCCTTTTTTATTTCTATCTTTTGTACCTATTTTTCTTAATTCTTTTCCCCTATGAGGGGCAAATTAGTTTTAAAATCAGGCAAGTATTTGGGATCCCTCAGCATATCCAGAACGTCTGATCCAATGCCTTTTTTTATTTTTCAGTCAGTTTGCTCCCAGGAAAGCCTTTTTGTGGAAAACAGGTAAAATAAAATTTACTTTTCCATGTCTTTAGAGGAACAACGTCTGTCATGTGTGTCCTGTATATTCATAAATATATATCCCATATGTAAGTGTGTGCTTGAATATATGTATTAGCAAATACATATATCTATGCGTACACACATATATATTCACACGTATATGTTATTTAACGCATCTAAAAATTATCTAATTTGGAAAAAATTTTCCCTCAGTTAATTCCAAACAGAATTGTAAAAATTTTTCTCATTTAAAGTCTCAATTTCTGGTCCTTGCAAAGGTAAACTTCCTATTACCTTCACCAGGCATTAAGAATAATAAATATTGAGACATCACAGGAACTTGCAGTTTCATTGGCTTATTTAGCAGTCCGCTGGAAGCATGCATATATTTGGTATTGTTGGCCACTTCCTGTGCCCTATTTATAGCTATACAAGTAACGATAGGAATAATATTCTTTCCAGTTTTTTTATTCTAAACAATCTATTCATCTTCATAAAAGACTTGACCTTGAAAATCTTATCTAAACTGGCCTAGATTTAGCAGTGTACCTGGCATAGGAGTTAGTAGGGGGAGGTAGTTGTAAAATAAATGGGTTATAACATTTAAAGAAAATCTTGGAGATAAGAGAAAATTTTTCAAACTTAATATATACGCTTCAAAAATCATTCTAAATTGACATATATATTAAAATACCCCCATTGATTTAATTGCAGATACTCAGGGCAAATTAAGGAATCCACATTAACTGCACTAATCACATTTAAGAGGCATCAAAATGGGCAACTTGATTGGAAAATATGGTGTCTATAAATAAAGTGGTGGTTAATTTTATTTCAGGGGTTTGCTTAATGGGTATTCCTATACCATTGATTAAAATGGATACTGATTAAATGCCAGTACTCAGAGAAATTTAAACTGGGCATTAAAGATGATTGGCTTAAAAAATTCCATCATTCATATTTGCAGTTGGAAATCTTCAAGTAAGGTGACTAAACCCCTTAATAGAATAATCTCTTTTAGAAGAGGAGATAAAATTGAGAAACACATAAAAGGGATTCACAGAAAACTTCAAAGTCCATATATATTTAGACAAATATTCCCTGTTTACATTAAAACCAATCATCTATAAGCATTGACATCTTGCAGGTGATTCTAAAGGATTCCAAAAATACTCTATCTTTGCCAAAAAGATTAAGTGAGCATTTACAATTCAGATTCATGGGAAACCTTATCCTCTAGTCTCCTAGCCGATGATTTTCACTATCTTCCTCCCTAATCTTATCCATTTACATTTGAGTATTCCTTATATTATATTGGATTATATTCAACGTTACAATAATTGGTCACATATATATGTATTGCATATGTTAACAGGTCTTGATGGTCCTGGAAACCAAAAATCGAATTAAGTGACTTCCCTCCAAAAATAAATACATTTCTTGGATACCGACCTCTGGAATGCCAGTATTTCATTATCCCAAAATATAAAGAATAGTTTTAATATATTACTCTAAAAAACACTACTAATATATGTAATTAAATCTCTATTATATTTATATCAATCTCTTTTCTCCTTTTCTATTCCCTCTACTTCCTCTTTCCTTCCTTTCCCCTTGCCTAGCATCAATGTCTTAATCCTAGGGTAGAGATCTTAATCCTATCAAACTGCCATTAATTTATTATGGCAAAATTCAATATTGTGTAAATAAATCTTTGTATGGGATTGATTTGTGCTATAGTAGAGTACACATCCATTTAACACAAGGCATTTAGTACCCTTAGGTTTTATATCATAAAAATCATGTTTTTCATTTCCAGTAGGCTCTTGGAAGACAGTAACATATGCAATGAGACCTATAAGAAAAGACAGCTCTTTCGGTTGGTATGGTTTACTTTCTTAAACTGTGTTTTTTTCAGATTATGTGGTAGAATCAATGTTAAATATTAGTGTACTTGTGTAAAATATATCTGTTTATTTTTAAAAGTCCAGTTATTTCTTTGTAAATCTTATTACATAGCTAGTATGGAAGTCATACTGAATAGTATGAGATATGCGACTGGCAATCTATCACTTTGTCTGCAATTCATTAGGGTTCTTCTAGTTTTCTGCTTTTCCGGGGCTAACTTTGGTAGCACACTGTTTTAATTTTCCCAAATTAACTTTAGTAAATTACTCTGAGTTAAATTTTCCCTGACAGATTGCAATTGTACGTACATTCTCAACACTGGAAAATAAATCAATGATAGCCCTATTTGGGTAACTAACTTTTAATTTTATCTGTTATAATATTTCAAACAGCATGTTTTCAACGGTGAATTTTATTTCTAAAGAAAGATATGAGGTTCCTTCCCATTATAATGATCTACTTAAATTAAAATCTCTGTGGGCTAAGGGGAAAGGATGATAATTTTTTTTTAAGTTCTATACTAGACTAGAAGCTCTATGAAAGCAGAGGGACCATACCCATTTTCTCACTGCTCTATTCAATGTATATCTGACATTGACATCCATTGTAGAGCAAAGTGTACACAGTACTATAAGTATACTCAGTATCCACTATATATATTTAATGTGTTAATGTGTTTATGAATGTTAGGATTTACCTCCATTGTAGGAATTATTACAAGAACAGCAACAACAAAAACTCTTACCCGCTTGAAAGAAAATACTAAGAAAAGTAGATGAATGTTGAAAGAGTGCGTTTTTGCAATAAGTCTGGACTTTAGAACTCATTATGAGTAAAGTTAATTTATCCTATACTTTGATTGAAACAAAAAATCAGAAGCTTCTTTTTGGACTTCCCTCACTTTTCTAGATTGAACTATGAAGTTTATGAAATCTTCCTTATGTATCATTAGACAATGAATTTTCTTTTTCACACTTGAAGATTTAAGAAAATAACTTTGCACTTCTTTTGAAAACTCAGAGAAAAGCTAAAATTTACTATTACTCCTGTGCTCACACACTATGACCTAGTTTGTTTAGGCCAATATAGATAAAATATGAGTTCTTGTCCCCTAAAGGCCAATTAGTTTTACATAATCCCAAATCTGTCCCCAAGCTAGATCTACCATATACTCAGGTTAGCCATCCCAAATATGGATTTCATCACTCACCCAAATCACCAAGCACAGAAACTCAGATAGGTAACTTAGCACAAAGTAATTCACACAATTGTAAAAGCAATTCAAGATGTACATCATCCTTAACCTGTGCAAAAAAGATACATTTAGACATGAAAAATAAATATTTTCAGTTGTGTTAATCAGCACAGAAGCAGAGCTTAAAAGATATGCTTTATAACTACCTTGGGATGAAATTCTAGTTACATACAAGAGGGCCAGCTCCAATGACCAGATATCTCATTACTACCGTCTTCCTGGATTCCAGTAGGCGAGGACCAAGACTGGGCTTAGGGGAGAAGGGAAGACACCTGTGCATGTGGTTTTCTACAATGCCTATGATCCCACACCCAAACAGATTTGGAATTCAATACGGGACCTCACTTCACCGCTGTTAAGATGAAAGTGCAGTATAAAATAGAGACGTACAAAATATATTTTAATGTATAAATACCTAGGAATCATAAATTAGAATTAAACATTATTTTTGAATCTCATTAATGCTAACTCCCTAAAGCAGCAACTTAAATTTTCATTTTTAAATGCACAGATTATGGCTTAGGACAGTGATTTGAGCTAGTGAGGTACAGGCAGAGAAGTTAAAGAAATCTTAGGTTGCCTTATTGAGCAGACTATGTGGCATAAGTCTAAAGGAGCTTCTCATAGCTCTAAAAAAAAGCTCTACAAGGGAGAAGGGTATAGACTAAAACACAC
This sequence comes from Mandrillus leucophaeus, assembly GCF_000951045.1. Taxonomy (NCBI): domain Eukaryota; kingdom Metazoa; phylum Chordata; class Mammalia; order Primates; family Cercopithecidae; genus Mandrillus; species Mandrillus leucophaeus. The sequence continues at coordinate 165,044 of NW_012107775.1, read as the reverse complement.
TAAATTGAACCCAGAAATAGTGGTGACTGCCTTCTTTACCCAAAAGGCTCAATCACACGGGTATTTACAGGAAGTCTGGATTCCTGCCATGGAAGTGCAGAGTTCATGGCTAAAGAGATAATTGAAGCAGAATTAGTAATGAGAACAAGGGATCACCCTCATATGGAGAGCTTCCATCTCATGCATCTTGTACTCTGAGGCTAAGCACCACTTCCAAATCATCAAGCCAGTGTTTTTCTATAATAAATATTTTAAATTAGCTGCAAATGAGATTATTGTCACATTTCTGGTGCATTCACAGTTGCTAAATAATGATTTTGCTAGAGTTTGTAAAAGACAGTTTGACATAATCATGATTATGGGAGAAGAATGAAGTTGAATTTGGAGATTTAAAGAGAAGACAATCAGAAATGGAACACCAAGCCATTGAAAAGGCTATTCATTTCTCCGCTCTATCTCCCATGGCTTTCTTGAATTTCAAAGGAGTTTAAGAGGTAAAGCCACCTGGTCATTGGTGAAGGTCTGGTCGTTCATACCTACAACTTGGTTTTCATCAAGTGGTTCTTATTTCTAAAACCAGTCATCCCTGTGGTACTGAGAATGGAGAGAATGTTTGTAAAATACTAATAGAGGATGGCAGGGCACTGAGTATTTTCATCTAACCTTCCACTCAAAAGTGCTTTTTGTTTTGTGAAAATTCTGTACCTCTTCCTCCCTTTGCTTTACAAAGTTCCTGTCACAAATCAATTATTTCATTTTTATTTCTTGGATCCATTTACCTTCTTATGTTTGGCTGAAATAAAAGAAAAAGTTGAGTGAGTAAATTTAAAGCAACACTTAAATTTTTCTTTGTAGTCTGTACAATTTTGTCAGTGAGTATTTCAATCATGTGTGCACTTCAAACATCTCAACAGCACATTATTGTCTTTAAAATATTTTTCAATGAAGCTACCAATGACATCTGAGAGATTTGAATCAAGGCTTAAATATGCCACATTGCGAATATGAATTAGGTGTTATATTTACTGATCGAGATTTATATTCCCTTTACTTATTTATAATCCATTAAAATCTTAAGGTATTTTACTGATGCATTATTTTTATCTTCAAAGAAATCTTTGAATTTATTAACAAAGTTATGTTTTAGACAGATTGGAAACCAATGAAAGTGCAAATTTCATCAATTTTCTCTATAAAGCACATGTAATTTTGCATATTTCTGAGAGATACTCTAAAGTCTTCAAACTTCACTTCTGACTATTGGATCTCTTCCTTTTTCTATTTGAAGTTTGAACAATTGTGTTCTTTCACCTGAGGAGCTTTTTTTGTTATTTCCATTGTTCCCCTTGGAAAGTTTTGTGTCAGTGTATAGTGTTTACACTGTTGTTATTTTCAAAAGTTTTTCTACATGAAAAGAATTAAAGGGTTCTTTCCTCTGACCATGAAGGTTAAACTCTGGGCAAAATTCTTACCATAGGTTAATAGAGTAATTTCCGTGATTTCTACACTATCTGTCAAAGCCTTGGTGATTTCAGATGTGTATCTCATAAAGCTGGAATATGAATTAACAGCTTCTCTGGATCTGTGTGCATTTTTCCATTGACAATTATTTTGTGCTAAAGAGAGAGAAAAAGTCTCCTTTGGTGGGAGTTACTTTTAGAATCATTGAAGATCACAATTACTTCTGAACATTAATTAATTATTGATTTGAGTCAGGAGAACTTATCCCCCTACTCTCTTTGCAAGAAAAATTAACAATTACATTTTATACCATGTCTTTCTAGTTGTTTCTCCTTCACCGACAGAGGGATCATGTGACATTTCTAGGTTTGGTTTTTCTGTTAGTAACCTGTGTGCTATGTGTGATGTTATCTGTCTATACATCATCAAAGTATTTGTAACACTGGGAGGCAACTGGTTTAATGAAAAGGGTTGGTAGGAAGGGTCTTGTGTGGATGACCTTCCAAGGAAAGCTTTGCTCTGTGCCTACCCACACCATTCACGTAAGGTAATCCTGTCCCTGTGCATCTTTCTGGTGGTCATACTCCAGGGGCAACAGAGATGGCTCGGGGAGAACATCCGGGAGTCGACAGAGCAGCTCAGAAAATGAACTCAAGTGGTCTGACCACCAAAGGGCCTGGAGCAGCACAGACTCCGACAGTTCCAACCGCAATCTAAAGCCCGCCATGACCAAGACGGCGAGTTTTGGGGGCATCACGGTGCTGACCAGGGGTGACAGCACTTCCAGTACCAGGAGTACCGGGAAGCTGTCCAAAGCAGGTAGTTAGTACTGAATGTGTTTATGTCCTGTGGTATTTTTTGGATTCTACACAAGCCATATGGTCACCATTCCCTCTGACTTTCAGTTGACTGATAATGATGATATTAATCACAGGGATAGCTGGAAAGAAGGTACAATTTAAATAGGCTACTGCCTCTTTCCAGTTATGTGCCTAGGTCAAGTTATTAACCTCTCCAAGCTTCAGTTTTCTCATCTATAAAATGTAGGTTATGTAATGCTATTCAAACCCAGCTCAGTAGACTTAGTGTTTGTGTATTTAAGTACTTAAGTTTACTTACCTAATTTAAATTTACTCAGTAAACTTAAGTTTAAATTGCATTATTTATATAAAAATGATTACCGTGGCACCTGCATTACAGTAACTACCTAGCAAAAGTTTGCTATTGCTTTTAAATTTAATAATATTAATTATTCCTTAAAAACACACTGTACAATAATTATAATATTAATAGCTTTTGTTCTTGCATTGGAAGGCTGTTAGTACGATCCTGGGCCTGTTTTTTTTAACCATCCTGTGCCTCTGTTTTCTTCACTTGATAAATAGAAATAATAATAGTACCTATATTGTAGAAATATTATGAAGACAAAAAGAGTCAGTATACACAAGGCAACTTGAATAATGTCTGATAAGTTATAAGCTCCCAATAAACTCTATCCTTATCCATTTTTATTATTGCCATTTAACATTTGCACCCCTGCTTTGCAGATAAGACAGGTGAGTGTCAGAAAGGTTTAGAATTTCCAAGTTACCAGGTGCTTGTATCTTTTTTTCCAAGCGAAGCAAATAACGTGATTCTGAAGTAGGTTGTTCAAGTTTGCATGAACAGTCTTTGGAAGGTGAGTAATAATGAGAGCTCCAGGAGAGCCATTAACTTGAAACAACTTTAAACTGATGGAAGCATACACCACGATGCTTACATGAGTCTGCAAAATGCCCTCATGGTCTGCCATTTCTAGCTCTTCTGTCTCCCAAAGATTATTCTCTATTGTTTTTGAATTATTTTCGAATGTTCACAATTAAAATACTTCCTAAAATCTCAGGAAGGTGACAAATGACCGTTCACTGGCACTCCATGAGCTGAAGTTTGTGATTTTAGTATGTAATTGTTTTTGCTTTGTTTTGGTTCTGTCCTAGAAAATCAAATACCCTGACACTCTCTTGGGTGGGGGGGTTGAGAGTTGTGATTCCGTCGTATGCTCTGGGTGACAGATTGTACAGGTGGAGCATTCAGGATCCTGAAGTGACAGGTGAGTGGGAGGCCAAGGCAGGAGTGGGATGAAGAATGGAGAACCCCAGTTAGAGTTTAGACACGGGCTGCCCTGGACTGTGGATATTTTCCCAATTAAACTTTACACTCATGTTAGGTCCTAGGGGTTCCCCACCTCCATGCAAAATCTGGGTTCATTTGCTGATGGTTTAACATAATTAGGTTGTTGACAAATTCCTCCTAAAAATTATCGCACATTTTTCTATATAAGGAGAAAGATAACAGCATTTAGTTACAGTCACTACATAATACACACACCCTGATTCTCAGAAAGATTCAGATGGGTTCACACTGCCTCTCTGCAATTTTTATTCACTAATTGGTGAGTTCTTGATTTCTTACTCTAATTAATTGCTCTCATATTCCACTATTGCAGCAACTGAAGTAAAGAAAATCCACTGTGGTACACTTGAGCTCTTGTAAACTAAGATAGGTTTAGTAGTTTTAAATTTCCTTAAGATGCGAAAACCAAGTACTTTAAATGGTGCACTTAAAAATTCCAGCACACCAAGAGAGCTCTTAAAATTTTTAAATTAATAGTCATTCTCCATGCACCAACCCCCAATCACTTCCAAAGCAAAGCTCTTTGGAAACATTTAAAACACTTCAAAAATGTTAAAATGCCATGTTCTTTGAAGAATGATTAGAGATTGTAAGTGCTTCAGATTTTTTGTTCTTTTAATCTAAGTGTCTCCATTTGAAAACTTGTCAAAGTGCAGGCATGGAAAGGGAATAAAAACTTAAAGAAGATCAAGGTAGGATGTCAAAACAAACTTACAATTTCCCAAGATGGATTTATGAAGCAAAGCTGTCAGTTTTGCTGTCATGGAGCTTCAGAAGAGCACCAGCTTTCAGTTTTCTACCTAATTGTTCACAGTGGAATTGCAAACTTTTTTTATGACCTTTTAGAAACCAAGCCTGGAGTTGTGACATTTAAGTTACTCTTCTCCTCTTCTGAGAACATAGATTCTAGCTTTAAATAGATAATAATGAGACTTTTTCCATGTTGGAAACACGTTTTCCTACATTTGGGAAGGAAGCATATTACCGAAGTATGAATGTACAAGCACATTCTCTTGAGGCCTGAGCTGTCCACCAGATGCCCAGCATACATTTCTGGAGGCAGATGATGTGATTGTATCCTCCTTACCGAAGGCACTTGAATGATACCTGCGCGGCAACCTCACCTGTTTTCTGTTAACAGCAGTGTGGTTGAGAAATAAGGGTATGACATCTGTTGCTTACCACATTGGTCTAGCTATACTGTCACTATTGTTCCCCAATCTGGATCTTCAAAGCAGGGTTTCTCAACTTTAGCTCCATCAGAATCACCCAAAGGATTGGTTAAATCCCAGATTGCAACACTCACCCACAGAGTTTCTGAGCCTGAAGGTCTAGGATGGGGCCTGAGAATTTGCATTTCCAACAAGTTCCCAGTTGATGCCGATGCTGCTTGCCTGGGAACCACACTTCAAAAACAACTGCTCTAGAGAAATGAAATGTTCTTTTTTTGTTTGTTTTAATGATTTTAGGTGGTCTGGCTTGTTGTTTTCTGGATGCAGGGCTATTCCTGCTATTGTCACATTCCTTGCCTACATCCTGGAGTATTCTTTGATCCAATGCAAGACACCCCGTGTTTCTACCACTTCCTTTTCTTTGTCTTTATCTTTATTACTACATTAATACATCCTGGACATTCTCTTCCTTCTTGTAATTTTGGAAGCTTTAGATTATTCTACTGAACACTGACCCCCTGAATCTGGAAATATTTTCTTGAATTATATAATTCAGAAACAAAACTTTTATGATTTGTGGTCCTCGTAAAAGAAAAAATGCAGAAGATATTGCAGGCAAAAGAGAATTTATTCATTATTATTGCAACAGGGATCAAGACTATGATCTTTCTCTTTAGAGAGAGAACTGAGCCCCACTGAATCAAAAGGCAGGAGAGTCTTCAAGCACTGGGGTGAGCTAGTGGCAAAATTTTGGAGGACATTATAGAGGAAATTGGGGGATGTGATTAGGCTATATGTGCTTGCTAATTGGTGCTGTGGAAGTTAGGCTCCTATCCTCCCACAGAAATTGAGAGATAGGGGCTCTATTTTTCATGACGATTAGATTTCAAACGGATGGCTCCCAGGTACTTAAGAAGGACCTTCATGGATTGTAAAAGTGGCTAGAGGCTAGGAGATTTACATCTCAAAGGGGCATAAATGCTGTAAGGATAGGGAGGTGAGGAGCCTCTAGTCTAGAAGAAACCAATGAAAAGTTTGGTCAAGCTGAGGGGAACATTAAGGTCATCTTCCTTACCATTGCTCACCATTTAGTCTGGTACCTTATATTTTACAAAGGGGTATGTTGAGGTCTAAAGTAGCCACTTCCTGAAGAAAGCACAGCTAGTAAGTGGCAGAACTGGAATTAAAACCCAGTATCCTTCCTCCATGGGAATGTTTCCTCTGCTCCAAGGGAATCTGCCTATGTCCTTCCCCTTCTGCCCTGTCCTTTCCTGGTTTTTCATTTTGTTTTGCCTTGTGATCTCCTTTTCTATCTTTTGTCATGTTTCCCAGTTTCTGTTTTTCTCTTGAGAGTTCACCTGAGTCTCTCACCCAGCCACTCGGATATCTTCTTTTCTCTCCTCCCTGTGTCTACCCATTAGGGTTCAGCTTCAGTTTCTGAGCTTTCCACTGTGAGTAGCGTGGAATTTTCATCTAGTATCTCCTAGAACTTCGCACAGGCTTGGTCAGGGCCCTGGCCCCCATCTGGGCCTTGCTTAAATGTTAAGAAGATGAACATGACCTATAGGCTTAGAGAGCCATCTGTGGAGTCAAGTTGCCTGGGTTTAAGCGCAGATTCTACCACACACTGAGCTTTGGGAAATTTATTTAACATATCTGAAGATCAGTTCTCATCTTCAAAGTGAGGCTGCTGTAAAAATTAGCTTAGACAACTCATGTAGAGAAAGTAGCACAGTGCTTGTCACATAGGCATACTGTATAAATATTTATCATGGTTATCATTAAACCTCTGAAAAAAGGAAACCAGAAATACTTTTCACTCTCAGGCATTCTAAATCTTAAAAGTTCTCAAATGTCAATTTCATTTTTTAAAAAATCTTTGAACACTTCTAATCCTGTGCCTTTTACTAGCATTTGTGTTTTATCACAGAACAACACCGGCTATGTGTGGAATATGGCTCTCCCTGGCCTTGGTGATTGATATTCAAAGCCAATCAGAATGGCCAGTTACTAAATCCTGGCTGTATGTTGATTGCTGAGTCACCCTTTTGAAGAGGTTTGACTTTATTTTCATCTTTGCACATGCAGAGAATTTAAGCCAAATTTAGGTTTCCTTCCTTTCACCTGTGAAATCAAATCATTTACATAGTCTTCTCATTTCTCCTGTTGACGCTGTTTCTTTTCCCCCAGGTAAGGGAAGGGTATACTATTGTAAATCAGTGATTAATGGCCATCCTTCTAAAGCCAAAATTAAATTACTCTTTGGATTGGATTGTGACACTCCAGTCTGTCTGCATCAACCCATCCTTCCTAACACACACACCCATGCCATCACTAGCTTACAGTTCAAATCTGAGTTAGGACATGCTCCCTTGGCCCCAACTATTTTTCGGTGCCTAGCCCCTCAATCTGGAGATGAGCTGACTCATGTTTGTATAACATTAAATCCCTGGGTACAGGAGGTTTTGTTGAATTATTTATGTTGTTGCTGTTGACTCTAGTGTCAAATGTGTAACGTAGCATCAAATTATACATAGCAGGTCCATAAACACACACTACAGTCTGCATTGGGAATATGACCACAGAGTCATAATTTCAGTGATACCGCCTCAAAACTATTATTAGCATTTTCAATATTGTTTTTACATTTTTTACTTTTTCTCCCCATGCCTTATTCAGAACCCCATCAGCACTCTAAACCACTTCAATGGAGCATCCTGAATTGACATAAAACTATCGTTAGTAATAAGCAAGTCATGGGGAAAGCAGAGAAGATGCCCAACTGAGAACACTTGTGACAGGTCATGGTATATGCATATGTACAATTTCAAGAGGTAATGTGGGGTCGTGGTTAAAGCTTGAGCTACAGATCAGTCTGCATAGACCAAATTCCAGCTCTGCCATTATCTAGCTATATGAGCTGACCTGAGTTACCTAACTTCCTTATGCGTCAGTTTCCCTATCTGTAGAGGCAGTATTAGTTATTATTTCAGTGTTTATTCAAATGCTTACACATGCTAAGTTGTCAATAAATATTATCGTTCTCCTAAAAGTTATCATGCTCTCCAATTGCCCCTCTTCTCTGCACTTACATATTATGTTCCTATCACTTATTTTAAAAGAACTCCAGTTTAATTTAAGGGCATATTTTAGAATCTTGAAAAGAGTGTTAGTGATGGATTATATATTTTGACTTTAACGATACATAAGAACATATTTTTAATAACATAATTAATGGTGTAGGCTGATGATTTAATCAACTTCGTGTACTACATTCTTGCAGCCTATGATATTACCCAAGTAATCTATTAGTTTGAATTTGCAGTAATATAAATTTTACTTAGTGCATTTTCTCTTGGCTGCTCTGGTTAATACCTAGTGCCCAGGAGAGCTGTGGTTAAGGATACTAGGGCTGCTTGTCTCTTGCTGTAGCGAAATGCCAGTGAGTGCCCAGTGGATATATTGGGATATGTTTCTACTTTTGTCCATAATGGTGAGACAGAAGAGATTGTTAGATTCACCTTAGGGGCTTCTGCACACTGTTCCTGTTACCCATGCGTTTGAAAATTCGGAATCCATAAACATCACAATTATTTTACTATTCTGTGTCATCTAAAGGATATTCAGTCATTATAAGGCCAAGCCCTCTTTGGTCCACCTTTTAGCCATATTAATAAGACTTCTTCAAATATGTAAAATTCAGTACAATATCATTAACGCTTAAATATATTACATTAGTAATAATACCCACCATCTATTTGATTCCTTGCTTTTCTTTCTTTCTCTCTTTCTCTCTTTCTCTCCTTCTCTCCTTCTCTCCTTCTCTCTTTCTCTCTTTCTTTCTTTCTTTCTTTCTTTTTGACAGAGTCTTGCTCTGTCACCCAGGCTGGAGTGAAGTGGCACCATCTCAGCTCACTGCAACCCCCGCCTCCCAGGTTCAAGCGACTCTCTTGCCTCAGCCTCCTGAGTAGCTGGGACTACAGGCGCATGCTACCACGCCTGGCTAATTTTTTGTGTTTTTAGTAGAGATGGGGTTTCGCCATGTTGGCCAGGCGGGTCTCGATCTCCTGCCCTTGTGATCCACCCGCCTCAGCCTCCCAAAGTGCTGGGATTACAGGCGTGAGCCACCGCGCCTGGCCCGTCTTTTTTGGTTGTTTGTTTAAATCGTTAATATCTGAAGTTTCAGCTTTACACACAAAAACAATAACATTCAATGGTTTAAAGTTGCCCCTGGTCAGATGGTTAGAAAAAGTCAGAGTCCTGATTCATCTGTCTCTGCCTGACACTCAATCACATTCTCCTAAACCATGCCACTCCTTAAAAGAGATCCTATTTGATTTTGAAATGTGTTTGCTCTTATACACTATGCTCCCAGGTCTTCTACTTACACATGAAGGTAACAGATTATTTATGACTAGGCCCCTTCAGACTTCAGCTGTGTAGGTGTCAGAGGACCAGTACTTCAGAACCATGCACACAAACTTCATATCTCAAGGCTCTTCCTTAAGGTGCAGTATCTTTAACCTCCATCCCAGTCATTCTATTCATATTATTTCAGCTTAGTAAGACATTTCCATGGTGCTAATTACTTGGGGATATACGATGGAGTTTTCAGGTACTGAGTTCAGAGCTTTAGGGTACCCTTTACCAGTTTATCACCCTAGTAGTTTGTGAAAAGGCTGAGAGAGAAAGTTCTCATTCTTAATTCTTCTTTTCCCAGAAAATTGACACATCTGAAAAATATGTAGCAAATATTTCAATAAAGTATGAGGCCAAAATATGGGAGGGGCATTAATTAATCTCGTCCTACAGCATGAGTCTCGAATTCTTTAATAATGCGTCACAGAAAAGTGAGCAGTTAGACTCAGATTGGTGCTTTCTCTCATCTCTGTATGTTGAATGATTTCTTGATTGTATCCCTATGCCAGGTTCTGAGTCTTCCAGCAGTGCAGGCTCCTCAGGATCGCTGTCCCGCACCCATCCACCTCTCCAGAGCACACCTCTAGTCTCAGGCGTGGCAGCTGGCTCTCCAGGCTGTGTGCCTTATCCAGAGAATGGAATAGGGGGCCAGGTTGCTCCCAGCAGCACCAGCTACATCCTCCTTCCACTTGAAGCTGCAACAGGCATCCCGCCTGGAAGCATCCTTCTTAATCCACACACAGGTGAGTTACTACCTGCTTTATCAGGGATACAAGGCTTTCAGAAGTTTGTTCTTACGTTTGATCTGATGAATTTGCTAGCAGGTATTCTGAAAATTCCTGAACAGGAAAGCTAGTTACATGAACTGTTATGAAGCATTTTTGTTTAGAAAGAGCAGATTTATAGCAGTATCTATACCTCCATATTTATATCTTCCTATCAATATTTATATTGATTTGTAGATATAGATACTTCCAGAAGCATCCACTTTTCTTTTTTCTTTTACTACGATGTTTCTCATGCATGCTTAAGAGCTAAGATGAGAGAAAATGGTGTGATGAGTTGGGATATAGTAATTAAAACTTTGTGTTTCTCAGTCTAAATCCCCAATTAGCTTGTATTATGTCAAAAGGGTTTTTGCATCCAAGGATATTTCTGGAATTGAAGTATCAATTGAGATATATAGTGACCATTAACTCTAGAAGTTGCTTTTTAACCTTAGAACTTCAGCCAGCTCCTATGAAAGGAAGAAGAAACAGTGGTGGTGAAGAGAATACAGAGAGAAAGTTCTTGTGTATTTTAGAAATGTCAGGCTTACACTGATTTTGTTGGGTTTTAGAAAATTGTTCATGATTATAGTTTCTTCCACGATGAATGGCCATTGGTTCTTTAATTTTGCATTTTTCTAGTGGGTCAGTTAACTTCCACATTGATTTCAAAAGACTGAGGGCTTTGAGAGTCTCACATCAGCAAAAGAACTCGGGAACATCTGCTTATATGTGGGGAAAACTTCTCAACCTGGGGCATTTTTGTCTCTGTCGCCAAAGCCATTTGGCATTATCTGGAGACATTTTGATTATCATGATCTGGGGAGAACAGGGCTGCTATTGGCACCCAGTAGGTAGAGTACAGAAATGCTGCTAAACAGCCCCCAACGCCTAGGACAGACTTCTACAGCAGAAGATTATCTGGAACAAAATGTCGGTGGTATCATGGCTGAGAATCCCTGGCTTACAAAGCTTGACATTGACTAGTCACTTCTTAGGACGTCTTTATTAGGGACCGACAATAAATGGAGTTGTCTTGAAAGAGATCTGGAGTTTGGTTTAGATCATTCCAGACTATTTCTTCAATTAGCTAAACTCGAAAATGCAAAACTGGGTAAGTATCTCATAAAAATGATCTGACTCAATCTTCTCACAAATGTAGTGCTACTAGTAATTAGAAAATTCAGAGAAACATGAGAACTGTAGTAAAATAGTTACTTGAATAATTGCCACATTTTCATAAAACATATGGCACATTCCCAAGTCATGGTGTTTGATTGAGACATATTGAAAATGCTATAAGCTTGAGGGAAGAAAGGCATAATCATTTCATTGAAAACCGTTTGAAAGCTTCAGATTAGATACTTCTAAGCAGGATTTTTAGATTGCTTGTATTTTATCTGGATTATTGTAAGCACTATAAAGAAAATTAAAAGAAGACCAGGATCATATTCTTTACTTTGGACACAAATCAAAGTACTGTCTGACTTTGTTGGCTGAAATTCTTTCACTTTTAATTGAGATAGAGGGCTTGCAGAAAAGAAAACAGTTTAACCACTTGTTTTGAGTGGTTTGTTTTAAGCAAAATTACAGAGTGTTTTGTAAAAGCTCAACAGAGTATTTTTAGGGTACAATGCAGGAATATTATTTCTAATGATAGCATAGTTGTGCATGTGTATGTGTATATTATCATCTATAATCTTGTTTACAGAAAAAAGAAACAGAATATTGTTTCATGCCAAGTCCCAATTCTTATTCATTGGACCGAGTCGTTTAGAGCTGTTATCAAAATATCTCTTTTGTAAAAGGATCGCAACTAAGCAAAAGGATTTAATAACACTGTTGAACAGCTTCTCCATACATATTTTTCTGATCCGACAAATGCTAGATTTAAAATATCCTAAACCAAAAGGAAATGTATGCATATATTGTATACTATTTTTGAGTAGTGAGATGCAAGGTGAATTGTATTTCCTCTTTTCTAGAATATATTTATTCTGTAAATTGAAAATATGCACATGTATGTGTATGTACATATATGTATTATATATAATGCATGTTATATGTATAGGTGTATCTGTAGTATATGTATGTGTGTATATGTACATGTATCTACCTATCCAATTTCTTATATGACTTTTACTGTTGAAACTAAAGGTTAGCCTCCTCTGGGCAGGAACTCATCTCCTTTTTCTGTCATTGCTGTGAATCTAGAAACTACACCTCTCACCCTTTTCAAAGTACCTTTCTGCCAAGTACACAACAGAAACACTTGGGTGTTAGGAACCAAGATCATACGACTATTTTGCTTCTCATTTGAACTGCTCTTGGGCTCATTTCCTTGTTACCACCACACTTTCAAGCTCCTGTGCAGAGGAGCCATACTTAGTTATTTTATTTTATTTGTCGCTTGCCCAGAATGGCTAAAAAAGTCTCAGGCACTGTGCCGGTGCTCAATAATTACATCATTATTGCAGGAATATCTCCTACCCATTATATATGTGGGATGGATAACGGAGCAAGTTTTCAGCTAATATCATATATTTGGAATGTGGTTCATGTGCAAAATTATAATTGATAAAACATCTGTTTTAAACAAGAATAAGACAAGTAATAATTTAAAAATACTAAGGTATCTGCCAATCATGTGCCTACTAAATGAAACGAAAATGAAACTTCCTCTGTCAGCACAATTGACTTGGCTCTTACTAAGTACTAAATAGTTGGCACACTGAGATCAACCCACTCACAGATACCCTTGCAGTTTCCCCAATATAACCATAACTTTTCATTTTGTCTGGCCTCAGACTCAACTTTCAACAGGCTCATTTCTAACTTAGGACCTCTTGCCTGTTCTTTCTTTGCTTTTCAGGCGTCTGGATGAGTGAGGTGTCACAGAGGCTGTTTTTCAAAATTTTCCCTGTATAACATTTTCATTCTTGCAAGGCAAGCCTGGAATCTTGGGTTTGGTCTTCCTCTGGTTGTCTTGGACCCAGCCTCCTTTTGGAAATTTTTAGCAGAAAGCTCAGCTTTATGGGCTATTTTACTTCAACTCAGTGCAATCCAGAAATGCCAACAGGCATTGGCATCCCTCAAAAACTTGTTAATGTTCATATATGTTATTTTGATATTTTGCTTGGCCGTTATCTGGTGCAAGTTCAAGACTGTGTTATGTAAGGTCATGTCATTTGCAGGGACTTCACTTTGGGGAGCCTTTTAGAGCTGCTGTCTTTCAAATGCTTCTGATGGACTTCCATAACTCTATACTTTTATTTTTATCAGGACTTCTAGCACCTATTAATCCAAACTTCTTACACTTTTTTTATTAGATGAATCATGAATTTTGTGTTCTGTCTATAAATGTATCTTTGCAAGGTCTAAGTTAATCCTTGTCTACCCGTAATCAGTAGCTCCCTTGTAATTTGACTATCACCTTCTAAAGACTAGGAAAAGAAAATCTCTTTCTCTCACCCCTTCTCTCTCTTTTTAAATAGTTACCCTTCTTGACGGAAGGGTAAATTCAGAAATACTTTTGTATTAAAAACCAAGAGCATGTGATTTCTTCACTTCTTGTGTGAATTGCCCTTAGTCCATTTTCTTGTTACCAATACATGTAGAAGCTTCGTGTGAGGAGGGTCCAGGCTTAGTTATTTTTTATTTGCTTTTTTTTTTTTTTGCTTTCCTGAAATTGATGGCAAGGTCTTAGGCACTGTGCAGGTGCTCAATAATTACGTTATTATTGAAATAATATCTACTACCCATTATTCATGTTGATGTGGATAATAGAGCAGTTTTTCACCTAATGTCATATATTGGAGAGGAGTGAGCATTCTGCATTTAATCCTTTTCTCTGTGCCTGCTCTGCATTCTCTGCCCTGGCTTGTTTCTGTCATTGCACTCTCTTCACCTATGCCAGCACCCATGCCAAGGCCTGCTGAGCGTGCTTGTGCAGTTTCTGACGTGAAGACCTCCTCTAGGCTAACTAGGCTGAGGGCCAGCCAGTCCTTTTTTCCTCTTTAGTCTTCAGCAGCTGTCATTCAAACTAATTGCTTGTATTCAGTGTAATTGCATCTGGATTGGTAGAAATCCTAGAATATAGAGAGGCTGTCATTGCCTGAATTGAAAACCAATCGTCACCTATCCCGGGTCCCTTAGGAAATTGCTTTGTTCTGTTCTCTAGCATCCATCTTCTTTCATGTTTCTCAGTTCTTGCCATCTCTCCTTGGTGAGCATAAAAATCAATCTTTTGTACTCCCTTCTCTTTCCAGAAGAACCTGCCATCTCTCTCTACTTAAGTGAATCCTTAGTGCTTTTTATGTGCAATTATTTAGAAACAGCTCCTTCTTCTAGCCCGCTGCATATTAATCATATTTCAAATGGAGCATCTAGAATTTATCAAAAGACACATGAATGTTTTGGGATTATGTTTGAAAATTCTAGTTATGATCAGTTTTTCATACTTCCTTAGTTTTCTTTGTGGTAAATCAAAACCATACAGAAATATAGTAAAAAAAATAGTAAAAATCCTTTCTTTTTCCTTTCCATTGTGCATGTACATGTGTATGTGTGTGTGCGTGTGTGTGTGTGTGTGTGCGCACAGCATGAGACTTATTTTGAAATAATTCCAGATGGAGTTGTATGCCTGTCTTTGTGATTTTTTTTTTAAAGTTAAGTACCTAGAATTTTTGTCTTATCTTTTTAAAATATAGGACAAATGAAACACAGGAAAATTAAAGATTAGAACACTAAATGGGCTGATAGATTTTGTAATATTGAGCTTTTAAAATTCATTTTTCAAATTGCTGATTTGGGAGGAAAAATGGGTTACAGTTTTGAAGCTAGAGGAGAGCTAGTTTTCAAAAAGAATATTCATTTAAAACAATAAAATGCATCTACGTGATAGGAAAGCAAGTGCCTGGAAAATGAAGAACATAAAAAAAGAGAGAGCAAGACCAAACAGTTGATTTTGTCACTGTTTTGCAAATATAATTCCGGCACATTTGCTTCCCCATCACAGCACATTATTGTTGGTTATGAAACTGATTGGGATTTAGATATGTTTCTGAATATGCAACATTTAAACTTTCTTGTTACAAACACACAAATATATTTGTACTCAAATTTTGTGCTAATAATGGGGAATACTAACCTCTGGTTACTGTTCCTAAGTGATCTGAAGTCAAGGCTTTTGCTCTCTACCAGTGAGCATGTTGTTTGGCCTTACCACAATCTCAGCATTTTCCTCCCCAACTTGCTCCATTTTAGTGTCTTAATTTATTGAACTATACAATATATAGGGGAAGTGCATGACCTGCACACATCTGAAGTCCAGACCTTAATAAATTTTTGCATACGTGAAAATTAGTGTAAACTTCACTCAGAATAAGACCCAGAGTATATCTAGTCTTCCTTTCGGTTTCCTCAGGCTCTCCCAGAGGTACTACTATTCTGACTTCTGTTACTGTTGATTAGTTTTCCCTGATCTTGTAGGTAATAAATGAGATTTCACAGTAGATGCCCTTTTGTGACTGATTTCCTTTATTTACAATATTCACTTAGTTAATTAGCTTAGTTCCCATGTTATAACAGTCTGCTCTTGTATGAATATCATATGTACTTTTTTTCACTAGGATATTTCATTTTCTCTGGGTCAGTTTTTAAATTCTTTACCTGTCTTCCTTTTTTTTTTTTTTTTTTTTTGACAGGGTCTCACTCTGTCACCCAGGCTGGAGTGCAGTGGCATGATCTTGGCTCACTGCAACCTCCCTCCTGGGTTCCAGTGATCCTCCCACCTCAGCCTCCTGTGGAACCACAGGTGTGCATGTCCAGCTAATTTTGTGTATTATTTTTTTAGAGACAAGAGTTGCATCCTGTTGCCCAGGCTAGTCTTGAACTCCTGAGCTCAAATAATCTACCCACTTTGGCCTCCCAAAGTGCTGGGATCATAGGCATGAGCCACCATGCCTGGTCCTTGCTCCCTTTTGTTGTAAATTTTTCTCATGTGACTGAAGATCCTTGGTTGTTCTTTATTTATATTGTTGACGAATAAGGCTGTTGTTCTTTTCTCTGCCATCACACGCTTCTTACCCTGGATAAGAATACTTATGCAAGCCTTGTGTATCAGAACAATGCATAGATTGAGATGCTTTAGAATATGTGCTAGGGCAGAGCTCAGCATGCTGCCTCCACTATCTCCCTTATGCCAAGATAAGGAGGACCTTCCACTGAACTATCGACCCCATCCTGGGAGCCCCATTCTCTCTAGGTATTTTGCTCAGGTTCCTAGAGAATATTTCTGTGACTTCAACTTGTAAACAAATATTCCTACTGTTCCTTTTCCAATAAGGTTACAGGATTTACTGAAAAGGGAAGAGAAGACTCACAAGTAGTTCTATGAACAGTTTGCCAATCCATTTCCCCATGTTCTGATGCTTCTCATTATTTATCTGTCAGTACTGGGTGTTACTTCACCTTGAAACACATCCTTCACCTCATCTGACTTCTCATTCATTGATTAATAATTTTCAGTTGCGACACTTTTTTTTTTCATCATTACCCAGTTGTTCCATGTACTCATTATGTAAAATTGGATAATTCACTTCAGTTATTTGGCATAATGGAAAGTGAATAGACTTTGAAGTCTTACTGACCAGGGTCATTTTCCAGTTCTCTCATTTACTGTTTTTTATATTTCTGAATAAGTTGCTTGGTCCCCCGAGTCCTAATTTTCTTTAAGGTGGAAATGAGAATACACATCTGCAGGTTGTTAGGAGAGCTAAGATCATACACGTAAGGTGCCTGTTACTGTGCTTGCCACATGGAAAATCAGTTTGTTCTCTCCTTTACACTCCCACACCCCCTCCTTTACTGCACTTTACTCTTCTCCTTTCAGCTTTGTATTCCCATAATTTTTCCAGGAATGGGACTTCATTTTCTCTTCTGAAAAGCAGAGAAATGATACCTTTCTTCCTCACAGGAATTGTAATGAGGCTCAAATGACGCTATTTTGTACACTGCAAAATACTCCTCAAAGACAAAGCAATACTATGATGAATAGCAGTATTAATAATAGCAAACCGTGCCATCATTTTATAAGGAAAAGAATGTATATTAGCTTTTCCATTACAAGATTATTCTGTGATGTACTACGTTTAGAATCTAAAACCCCGGGTATCCTTGCTTATGTCTATTTCAAGAAATGAGTGAATGGATGTGTTATGTTACATTGTATATTTATTGGAAGAACTGATAATGATTCTGAATTGGTGACAAGGCTTAGTAGCGGCAAAATAAATGTATTGGTAAATAACTTGTGACTGAATGTAGCCGGAGGTGTGTAACTAGAAAGCAGTCGTTACCCTTCAGTGTATGTTATCTCACTAATGGCTGTGAGGTGCAGCGCAGCAAAACATCTAGCTTTGTAAAGATTGCTTCTCCACAGGCCTCTCCACTGGGTACCTCCATCCACAGATACATTTAGCTTTGGCAAAGCTCCCTGAAGGTTGTCGATTTATTTGCCGCTTCTTAAATTGCTATGGGCTCCCACTGTCACCTAGCTTAAGCTATGGGTCACAAATAGTAAGGCCTTCACACTGGTGAAGGTTTTAGGGTCTTACATGTCCACTGCCCTGCCCCTTTACTTTAGGTTACTTTTTGAGTGTCTAACAGAGTGATTCTTTATGTCAAAGGAGAGATTGAGAAGCTTACCTGGACTAAGCTCTGATTCCATTGCAGGCCAGCCCTTTGTGAATCCCGATGGAACTCCTGCAATATACAACCCACCCAGCAGTCAGCAGCCCCTGCGAAGCGCCATGGTGGGGCAGTCCCAGCAGCAGCCACCACAGCAGCAGCCCTCCCCGCAGCCCCAGCAGCAGGTCCAGCCACCACAGCCACAGATGGCAGGCCCTCTGGTCACTCAGGTAAGGGGCTGATTGGAAGGCCGGGAAGGGAAGTACCCTGAGATGAAGGCTGCATAGTCCTCAGAGCAGCACTGAATCAGGGAGAAGGGTATATTTTACACTCAAGTCTCATAAATAAAACCTGACAGCACAGAGTTCCTTGCAGATTGACAGGATTTTATCTGGATCCTTAAGTTTAGATAGAGGCGAGCGCCCCATCCAGTAACTTGCAAGTTGAAGGCATGAAAGTAGGGAGAATAAATGATTTTTTCTTAGGTCTAAATGTCTTTTTTTAAATGTATGGAGAAGCCTCTGTCAGAGACTGAACTCTAGGTCTTTGCATCATCTTCCTCCCCTATTCCCATCACAAATCAAATGCTCATGTCTGCAAAGAGTCAATATTGAATTCTTCATCAATGGGAAGAACAGAAATCAGTCAATTTCAAGGAGGACTGGCTGTTCCTACATACTCCTCTTAGAGAGTTGCGGAGTCACCCTCCTTTGCTAGGAAGACACATAGATGTGTCCACAGAAACCCAAAGTATCTCAGGTAGACTGCTAGAGTGAAATTCATTTTAAATTTTTGGTGTTACTTATTTGTTTTGGGGCAATATTTTCAGACCCAGAGGATCTAACCAACAATATCAAACGTACATCAGTAACTTCTTAAAGAAATAATCACTAAGTGCAAATGAGCCTCTCTCAAGTATGTCTGGCTCTGGTCTTTCAGAACCTTGACTTTTCTTTGGTGGCTAGTTGTCCCCTCTGGAGCACACTGAACCTCGACAGCCTCTGAAGGACAGTGGTGTACATCTTGTGAGATTTCAACCCTAGTGCTTTTCTGTCACCTGATCGATTTTTTCTTTCCCCCAGTCTGTCCAGGGACTGCAGGCTTCCTCCCAGTCAGTGCAATATCCGGCAGTCTCTTTTCCTCCCCAGCACCTCCTGCCTGTGTCTCCAACGCAGCACTTTCCCATGGTACTGTATTATGTGTATATGACATTTTCCCCTAGGAGAGCATAGTCACTGATTTTAGTACCTTTTTGTGTGCCACTGGCTGACACTGAGTGGGTGCCTGGGCTGACTGTGAGGGGGTATGTGTGAATGTCTCATTTCTGAATATTACAGCCCATCTCTGCAAAACAATGGTTTCCTTTCTGTCATCTTTCTGTCCCATGCTGGGTGCTTCTGTGGTCTGGTACCCTCTTAAGAATATACCAGCTAAGCAGGAACTGAATGCCTTCAGAGTTAGAAATCAGGAACAGAAAGATACAGGAACTTTGCATGATGGTTTGGGAAAGATATCAAAGCTGGTGTTGGGATGGGAACCATTATCACCCTATGCTCCTGATGTAGGTGTCCCTGGGATTCCAATCTCCCAATTTTCTTTCCTTTTTCCCTCAAGTCACTAGGTCACTTTGAACAACAGATTAAAGGATGAGCATTGCTGCTAAATTTCAGATCAGGGCGGTGAACAAATACTCCCTCATATAGTAATGTAATCCCACCCAGCCTGTTGGCGATACTGGTCCTGGCTCCATCTTTGCAGCAGCACTGGGGGTGATGAGTATGGTTGGTTCTGCCTTAGGGGTGTTCTGGAGAGGCAAATTCTGTGGTTTCTGCTGGGAAGACAAGCTGACCCTTCAGGACAGAACATCAAGCCCTCCTTGTGTGCAACACCATCCTGAGGAGCCTGTGCCTTCAGTGGAAAAATAATAATTTGTTTCCATTGCAAGAGAAATATTTGGATCAAAATTGTTGCCATCTCTGACTCTTGGGATGATTAAAACCTGATTTGTCATGTTGTGTTCTCTTGTTATGTTTTGGCTGAAGAATTATTTCATTTTATTTTTTCCAAATTGTACTTCCTGTCTCTCCCACAACTCCAAGAATATGTCCTGTGTGTCTGCCTCAGAGTGCCTCTTTTATTACCAAGCTGATCCTGCAAATTCCCTCATTCGTTTCCATGACTTGCAGCGAGACGACGTGGCAACACAGTTTGGCCAGATGACCCTGAGCCGGCAGTCCTCGGGGGAGACTCCTGAACCCCCATCAGGTCCTGTCTACCCATCCTCCCTTATGCCACAGCCGGCCCAGCAGCACAGCTATGTCATCGCTTCTACAGGCCAGCAGCTTCCTACAGGAGGATTTTCAGGCTCTGGCCCTCCCATCTCCCAGCAGGTCCTCCAGCCCCCTGCCTCACCACAGGGATTTGTGCAACAGCCTCCGCCTGCACAGGTAGGTGTGCTTCCTCATGCCTGTGACCTACAGCTGATTTCTCATGCATTTTGACCTTTATCTTTCTATGTAGAATATAACCAGATTCAATCCCTCCTCCCTTTCTAGTCTATATTGATATTCCTCACCAACAGGAAGTAGTGTATTTTTTCATGCATCAGTTGTTTGAAGTTATAGGGCTCAGAAAGTGAGTTGAATGAAACTGATCCAAGTGCCCATGAAAACCACAGGGGAATATCCCATTTTCCAGGCTGCTGGTACAGGGACCATAAGAAAGCATTCTCTCCCATGTGATATCCTGCTCAGGGGATTGCCCTGGAAGGAAAAGCCATGGGGAAGGGAAAGGTCTGCACCTGGGGGACTTTCAACACTCTCTTGCTGCTGCTCCAAAACTGTGTTCTTTCCTTTCTTATCAATTCACAAGCATTTTCTGGGGCTAATCTGCTGCTACAGGCAGGAACTCCTCTATGAATATAAAGGAGGAAGGTAAGCTGATATCCATGGTCCTTTTCTCTCCCTAAGGGGAAGCACAGCTCACACGTCTCTCACAGGTAGCCATTAATCATATTTAATTGACTTGAGCATGTAAGACACCACAGATCACTGATTTTTACTGTCTTCTCAAAGACTGATTATGTGTTACTGTTCACCACCAAACATCTCTGGTGCTCTCTTGGGTATCCCTTGCAGAATATTAGAAGTGATTACTGTCAAGATATAAAATGCACAGAGGCATTTTCTGGTCCATTTTCAAGACATACAGATCCCAAGAAAATTCCATCCTAATTATGAAGTATTGCATGGGAAGAGCTGTTTAAAGTGCAGTGTCACCTTCGTATCATTTGTTTCACTGCCTTAACATCTTGAATAAATTATTTTCTTTTCAAGCCACACAAAACCCTCTACCATGAAATAATTGTCACTAAATTGTTCATTTTATTTTGAGTGATTAATTAATAGTTCCTCTTCAGTTGCCTTCTCTGTAATATTTCTTCACAAGTGGGATCTTAAAAGATGTGTAAAATAAGTTTAAGTTACAGGAGGAAGGGCTTCATTAATGTATTCATACTTTTACCAATAAATTAATACTTCAAACTTAATTATTGGGAAAAAATAATTTAGCTCTTTTGGCCTAAAAAGTATTTAAGTGTCCTTACTAATTTCTGCTGTCAAACAAAATGTAAGCAGAATGTTTAATTAAAGATCTTTAAATAAATAAATAAATAAATAAAATTTAGCCAGGCTTGGTGGCTCAGACCTTTAACTCCAGCACTTTGGGGGGCTGAAGCAAAAGAACTACTTGAGCCTGGGAGTTTGAGACCAGCCTGGACAGTACAGGGAGACTTCATCTCTGCAAAAAAATTTTAAAAATATAGCTGGGTGTGGTGGCACATTCTTGTGGTCCCACCTATTTAGGAGGCTGAGGTGGGAGAATCGCTTGAGCCTGGGATGTCAAGGCTGCAATGAGCCGTGATTATGTCTCCGCACTCCAGCCTACGAAACAATGCAGGACGCTATCTCAAGAAATGAAATAAATGAATAAATAAATAAATAAATAAATAAATAAATATTTTAATAGGAAAGTCTTTCTTCACGGAAGGAATTTCAATATTAATCCGCTGCAGAAACAAAAGCAATTCATAACCGCTGTTGTGTCTGTGACAGAAATACTTTCATTCCTTCTTTAATGAGTTTTATGAAAGATAGAAAGAGAGGGAGACAAAACAGGTGTCCATGGTTCATAATCAGTCTAGACATTTAGGAAATTCTTTTTGAAGAATCACAGATAAAGGTATAGGCTATAACCCATTGTAACTTTCAATTTAGTAAACATTTTAAAATCTGATTACCCAACTATGGAACAATGAAAATAACTTAGTTCAGATTCAGCCCACAACAATATGTGGAAATATGTTAAATTTCTGCAGAAAATGAATCTATTTAATAAATGTAAAGTTCAATTTCATCTGACTCATCATGTATGCTTTCTAAATGCCCGCTGGAAAGGTGAAGTGAAAAGCACATGGACGAGACAAAGAGGGATTTGAAGAAGGGAAATGGGAGAAGTGCATATTTTTTATAGTTTCTTCTTTCTTTTCTCTTCGAATCCACTCATTTTTGGATTCTCCATATTTTAACATGATTGGTTGAAAATACACATTTTCATCCTTTGGGGCTATTCTTACTCCTTTCTCCCTTCACCTCTCTCCTTTCAAACCTTTCATACTGATCTTTTAAAAGATTGCCATTAACCTGGCTTTCTTTCCATCCTCTCTGAGAGAGGATAAGGGTAAACCAAGAGCTTATTTGCTTCTTCCGGTTGGGGATGAAGAGCTGACCAAAGTGCCACCTTGGAGTGGCGCTGGATACAAGTAGCCAAATCTCTAGCACAGCTAGCAAAGGTATCACAGAAGCTATGTCTGGAAAAAGAACAATAACAAAACAAACAACAACAAAAGTTGGGCTTAAAATTTTTTCCATGCAGTTGTACTTTTATTGTAACCATTAGTGCTCATCACAAACATGTGTAAGTATAAATTCCTTCATCCCTGAGGATATTTTATGTTTTATATCGAACATAAGAAAGGAGATCAAGGAATAGCTATCACATTCATGAGCTTACATTTAATCAAGACACAGTCTTTTCTAAAGGAGCAAAATGCTATTTCCTAAAAAACACGTAAATATGAATGCTGACAAATAAACTAGATGATAGTTGTTCTTATTTTTAATATGGGTAGGCATCTGATGCAATTTGCTGGTCATCTTTAACAGCACCAGAATTTGCCAGAGCATAGCTAAATGCCGTTATTACTCCAGAATTATTTGTTTTTTATTGTTATAAGCTGCCTGACAAAAAAAGAGAAGTAGTAAGAGCGAATCACTATAAGCAATGTGTACAATAACTTAGTTACCAGATACTGACCCAAGATTACTTTAGAATCATCCAGCCTTTTGCCCTTGAATATCCACATGTTATGTAGCCACAGTTATAATTCATCATGATTCCATGAAATTACAGAGCTACAGGTTCATACAGATTAAGTTATATTTTGTTCCCACTTTATCCTCAGGCAGTAAAATATGGTACATACGTTTCAACAGCAATATTGAAATAGAAAAGTGTTTCCTATTTGATCTGAGCAAATCAGAAAACAAAATAACCATGAAAATCCCAGTTCTCAAATAATTGGCTTGTAATTTTATTCTATGTATATTACGTGTGTCGGTGGTGTACCGGGATACCTCAGTTGTCGTTTTAGAGAATATGATAGGCAAAATCTCAGAAGTGCAGAGACGGAAAATAATTAACAAGATTAGTAAGAAAGTGACCTTAATATAAATGAACTGAGCCAGGCAAAGAAGTCTATCAGATCAGGAAGCATTTCATTTGGATCATGATTAAATAGTCAGAATACTTTCATTCCTTCTCAGTCATAAGAAAGTTAAGAAAGTAGCATAAACCATATTTTTTAAATCGTATTTCCCCTTTTAGATTGAACAGACTTTTTTGAATAGTGGTATGTACCAATCATTCTGCAATGTGCTTTGAGAGACTGCTATATTTCATAATTGCATTCCCTGCTCCTTTTAGGCTACAGATCAGCAGTTTTCATGTTTCACCCCTGTTTCCATTAGAAAAGCAACTCAAGTTAGATATAATATTTTAAATGTAGTTTTTTGTTTTTGATCATAACTGTTTCACTCTCTCTTGTTTCATCTAAAAAACACAAAAGTCTTGTTTTAAAACAACCATTGTAGGATCACGACTAGGTCAGCAATTGAGCAGGATTTATCACAGATGGCTCATCTCTGCTCCATATGGCTGGGGTGACTTGACTAGGGCTACACTCATATGCCTGGAACTGGAGGGTAACCAGTCAATTGGGGGTACCTGTGTTCCCCACATGGCCTCTTTCTGCAGCGGAATAGTCTGAACTTCTTTGTCTTTTGGCTGGGGTCCCTGCCTGCAGATGTGGAAGCTGCAAGTCTTCTTTAAGATCAGGCTTGAAAGTCTCAGATGTCATTTCTGCCTCGTGGCATTGGTAAAAGAAAGTCACAGAACCAGCTCAGATTTAAGGTTTGGGAAACGGATTTTGCCTCTTTACGGGAGAAGTAGCAGGCCCATACACATAGGCACAGGAGAAGTTTGTGGTGGCCATCTTCACAACCTACCACAATTATAAGATGAAAACATATTTTATGTTTAAAAATTTACATTATCTACGTTCTCATTCTCTGCTTTCTTCCTCCTTTCTTCCACAGATGCCTGTATATTATTATCCATCTGGTCAGTACCCTACCTCAACCACGCAACAGTACCGGCCCATGGCCTCGGTTCAGTACAATGCTCAGAGGAGTCAGCAGATGCCACAGGCAGCACAGCAAACAGGTACTCGGAATCTGTTTCCATTTTCTTCTCAACCCGGTTATTTTTGCTGGTGAATCTTGTACTCTTTGGATGAGTGTCCAAACTTGGCAATTTAAATCAGCACATTTCCTCTACCCAGAGAAGATAACAAAGCATTTGATTGACTCTATGTGGAAAAGTAGTAGGTGCAAGAAGGTGAAGCATATGTCAGACTAGCATCCCTGGCATGCATGCTAAACAGCCTCCATAAATTATTTTTTGATCCTTCTTCTGTCAAAGCAGAAAGTCAACCACATCCGTACCTTTCTAGTTCATACTTTCTTTTAATTTTTTTTTCTTTTCAATTTGAAGAGAGTGCTTCCCCTGTTCTTAAGGCTAGGGAACCAAATTAGGTTGTTTCAATATCGTGCTAAAAGATACTGCCTTATAGAAGAAGGCTACTGACAATGCAGCGTGTCTCAGTGGAACTCTGACTCCATGGTTCACTTTCATGATGGCCACATGCCTCCTGCCCAGAGCCCGGCAGCCACTGTGCAGTGGGAAGGGGGGCCGATACACTGTACGAGAGTGAGTAGCAGGTCTCACAGTGAACCGGTCTCTTTCCCTACTGTGTCACACTCCTAATGGAATGCCGTTACCCAGAGAGCAGCAGGAACCCGACAGGGCTGAGTGACTTGTGCTAGGGAGAGGTTTGTGTCATTCCTGCTGGCCAAACTGCAAGAAAAACTGCTAATTGTCATGCTGAAGACCGCCTGACGGGGAGACTCTGCCTTCCGTAAGTAGGTCATGTAAAGAGCACGTGCTCCTTGCTGCTGCTCAGAGATGCCTGCTCCGTGATCTGATTTCTGCACTGAATCTATGTTATGCATATGGAATGTATACAGATCCATGTATGTAATATATACACAATGTGTACCATTTTTATAAGCTATGAAAAAAGTGCAGTTCTTGCCGAGGATTAGCACCAATCACGGACACCCGAAGAATACTAATGCTGACACTGCTAGCAGCCTGTCTGATTGGAGAAAGAATTAAATTCCCCTGTATTGTGGATGGCTGCATGTTCTTTGGTTTATCTCATGGCCTAATTAAAGTCTGTGGGAGATGAATTAGAGAAACCTGTATCTTCCAGCCAGATTTTGTCTTGTTTCAGCACTGTATTAGTTTGGGGAAGAATATATTTGACCTCTGAATTGACTTTAGACTTTTACAGTGTCTTGAGGACACTAAAGGGTTTCAAATAACTATTTATTTTAAGAAAATCACTTGGCAATATTTTCTCTGATTTGGGGAAAATGTTATTATCTTTATCATTTTGGTGGTCACTGTGCTATCAGTTTAGATACCTGCTGTAGAAATGTGCTGCTTGCATTCTGGACTATCTTATTTTATGCTAATGTTAATTAAAGAGTTAATTTACCATCTTGAGTATCCTGGTGTAGAGGCTATGGGGAAGTTTTCTTCTTGGTTTCCGATGCCTTTAGAAGAAGAAAGATGCAGATATCTAATTATAATGATTTTTATTAAGTTTGGTGCCATTGTGTGGCAACTTTAAAAGAGATTATTTCAGTCTTGTGGTAGAGTGTCATCATGCAAAGAAATGCAGTTACAAAATGTGCTGGAATCCACTAAACCCATAAACTCTAGATCTATGGGAGGGGATGAGAAAGTTAGATGAATATGATAACTGGGCAACAGAATTAGATTTCATAGAGTTTAGGTCTCCCCTACTGACTTCTACATTGCTTTTTCTCCTCTTCACTAACTTCATTAGCGATGTCAAAACAAGAGACAATATATGAGACATTTTTTACTCTTTAATAAAACACGATGGGAGAATTTAGGGATGTGGAAACACCCTCCCCCATTCAGTTAGAGACCTAACTGGCTCCAACTACATTCCATGGCAACCTGGTGGCTTTGGTTGGTCACATTCTCCCACATCACCACAAAAATGGCACCCCCAAGGCGAGATAATGACACTGTAATGAGAAGAGTGCACTCTAGAGCAGCATCAAACTCAATAGAGAAGCAAGGCAGTGCCTAGGGTGTCAAGGAAGTGAGTGCCAGGTAATGTGGCCTGTACAGGGTGAGAAGGTGAGAAAAGTGAAATGATCATATACAGTATTGTCCCCAGAAATGATGGCATTAGTATACACATGCAGACTGAGACCTTTGGGCTCTTAGTTTTTGTGACCACCACACTGGATACCTGGTCTAAAATCCCAACACAGTTTCCACCACAGTGATGAATGTACCCACTATTTGGGAAAGCAGATGGTGTTCCCTGACCTTACACAGAATCGCTTCTGCTAATAAAATCCAAGTAACCAGTCCACACAGTGGCTCTTTGAGAGTGCACAGAGACTCTGAGTCCTACAGCTGGGAAGCCTTTTGTTGAGCCTAGGGAGGCTAATAGAAACTTTCCAAATGGACATGGCAGTCATTTGTGAGAGCAACTCTATGTGGATGGACTATCTCATAGAGGAAAGAGCCTCTTCAGATAACTACACAAGTTATATTTTCTGGAGGAACTAGAAGATAAGCTTTCTCCATCTTTAAGTCAAACTATGGGCTACTATCAGCATGTCACCCTCCCACAGTGATGTTTTGGCTTGTTCTTCCTCCTGCCTCCTGTAGCTGTGTGTCTTGGGATCTAACCCTCTTCCATCTCATCTGATACTGACACCAGATTGTGTCATAACATCCTCAGGTATCATGTGGTTAAATATTAGAGTGAGACAGAATTATGTCAGTTAAAGCTAAATGAGATTTTAATCTGAATTTGCTTCTTGGCACTGTTCTTAACCCTTATTTAATTGCAGTAAAAAGCCTCTCTTCCTTCTCCTACATTCTTGCCAGAATTGCAATCTCTGTCAGTTACTACATCTTTCCTAGGACTTAAAACTCTACACAGTGAATTTTTGTAAAGTGAACTGGACACTATACTGTTGATTAAATAGGACCCCTGAGTTCCCCTGTGGCACAGTAGGGAGACATAAGTTCTTTATCCTGGTGATTTTGTACTCTTCATCCAATCAGCACATGGTAAAAGGTTCTAAACATGTGGAAGAGGAAGCCTATGTTGGTGGTGATTATAAATAAAGAGTACTAATGTTGGGGCCAGGTGTGGTGGCTTACACCTGTAATCTCAGCACTTTGGGAGGCTGAGACAGGTGGAACACCTGAGGTCAGGAGCTCGAGACCAGCCTGACCAACATGGTGAAACCCCATCTCTACTAAAAAAAAATACAAAAATTAGCCGGGCGTGGTGGCGGGTGCCATAATCCCAACTACTTGGGGAGGCTGAGGCTGGAGAATCGCTTGAACCTGGGAGGCGGAGGTGACAGTGAGCCGAGATCACGCCATTGCACTCCAAATCCAGCCTGGGCAACAGAGCAAGACTCCATCTAAAAAAAAAAAAAAAGGAACACTAATGTTGAGAAAGTTTAGAGAAATCAAATGGTAGAGTTGCAAAATGATATTTGGAATTTGTAGCTATATTTGTGAGAAAAAGAAAAACCTTCCATTTATAAATATCTCCAACAGAAGAATTTGTTTATTGCCAATCTGGCATTATCAGATACCTCCAATAGTGGGGAGACAGTTTTCTTTCTGAGGGAATTATTGATAGCCCAAGTCTGTGTAGAAGAGCAGTTATCAGGACAGTTGCACTGCCTCATCAGCCAGGCATGGTGGTACTTTCCAGTAGTCCCAGAAACTTGGAGGAGTACAACATCACCGGGATAAAGAACTTATGTCTCCCTCCTCTGCCTCAGGGGAACTCAGATGTCCTATTTAATCAATAGTATAGTGTCCAGTTCACATTATAAAAATTCATTGTGTAGAGTTTTAAGTCCTGAGGTGAGAGGATTGCTTGAGCCTTGGAGATTGAGACTGCAGTGAGCCATGATCATGCCATTGCACCCCAGCCTAGATGACAGAGCAAGGTCCTATCAAAAAAGAAAAA